>NW_027185809.1:18847094-18942896 GCF_028583685.1 Petaurus breviceps papuanus
GCTCGTTCCAAACCCCGCGCGCTCCGCCCGCTGACAACTTTGCTGCGCCCCCAGTAAACCCCGCTCAGTTCCCCCAGGCAAAGTTTCCCGCGGCCGCGAGGCCAGTCCCGTTGTCTCCGGTGCCTTCTCTCCTCCTCATCCTCTCTTCACCCACCCCCCCATCGTCCTCCCTAGGTTCAGGAAGATTTCCATCCCTAGCACCAGCCCTCCTCCTCCTTGCCTCCTCCTGCCCGCTCTCCCCGCCACAAGCCAGCGGCGCAACGCACCGAGGCTCGGAGAGCTGGTGTGGCCACACTCACCCGCCCCTAGCCCGACCGGAGGGGCACTGCTCCAGCTCTGCCCCTCCCTTTCTCCTTTCTCCGGGGCTCGAGCTTTCCCTTTCTGTCGCTCGCTTTTTCTGGGCAGTCGGTCGAGGCTCTCGGAGACACACAGCCCGCTCCGCTCCTTGGCGCTGGGGAGGAGGCAAACCACGCCCCACGCCTTCCCCGCCCGCCTGCCAACCAGACAGCCCTCCAGCCCCGGGCTGCCCACACTCTAGTTCTCCGAGCGTCCGCCAGCACCTACCGCCCTGTCCACTCTAGAGCTTGTTGGTAGGGAGCGGGGAGGCGGAGCACCCCTCAACTGCTCTTCCCTAAGCTCTGGGAAGAAGTCACTCCAGTCTGTCCGCTCGGCAGAGATGGGGACAACTTTGCGTTTAGTCAAAACTCCAGTTCTGTCAAGCCCCAGAGAAAGTGGGAGGGCCTGAGGGGCATGCGACCGGTGCCAGAAAGTTAAGGATTCCCAACCATATCCAGAAGAATCCCAGGCTCGTTCATAGGGCTAAATTTAAAGAGTGCTCATTGGAATTTCCTGGACTAATCAAAGGAAAAAGGCTAAAAGTCTACACTTGAGGATTCCCTCCACTCTTCTTGATGCAGTTCTGTTCAGTTTGGGGCAAGTCATTCAGCAGAAGATATCAGGTGCCCACTTTTTTTTTGGCCCCACCAACTCATGCAACTGCCCACCAAGACTTTGTGCACTTAATGCAAATGCTGATGAAATAGAAGATCTTCTATGGGGAATAAGGAATAAGCATGTATATATTATGTCTCAGGTAACGTGCTTTATTGATTGACTGATTTTATAAATGTTATCTCTTTTGAGATAGGATTCAATTAGAATCTTTAATCTGAATTCAGTGCCAGGGGATCTTATCTCTTCAACTAGATGTTTCACATGTCCTTCAAATTTTAACATTTCCAAAATCATCTTATCATTGGTCATCCCAAACCTATTCCTGACTTTACTGTTGGTGTCTGTAGTACTACCATTCTTACCATCTCCCTCATGTTAGTAACTCTGGGGCTCTCTTTTACTCCCTTTGTTCCCTCACCTCTCATATCCAGTCAATAAATATTTTTTAAGCACCTATTACGTGCCAGGCATTCTCTCAGTTACACCCAACTCCATAACACCTATTACATCTATTTTCTACTCTTCAGGTCTACTGATATTAAGACGCTCATTACCATCTCATTACTTCCTGGACTATTGTAACCACTAATGGGCTCATACTACTTACACTTTCTTCTCTTGTAATCAGTCCTTCACAGAACTGCCCAAAGAATTTTTCTCATGTGTTGGCTTGGTCATGTCCCTTCAATGTTCAAAAGTCTTCAATAGTTCCCTATTGCCACTGAGAAAAATTCACACTTTGTTATTCAATGTTCTCTACGATATGGCACTACCTTGTATAATTTTTACAGTATACCTTAGCCAAAATGACCCCGTGTCTCAGGAACAGGTCCTCTATTTTCCCACATCTGTATTTTTGTCCATGGTGTTCTCTATGTGTGAAAAATCTCCCTTTCCCTCTTTGCCTGTTAAACTTGTATCCATTCTTTAAATTTTTTCTCAAAAGCTGTCTTACATAAACCCTTCCCTGATTCTTCCTCCCACACTAATAACTTTTCCCCTCAGACCTCACATAACATGTTATTCTTTACTCTCCTAAAACAATACTACAGTTGTTTTATCCCCATGATAGAATATAAGACTTTTAAGAGCAGTAGATGTGCATTCAGTATACTGAAAAAAGCATTGGGATGAGTTATTAAGACCTGGGTTCAAATCTAAATTCTTTACCTATTAAAGCCTCAACTTCCTCATCCATAAAATTGACATAATATTGATACTGCTTCGCAGAATTGTTAGGAAACATGTTTTGTAAACCTGAAAGTGATGATTTAAATGTAAGTTATTATTGTTAGGTTATAAAAGCTTTATATCTATTCAAATGCCTAAGATATTTGTCCATACAAATAGGTGCTTTATAATTAATTGTTGATTGACCCAAAATAAAACATCACTGAAAGAGAAACAGAGACATAGAGAGACCAGAAAGACCATCAGGCAAATTCATATCATTCAATTCCATTGAATTAAACAATTAAGCACCAAGAAGCTGGTACCAATAAAGCACATACCAGTTAAATGTATCCATAATAACAATAATTAATAATAATAATAATGTTAAGTATACACTTTATATAGTAGCAAAAACAATTGAGGAATTCCTAAAGAAATTGTGCCACATAGATAAAATGAAATGTTAAAACATTGAAGAAAACAATGAATGTGAAGACCACAGAAGTATGTGAAGACTTTTGTGGAAGACTTGATCTTTGACCAACAAGCCCAACCCCAGAAAACCTAAAATCTAAGTAAAGGTGTTAAGATAAGCTAACTGTAAGAATGCCCAGGAGCAGCTAGGTGATGCAATGAATAGAGCACTAAGTCTAAAGTCAGGAAAACTCATCTTCCTGAGTTCAAATCAGACCTCAGATACTTACTGTATTATCCTAGGAATGTCACTTAACCCTGTTTACCTCAGTTTCCTCACTTCTAAAATGAGCGGAAGAAGGAAATGGCAAACCACTCCAACATCTTCGCCAAGAAAACCTCAAATGAGGAGTCAGACATGACTGAAACAACTAAAAACCTAAAGATACTCAAGCCCCTAAGTTTTTATGAAATGGAAATACCTTCTCCTCAGTGAACCACAAGGAGGGAAGACAATTTCATTGACTAAAAGAAGATAGACATACCCATAGGTGATCATTTAAAGATGGTTTATGGGTTTGAAAGAGTGCAGGCTCAGGAATACTTTGTGGAGGAGACCCCTGCAGGCATCTCTGTAGTGACTTCTCCAGATAGACACACCATACAGAAATTTAAAAGTCCTTTGATTCAAAAGAATTTGAGACACAATTTAAGGAGCAGAGACATACCCTTCATAATGCAGTCTCTTGAGGGAAGAGGCAGCTTTGAGGAATGAGATATCAGGCATTAGAGAAGAGAACAATCTGTGAACTTAAGAGAGTTAGTCTGGTACTAGAGAGTCGAGGTGTGGAGGACAGACCCTAAGAACTTAGCTAAGTAACCTGATCATAAGTGTCACTACATGAAAGATGTTCAACAAAAGGACTCTACAAAGAGAGAAAGGACTTTCTGACCCTGTAGTATACCAGGAGTTTTGAGTTGCTTTTGACCCATAGGCATCCTAAACATTTTCTTCACTACCATGACATATAAGTTTAAGACCACTCTTCCAATGGGCACTGTGTATATTTGTAGGAGAATGCCTGAAGTTTACAGCAGAGGGGACAGTGCTTTGTAGTTGTAGTTTTTGTTATATTATCATAGTAATGCTTTTGTTGAGAAATAATTGCATCTTCTGGTTGGTTGTTCATTAGGAACACATCAGTGGGGGCCTGTGAGTTAGAAAGGTGGCCTGTGGGGGTGAATCCAAGATGGTGGATTAGGGGCAGCCACCAAGCTGAACTCTCCTAACATTCTTTACCAAACAACTGTAAAACAGCATTCAAATTAAATTTTGGGGTGATAGAGAGAACAAAAAGTCAGGGTGAGGTTTTCTTGGCCTAAGAAAACTTAAGAGGTAGGCAGAAGAATCCCGAAACACTGAGGTGAAAGTCAGTTGTGTCCAGAGTCTACACATGTGGTGGCAGTAACAGCAAAAGCAGCAACTTTGGGAGCTCTCAGCCCAAAGAAAGTAAGAGGGTCAGACAACTCATCAGAAAGAAATTACTGGGACCCTTTGCTGGCACTGAGTACAGCTTTTGTAGATGGGCAACTCTACAACTGATAGGGAAAATAGATTGAGGAGAGATAATTAAGAATCATTGGGCTATCAGAAAACCACCATCAAAGAAAGAACCTAGACTTTATATTTCAATAAATTATCAAGGAAACCGTCCTGATATCTTACATCCAATCCACCAATCACCTCCTGAAGATCCCAAAATGAAAACTTCCAGGAATATTATAGCCAAAATCCAGAGCTCTCAGGTAAAAGAGAAAATATATCAAGCAAACAGAAAAAAACAATCCAAGTACTATGGAGTCACAGTTAGGATCATAAGATTTAGTGGCTTCCATGTTAAAGGAGCAGAGGACTTGGAATATAATATTCTAGAAGCAAAAAAAAATTAAGATTACAACCAAGAATCACCTACCTAGCAGAACTGGGCAAAATCCTTCAGGGTGAAAAATAGATATTTAATGAAATGGAGAGCTTTCAAGAAACCAAATGGAAAGACCAGAGCTGAATAGAAAATTTGACATTCAAACACAAGACAAGAGAAGCATGAAAGAGTAATCATAAGGGACTCAATAAAATTAAACTATTTACATTCCTCCATGAGAAGATGATACATGTTACTCCTAAGAACTTTATAATTATTGGGGCAGTTAAAAGGAATTTACCATGGCTGTGTAGATTATGTTACAATAATCTCCAAAAAAAAATGAAGGGAGGAGAAAGCAGAATATACTGGGACAAGAAGGAAGGGAGAGGGAGAATGAGGAAAATTATCTCACGTAAGAGAGATGTGCAAAGGAGAACTTTTGTACAATGAGGGAAAACAGGGCAGCGGGGGCAGGCAATCATTAGAACTGGTTCAAAGAAGAAAGAATACACCCATACACTCCGTTGAGTATAGAAATATAATTTACCCAATAGGGAAATAGGAGGGGATGGAGAAGAGGATAAGAAAAAGGGAGAGCAGATTAAGGGAAGCAGTGGTTAGAAGCAAAATAGACTTTTGAGAAGGGAGAGGATAAAAAGAGAGAAAGAAAGAAAAACAAGATAATGGGATGGGGGGAAATACACAGTTCATGATCATAACTGAATGGGATGAGCTCACCTCTAAAATGGAAACAGATTGCAGAATGGATTAGAAACCAGAATCCAACCAATTACAAGAGACATGCTTAAAGCAGAAAGACACATGCATTAGAGTTAAAATAAAAGGCTGAAGAAAAATCTAGTATGCTTCAACTGAAATAAAAAAGTCAGGGGTAGCAAAAGCAAAAAATGGGCCTAATGAAAGGAGATAACCAGAGAAAATACATTTTGCTAAAAGGTCCCATAGACAATGAAATATTATTTTAAAAAATTATAGCAATTTCTCTGATAAATCCCTCATTTCTCAAATATGTACTAAGTATAGAACTGAGTCAAATTTATAAAAATAAAAACCGTTCTCCAATTGATAAACATCAAAAGGTGTGAATAGGAAGTTTTCAGAAGAAGAAAGCAGAACTATAGTCATATAAAAAATGGTCTAAATTGCTATTGATCAGAGAAAGGCAAAATTAAAACAACTCTGAGTTACTACCTCCCACCTATCAGAATTAACAAATGCTGAAGGGGATGAAGGTAAAACAGTTAATGAATAGTTTAATAGTTAATGAACTGTTGGTGGAAATGTGAACTAGTCCAACCATTCTGGAAAAAAAAATAAATAAAACTATGCCTAAAGAACTATCAAATTGTGCAGACCTTTTGACTCAGTAGTACCACTACTAGGTCTGTATCCTAAAGAGATCAAAGAAAAAGGAAAAGGGCCATATGTACAAAAAGCATTTATAGCAGCTCTTTTTGTGGTGGGAAAAAATTGAAAATCAAGGGGATGCTCATGAATTTGGAAATGACTGAACAAGTTCTGGCAAATCGGAACAAGATTGTGATGGAATACTTCAGTGCTATAAGAAATAACAAGGGGAGTGTTTTCAGAAAAGCATGGTAAACCTATATGAAGTAATGCAAAGTGAAGTGAAAAGAACCTGGAGAACATTGTGCATAGTAACAGCAATGTTGTAATGATCATCAACTATAAAGAACTTGACTACTCTGATCAATACAGTGATCCAAGACAATTCCAAAGTATTCATGGTACAAAAAAATACTGTCTATCACAAGAGAGAGAACTAATGAACTCTGAATGGAAAAGGGAGTATAATTTTCTCACTTTATTTTTCTAGATTTTTTTCCTTGAAATATGGATAATATGGAAATATGTTTTGTGTGATTCCACATATAAAATTGACAGCATATTACTAGTGTTTCCAGTGGATGGGAGAGAGAGAGTGGGAGGGAGGCAGGGAGAGAATTTGGAACTCAAAATTTAAAAAAAAAAATAGGGGCGGCTAGGTGGCACAGAGAATAGTGCACTGGCCCTGGAGTAAGGAGGACCTGAGTTCAAATCCAGCTTCAGACACTTAACACAAAAACTAGCTGTGTGACCTTGGGCAAGTCACTTAACCCAATTGCCCTACCTTCCCCCCTCCAAAAAAAAAACAAAAATAAAATTTTTTTAAAAGAATGTTTAAAGAAATTTTTAAAATCAATTTAAAAAAAGAATGTCATCACAAGATACACCCTTGAACCTCAAGATAGTAGTCAATCACTGGGAAGCTTGTCAAAAAGAGTGTTAAACCTATAGGAACTGATGCAAAGTAAAACAAGCAAAACCAGGGAAACTGCATCTGCAAACACTACAATCTCGTAAATTTAAAGAACAGAAAAAAAATTAACCAAATGCTACAAAATTATAAAGATTCAAGCTTGCCCTTCCAAAAGAGAGTTCTTTCAAATGGCAAAACAAGAGCCAAAGAGGACCCAAAAAGCCAATGAGGAGAAGAATGCTTTAAAAACAAATTGGTCAAATGGAAAAGAAAGTCCAAAAGCTCACTGAGCACAAAAGAGTTCTTTTCTAGCATTCACTTCCCTCAAGTCTTCAAAGAAGTGAGAAAAAAATGGGAAAGAAGGTGAGATTTGAGCTCAGTCTTGAAGGAAATAAGGTTTGTTCAGTATTTCAGACTATGGATTGGAATGAAATTGTATACAGATTCATAACCTTTAAGAAAGATAGACCATCTAACCTTTAACAAAAGGAAAATTTTGTGGGTTGAGCCAGACTCAAGCCAATCTCATAGTAATTTAGGTCTGTTACTAGAAATTACTGAGACACTCAAAAGTTGACAAAAGATTGACTTATCCATGGGAGATTTTCAGTAAGAATACCGAATTGATTCAGCTCAGTACAGCTTCCCTGTTAATTATGCTGTCACTCCAGGGTTAGATATTTCAAAAATGGGGCTTGAGTTCCTCATGGCCTTTTGTAATTGGGCAAACAGGAAGTCACATCAATAACTTGTGCCAATCTCTAGAACTAATCAAGTTTCAATGAGAGTTTTAGTACCTCTTAAAGAAAAGAAATATACTAACCCTTGTCAAAAGGCAGGACACTTGAAAATACTACTCCTATCAGAGATGGTTTCTTATGTAGCAGGGTTGAAGGTTGACCACATTTACTTATAGAATAACTTACCCCTTCAACCTGCGATAACACCTGATTTATTGTCATGTTCATTCTCATCATTTCAAATTCCATGGGTATCTTTGTGTATTTTTTCATTAATTACTAAATTATGACATCTCTCATGAATCAATTAAACTCAGAGTTTCCATATAAGTTTTAATAAATTGGAGAAGCCTCTTTCTGTTTAAGAAAATGCTCATATCTCTATGTATTTTTTTAATTTCCAAGGATTAAATAAAAATTATTATTTGTATAATTTATTGGCAATCAATAATAACAAAAACATAATGTTACAATAGTTTAACTATAAGAAAGATCACAGAGTCACCTCAAACCATTGTAATAACTGAGTATAATTTCTGAAAATAAAGTCCCACTATTCAATTCACTCATGATACCAAGTGTCTGCTGAAGAATTCTTTTCATTCTTTTCATAACATACAGGTAGAAAGACATAACAGGAAAGAAGTTTTTCTTGATCTTCTCTTTGTCTTCTCCACAGTTTCTCTCAAACTACCTACATTATCTTCTGGGTTTCTCCATCAAATAATACTCTTAGAATAAAAGTTGAATTATTACTTTCCAAACTGCTTCTTAATAATAATTGCCTACATTTATATAGCATTTTCAAATTTTCGATGTGCTTTACAAATATTGTCTCATTTTATCTTCCCAACAACCCTGGGAGGTAGGTGTAATTATTAACCCCATTTTACAGATGAGAAAACAAAGGCAGAGAAGTGTTTTAGTGATTTATCCAGGGTTACATAGCTAATAGTGTCTAAGGGCAGATTTAAATTCAGATTCTGACCTAAGTCCATCACTCTATCAACCTTGCCACCTAGCCACCTCTTCACTTAATAGCATCAAAAGGATATTCTGCAACTACATAACATTGATTCAGATAGGCCAATATTGATTCAAGTGTGCACATATCTCTTTTGCCTTTGTATTTTCCATGGAGACTTATCCAGTCAAAAAATGTGTGTCAAGCATGGGGAATCCCTCAACAGGAAACTCTGCCAACATTTTTGAGCCTTAATTCCCTGGACCAGGAGTGGGGAACCTATGGCCTTGGAGGTCACAGGTAGCCTTCTAGATCCTTCGGTGAGGCCTTTTTATTGAGTCCAAGTTTTACAGAACGATTCATTTTATTGAGGTAATTTGTTCTGTGAAGTTTGGATTCAGTCAAAGTATGACACTTGAGGACCTAGAGGGCCACATGTGGCTTTGAGGCTGCAGGTTCCCCACTTCTGCACCTGGATCAATTAAATCTAGCAGCCAGTTTATTTGCCTTTTGGGAAAAATCAGGCTATCCTCCATGGAACAGATGCCACTCCTACCATACCATGAAATTTACTGGGACTGAAAATTCTTTAATGAGGAGAAAATGTGCAAAGAAAATGAGGTTTTCTGCTAGCCAAAATAAAAAACCAAAATAATAGGACTTTGTTGCTGAGAGGCAAGAATGAAAGTTGTCATTCCCTAATCTCTACTCTGAGCTTGAGGTCCACATAATCAATTGCTTATTACTTATTTTAAACTGGATCTCCTGGAGATATCTTCTACTTAGAATTTCTCATCTTTCTTTTTAAACCTTCTCCTCTTTTAAACTTCCCTATTTCTATCAGACACCACTATTCTTCTAGTGTCTCAGATTCAAAATCTTGACATCTTGAATTATCCATTCTCACTTCACATATCCAATCAGTTGCCAAATCTTGACATTTTTACCTTCATTACACCTCTTTCATATAACTCCTTCTCACCATTCTAACTAAAACCCCTTTACTTCAGACCTTCATTATCTCTCAAGAAGACTATTAAAACAATCTCCAAGTGCCTGCTTCAGGTGTCTCTCTACTCTAGTCCATCCTACATACTGATGCCAAAGTAATTTTCCTTAAGTGAAAATCTAACCATGTGATTCCCCTACTTAACCATCTCCAATGGTGTCATATTTCTTCTAAGAGAAAATATAAACGTCTCTGCTTAGATTTTGAAGTCCTATACTTCCTCATCTCCAACCTTTCCAGTGTCTTTCAGTTATCAGCCCTGACATTCTTCACTCTGTGAACCAGCCACACTAGCCCCTCTACTCCTCATGAACAATTTTCCATTTCTGTACTTTTGCACTGGCTGCTTACTCATCCTTTCCTCCCATGCACTCCTTCTTCCTTCCCTCACAGGGTCTCTCTCTTCCTTGAAGGTGCAGTTCATGACACGTTCTACATGACACCTTTCCTGATCCCCCCAGTTTCTAACAGCCTCACTCCCTAACTGCCTTGTATGTAACTACTTCATGTGTATTTGTATATATTGTTGTTGTGCAGCTGATTCAGTTTCAATTGTTTCTTTATAACCCCATTTAGGGTTTTCTTGGAAAAGATACTGCAGGAGTTTACCATTTCCTTCTTCAGTTCATTTGACAGATAAAGAAACTGAGGCAAACTGGGTTAAGTAACTTGTCCAGAGTCACATAGCTAGTAAACATGTGAAGCCAGATTTGAACTCAGGTCTTCCTGACCCCAGGCCTGGCACTCTATCCACTGCATCACCTCTTGTATTTATTATCATTACGTTTATGCCACATGTTTTTTTTATTTATTTTCTATCCCAGGGGTGTTGGATTCAGTCAAAAGGCCACACTTGAGGACCTAGAGGGCCACAGGTAGCCTCAAAGCTGCAGGTTCTCCACCTCTAATCTATCACATTTGTATATAAGTTCATGTGAGTAGGGATTGTTTCATTCTTTGAACTTGTATCCCAGCACGTAGTGCCTGGCACATTATAAATACTCATTGATTTATTGATTGATTGATAGGTAAGCAGATAACCTTGTCTCCTTAGCTTATATTTTTGTTCCGACATACTTAGCCAGAAAGGATCTTGGAAATGTCTTACCCTAAACCAGTCAGTTATTTGTAACAGACAGCTTCAATCTCTACCGTGTTTCCCTGATAATAAGACCTATCCTGAAAATAAGCCCTCCCCTTACTGTGTAAGATTCCTCTAAAATAAGCCCTCCCCCAAAAATAAGCCCTATTGAGATTGCTACTGTAGTGAAGGTGATCCCCTGTGCTACACGCTACATTACAGTACCCTCTGTATGCACTGTCCCCCCACCCCTCGGGTGAAATGCATGCCACGCTCCAAGCTGCATCCAATCAGAGCTGCAGCAGTGAGCGCATCATCCTGTTCTTCCCCAGTGATTTGCTTGCTGGCGCCATTGAGAGCAGTGCCGCGGAGGAGAGCTGAGGCAGGACAACATAAGCCCTCCCCTGAAAATAAGCCCTCTGGTGTTTTTCTTTCCAAAAAAATTAATAAGACAGTGTCTTATTATCGGGGAAACACGGGTATCCAGATTAGGGATCAAAAAAAAAAAAACAACCTTAGCCTAGGGTCCCTTAGCACAGTTTTTGTTAGCTGAGTATGATGACTATCATTGAAGAGCTTTCAGTTTGCTTTTGTTGAATAGCCACTCTACCCTATAGAACTAGAGCAGAGCTGTCTAGGGGGTGACCCTAAACTGACAAGCCCAGAAACTACTCTTAGAAACCAGTTGCTCACCAGCTACCACCAAAGTTCAGACCAGTAAAGCAACATCCACTACCAACCAAGATGAACAATGCCACTGCCGTGGGCAGCTAGGTGACACAGTGAATAGAGCACTGGCCCTGAAGTCAGGAGGACCTGAGTTCAAATGCAACCTCAGACACTTAAAACTTACTAGTTTTGTGACCTTGGGCAAGTCACTTAACCCCAATTAACCCTGCCCTTCCCCCTCCAAAAAAAACCCAAACCAATGCCACTGTCACTGGAGGTACTACAGCCAAGACCATGCTAGTAGGAGATATTGACATTATAACCCTAAGACCTCAGACCATCTGAGTACCAAAGGAAAAACAGACACAAAATGGAGGTAGCCCTATCACAGGCAGGACACATGCTCATTACTTGTGTTCAAGTGGGGAGATGGAGCAGATGCCTTCACACACACACACACACACACACACACACACACACACACAGACAGCTCAGCGTTGTCATTATGAGTCTAATCCAGGAAGAAGAAAGAGGTTGAAGGCCAAGTCACCCCTAATGCATGTCCTGAAGTGCTCCATCAGCAGACAATTAGGGAACCTAATCCAGAAATGAACAATAGATAACCAGAGGCCAGAGGCAGGAAAGTCACCTCAAAAGCTACCTGAAAGTTACCAGGAAGAGGTAGAGAATCTGAACTTGCTTTGTTTAAGTGGAAGGGCCCAACACACAGTCATGCATGACCTTTACCAACAGACTAAAATGCCTATCCAACCACACAGCTCTCTAGGGCTAACAGTCAGCTCACTCTGCTAAAACTGCTGTATAAATTCTTGTTAAACTGAATTGAACTCAAAACTAGTAGAAGAAATGGCCTAGTCTATTGTTAGCATTCTTATAACAAAGATTTATAAGGCCCTTTACACACATTATTATTATGATATAAACATCCCTAGAAGGTGGCTAAAGCAAGTTTTATTATGCCTGTTGTATAGATAAGGAAACTAAGATTCATAAGGCTGTTACCTGCCCAAGATTACACAGGAAATTGCAGGGATGGGCTCAAATTCTGATCCTTGAGTCAAAACTGAGGCAAACAGGGTTAAGTGACTCGACCAGGGTCACACAATTAGTAAGTGTCTGAGGCTGGATTTTAACTCAAAAAGTTGAGTCTTCCTAACTCCAGGCCATGTGCTCTATGTACTCTGCCACCTAACTGCCCTAGCACATTTATAAAGCACTTATGTGCCAGGCACTGTATTAAATGCTTTAAAACTATTATCTCATTTGACCTTCACAACAACCCTGGAAAGTAGGTGCTATTATTATCCCCATTTTACAGATGAAAAAACTGAGGCAATCAGAGGTTAAGTGACTTGTCCATATTCACACAACCTGTAAGCATCTCAGGTTTGGATTAGAACTCATTTTTCTGGGCCCAGCACTTTATCCACTGGTTGGGCCCTCTGCCTCAGGTCTCTCCTACCTACAAACTATCTTCCACTCAGCTGGCAAAGTGATCTTCAACCACCATTGAAAGAACCAAGGAAAACTACAGGTTTATTCGTGGTTCAGTTAACTGCAAAAAGAAAAAAACATACCTGTACTTTATAAGCTTAAACTTAACCAAATGTCCCACTAATTTGTACAACTGTCTTGTAACAAAAAGAGCAATATTGCAAAAAAAAATCAAAATCTATGTTCTATTGATGATGGGTGAGCCAGTAACTCAATTTTGTTTATGTGATACAGGATATTACAAATTAAAGTATAGAAGCATCTACATAAGATATATTGGTATGTTATATGTTATTCTCTGTATTCAGAGAGAATAGTGATGGTATCATTTTCTTTCTCAGGCTACCATGAACCATGTTTAGACTTTCATTATTTATCAGTGGTAGTTCTTATTCCAGTTCCCAGCACTTAACACAGTGTTTGGCACATAGTAGGGCACTTAATAAATACTTATTGAATGAACTTGGGGTCTAAGGAACCTAGGGCAAGGAATGATTCCGTATCTTTTCCAGGCATCATAATAATAAAGTAGCTGACATTTATTTTGCATTTATAGGTTAAAAAGCACTTTACATATATTATTTCATGTAATCTTCACAAAACCAGGTAATATAAGTGGTACAGAATTATTATATTCATTTTGTAGAGACAATTCTCTACTAATTCACATTTTATGAGGAAAATGAAAGTTAGAAAGAGTGGCTTGTCTAAAGTCACATCATTTTAGCTAAATCTTCTGAATCTAACTTCAGGATTCTTTTTCCCATATCATGTACTCTTTTGCCCAGTAGTAAGTGGGTTTTCAAAAGAGTGAGAAAGAGGAATAAGATAGGGTAATTATGAGACTGCTGATTTTCTTGGTGTGTACTCATTCATCTTTGACACTGTGGAACTTATTCACCTTTATTCCTGCCCCATAGGGACAGCTAGGCAGCACAATGTATAGAGCACCAGGTCTGGCATCAGGAAGAACTGAATTCATATCCAGTCTCACACTCTTACTAGCTGTGTGACTCTAGACAAGTCACTTAAATTTGTTTTCTCAGTTTCCTCATCTATAAAATGAACAGGAGAAGAAAATAGAGAAACCACTCCAGCACCATGACCCCAAATAGGGTCCTGAGGAGTGGGAACAACTGAGCAACGGCAACAAAAAGAGAACATGGAGATCATCCCTTTACATCACATTGACTTTATCAATTGCCATATCTCTAGGAAATGCTGTGAGATCCTCATAGACTAAACGTTTAGCAAAGGTGAAATCAACCTATAATTTAATTTTTTTCTGGGGATATTTGTAAGCCATATAAGAGTGACGGCCATGTCCTTCTTCTTTTGGATCTACGCTATACTTAGTGCATTTGTTGTATTATTAATAAGTTTATAATAATTATTGCATCTGTTCCCAAAGATCTGTGAATACTTGCCATCCTACTTTGGAATTAAACTAGAATTTTACACACATTTCAAAGAGAAAAACAGTACACATTAAATTAACTAAACTTTCATACCTTTGACACTATGAACATGAAGATAAAAGCTGAGGCTTAACCAATTCAGAAACACAATGAATTCTGTCAACACACACATTATAGCGAAAGCTGAATATGGATAGTTTTGTGCTCTGTGTACGTGCCTATCTGCGTACAAGGCTTATCCAAGCCATGCTATGTACTTAGCAGACTTATGTCTTCTTATCATGCTACTTAATGCAATAAAATATATTTTAATATTTCAAATGTAAATGCATTAATATGGATGATTCTTCCAGTTGTGCAGATCACAACTGAAAACTTTGCATCCTAAGCAATTCTTGTCCATATCTTCCCATTAATCCTCTGTAAATGCTCATCCAAGTTGAGGAGACCTTTCTTTGGGTCTTTTGACCTTTAAGAGTATGTAGCATTCCTCCTGGGTTGTCATTGGCATTGAGAGGTTGGGTTGTCAAATGGATAACTTGTACCTTGGATTTGTGAGATATTCCTGGATGTGACTATCCATAGTAGCTCATAAGCCCTTACCAGTATACTTCCTATTAATCACACATCAATCAGTCTAATTACCTTAAAAAAACAACAACATTAAGGTATTTATTCAAATGACATGACAAAAACAGTAGCTGCAAATCAACTTTTCCTATAAATTACACAAGAGTCTACATGGGAGACATGGGCATGAAAGTACAATGGTGGTGAATAGTAAACTACCATGTAGGGAATGCACATGACTAAGGTAACTCCCAAGCTGGAACAACAGGGCCCTAATTCCTTTTATTTTCTGGAGATTCCTCATGTTCATTGGTGGAGGGGAGGAAGATTGGCATTGGTGTTAGTGATAGATAAGTCACTTTTTGGGGAGGCACTGGTTTTTTCCAAGGCTCCCATCTCTACTAGACAGGTGGTCCAGTGGCCTTGATTCTTGTAGGGAATGATGGCAACATTGGATATACTGTCAGGAAAGGCAGTGATCCTTAGGAATTGGCAGAATCCTCTCTTCTTTGACTCTTTCAGGGCCTGCAATTTCTCACCTCTAAGGAAGAATGCCATGGGCTGCTCAGTGTCCAGCACTTAGCATGATTCAGAGACATGAATAAGAAATGACCAGGCCATGTGGGTAGTTCAAGGAAGAATGATGAGCTCCATTTATTGATTCTTAGGACAAGGTTTTTATAGAGCAATGAGACAAAGGAAGGGATCTCAAGTATTCATATCATTACCTTAGTCTGTCATATCCTGGAAGTAGCATGGCAGTAAGACCTTTTGTTGTCCAGGTGCCAGAAAGTCTTAGGAAAAGTCAGTTAACTCCTTCCATATGCAGTCACATTACAAAGGATGCTCTTGAGAGCTGGCTTCAAGGCCTGAAGCCAAAGCCATCTGCACAGGAACTTACTGACCACCTAAGAATTCAAATATTTTGGTTTTGAACAACTAAAGTCTTGGGGCAGAAGTGTAGTCTCAGAACTCAAACAATACTCATATCAAAAGAACTCAGGAGCTAACTTGAAAAGTAGCTTCTCAAAGAGGTCTTTGATATTTGGGTCCAGTCCTGGTTCGGGCCTCTTTGGCTCCCAACAGAAGAAGTATTAGAGGTCATTGTCATTGTTCAGGCAAACAGGGTTAAGTGACTTGCTC
Source organism: Petaurus breviceps papuanus (assembly GCF_028583685.1). NCBI lineage: Eukaryota > Metazoa > Chordata > Mammalia > Diprotodontia > Petauridae > Petaurus > Petaurus breviceps. The sequence goes on from NW_027185809.1 coordinate 18,862,951, forward strand.
AGGGTCACACAACTAGTATGTGTCTGAGGCTAGATTTGAACTCATTAAGGTAAGTCTTTTTGACTCCATGCCTGACAGTCTACCTAGCTTCACTGAGAGAGGTCTAATCCCTCCTAATCAACAACTCTTCCTCCTTCAACTAAGTTCCCTCAGTTCAGGTCCCCATCCTTATATAATCAGCAGATTATGTTTCTCAAATTCCTGTTGGAGTCTTATGCAAATGAGTGGCTAGGGATCAAGTATATAGTAAATTCTGCTGAGCTTTGGAGCACAAGTTCATTGTCTTTGCTGGTTCCTTCATGGACAGTTGGACTATTCAAGTCTCAGATTCCTTCCAAAGTACATAATGTTTCCTCTACATCTGAAAGTGCATCCCCTTTCAATGCCTCCACAGTTGCCCCCTTTGACCTTCAGTTTTGCTTAATTTTAAACACACCCTTACAAGTACAGCACTGGTTTATGTGGCTGCTATTTCTGGTACTTCCTGGATGACTAACCCACTTCATTTTCCAATCATTCAATCACAGGATACCCTCACAAAAGTCCTGTTCAGATATTTCATCATTGTGTGGAAATAATCTTGGGTTCCAAGTTGAAAAGGTTTTGAGTAAGGTCCAGATGACAGACTTTATCTGTTGTCCAAGTGGAAGCAAAGTGGTGCAATGCCCAGAGTGCTAAATTTAGAGTGACAGGACCTGAATTCAAATCTTAGTTCTGGTATTTACTACCTAAGTGACCTTAGCAAGTTATCTCACCTCACTGGGTCTCCATTTCTTCATCATTAAAATGGGAGGTTTGGATTAAAGTCCCTTTCAAATCTAAATCTATGATCCCATTACCAATCTGGATAAGTATGAAGAAGATAGTCATGATTAAATTGGCCACTGAGTGGCTAGTCATACCAACCCGTGTAACATAAAATGAAAATATCCTTCATCAAAGTATCACCGTAGTGTCTCATTGTGGTATGAAAGTTACCCTGACTTGGCAGATTCTACTAGTTGGAGATGATTCAGTTATGATTCTGGCAACAGACAAAGACCAGCCTTGCTAAATTCAGAGATATTCATCACCAGAGGGTCAAACATCAAATGTCAAAATATTTTGTCCATAACAACTCAAGAAATATACAAAAATGCAAATTGACTTCAAGTCCTATAAAACTAGCTCCACTCATATAAGCAACAGTTGCAGCTTGATTAAAGTGTAGGGAAAGGAATCTTGCAGTTCTTAATCTAAAATATTAATTTAACTGCTGACTCAATGCATGATAATTGTTCAACAACAATTAACATTTATATAGAGCTTTGAGATTTACAAAGCCCTACATATATATGTACATATATGTATATATATGTACATATATACATATATATATAGAGAGAGAGAGAGAAATAGGGGGAGAGAGAGGGAGGAGGGGGAGAGGGAGAAAAGAAGAGACAGAGAGAGAGAAAAAGACAGAGAGGAGAAAGAGGAGAGACAGAAATGGAAAGACAGAGACAAAAAGACAGAGAGGAGGGGGAAAGGAAGAGAGACAGAGGAAGGGAAGACAGAAGAAAGGGAAAGAGAGAGAGTCCTCTCCTCACAACAACCCTGCAAAGTAGGTGCTATTATTATTTTTGTTGTGTATGGAGATTAAGAAACAGAGGCTGAGAGATATTAAATGATTTGCCAAGGTTTTACAGCTAGTAAGAGTCTAAAGAGGGAAGAAGGGAAAGAATCTGGAACTCAAAGTTTTAAAAACAAATGTTAAAAAATTATTGTTACATGCAACCAGGAAATAAGATATACAGGCAATGGGGTACAGAATTCCATCTTGCCCTACAAGAAAGTAAGAGGGGAGAGGGGAAGGGGAGGGATATGGGGGGATACGAGATATAGGGGGAAGGGGTAATCAGTATGCTTGCCATCTTGGGGTGGGGGTAGGGGAGATATGGGGAGAAAATTTTGAACTCAAAATCTTGTGGAAATGAATGTTGAAAAATAAAAATAAAAAAATAAATTCTGGGGGAAAATTAATAAAGGGTCTGAAGAGTGATTTGAATGCAGCTCTTCCTAACTCCAAATCTTTTGCTCTATCCACCATGATATAAAGCCTCTCTGATCAACAAGTTGACAGATTGCTAAAACAATCAAATTATATACATCTCTGTCTTTTTAGTGTACATGAAACCTAAAAACATAAAGAAGTTACCCCTACATGGAAAGACAGTTCAGAAGTTACAGATTCTTTTCAAAGAGGTGAAGAAAGGCACTTAGAAAGGTATTTTCATTTTGTGTATCAAGTTAGCAAGAAACATTATTTCGTAGACCACTTGGGTGAGATGAACATTGACAGAATATCATGAAGATAATTCCCATTTATTTTCCAATATACATTGCAGAGAATGAAACAAAGAAATTCTATGAAGAACGTGACTAGATATTACAATACAAATTACCATAGCTTTTGATACAATGCAAAGGTAGAAAAAGAGGAAGATAGAAAAGGCTATGCGGGGAAAATAAGGCTATGAATCACAAAATTTAAATCACTAAATTTACATTCAGTCAGTCAACAAACATTTATTAAGAACCTATTATGAGGGGAACCTAGACACTTAATCTCCTTGCCAAATGAAAAGATGGACACACATAAAAGATGGCAACATCTGTTCAGACTAAAGCTCATTTGCAAAACATTATGGAGGACCATGACTGACAATTACAAATATCACAAAACAGTAAAAAAAAAAAAATTTTTTTGAGGAGTAAACAAGCCAGAAGAAAGTTTGGCATGAAACTCAGCTAAAACAGATCATCCTGTCATTATTTATAGATGAAATCAGCAGGACAGCAAAGAGATTTCAAGTTGAAAAAAATCTACTTGCTTTTGTAAAGCAATTTTTCTCATTAGTGATGATAGTGAAATTTGGACAGTACCACCTCAGGACCTGGAACCAGGAAGACTCATCTTTCTGAGATCAAATCAGACCTCACATACTTACTAACTGTGTGACCCTGGGCAAGTCACTTAACCTTGTTTGCCTCAGTTTCTTCAACTGTAAAATGATCTGGAGAAGGAAATGGAAAACCACTCCAGCATCTTTGCCATGAAAACCTCAACTGTGGTAATGAAAGTCTAGACATGACTGAAATGATTAAGCAGCAACAAATATTCTTGGTTTTGGGGAGTGGAGAAAGCAAGGCAATTGGGGTTAAGTGATTTGCCCATAGTCACACAGCTAGTAAGTGTATAAAGTGTCTGAGGCCAGATTTGAACACAGGTCCTCTTGACTCTAGGGCTGGTGCTCTATTTACTGCACCACCTAACTGCCCCCAACAACAAATATTCTTTTTTTATTTTTAATTTATTTACTTTTATTTTACAACATTCAGTTCCACAGTCCCTTGAGTTTCACTTTTTCTCTCCCTCCCTCCCCCCCCATCATGACGGCATGCACTCAAATATAGGATCTATACATATCTTCACATTAATCATTAGTCAGGTTGTACCGAATGATCCATGGGAAAGAGGAAACACAACAAAACAAGAAAAAGAAAGAGAGCAAGTTTTTTGTTTCACTCTGCATTCAGACTCCGCATCTCTTTCTCTGGATGTCGGTATCTCTTTCAGTCATGAGTCTTTTGGAGTTGTCTTATAACCTTACATTGCTGAGAGGGACCCAGTCTATTGACGTTGGTCTTCACACATACGTTGTGTCTGTGATTGTGTAGAGATTTCTCCTGGTTCTGCTCTTCTCGCTCAGCATCAATTTATATATGTCTCCCCAAGTTATTGTGAAGTCTGTCTGCTCCTGATTTCTTATAGCACAGTAGTATTCCATTACATTCATATAACATAGCTTCTTCAGCCATTCCCCAATTGATGGGCATCCCCTTGATTTCCAATTCTTTGCCACCACAAAAAGAGCCTCTATGAATATTTTTGTACAAACAGGTCCTCCTCCCACTTCTCTGATCTCTTTGGGATATAACCTAGAAGTGGTATTGCTGGGTCAAAGGGTATTCACTTATTTATAGTCCTTTGGGGACAGTTCCAGCTTGCTCTCCAGAATGGCTGGATCAGTTCACAACTCCATCAACAATGTATTAGTGTTCCAATTTTTCTGCATTCTCTCCAGCATTTATCATTTTCCTGGTTTTGGCATCTCAGCCAATGACTGGTGAGGTGTGGTACCTCAGAGTAGTTTTGATTTGCATTTCTCTAATCAGTAGTGATTCAGTGAATTTTTTCATATGCTTATAGGTATCTTTAATTTCATCTTCTGAGAACTGCCTGCTCATATCCTTTAACCATTTGTCAGTTGGGGCAGGGATTGTATTCTTATAGATTTGACTCAATTCTTTGTATATTTTAGAAATGAGGCCTTTTTGAGAGACATTGGTTGTAAAGATCCTTTCCCGATTTTCCACTTCCCTCTTAACCTTGGTGACATTGGCTTTATTTGTATAGAAACTTTTCAATTTAATGTAATCAAAATTGTCCATTTTGCATTTTGTAATGCTCTCTAATTTTTGTTTCATCATAAAGTCTTTCCCTCTCCATAGATCTGACAGGTAAACTATCCCTTGCTCTCCCAGATTGTTTACAGTATCAGCCTTTATACATAAATCATGCACCCATTTCAAATTTATTTTGGTGTACAGTGTTAGATATTGGTCTATGCCCAATTTCTGCCGTACTATGTTCCAGTTTTCCCAGCAATTCTTGTCAAATAGTGCATTCTTATCCCCAAAACTGGGGTCTTTGGGACTTTGTTTATCAAACAGTAGATTACTATATTAATTGGCTGCTGGGTCTCCTGTACCCAGTCTGTTCCATTTGTCCACTACTCTATTCCTCAGCCAGCACCAAGTAGTTTTGATGACTGCTGCTTTGTAACATATTAAAATGTGTTATGGCTAGGCCACCTTCCCTAGCATTTCTTTTCATTAATTGCCTTGATATGCTGGACCTTTTGTTCTTCCAAATGAATTTTGATACTATTTTTTTCTAGCTCTACAAAGTAATTTTTTAGAAGATTGATTGATATGGACAATTTAGGTAAAATTGTCATTTTTATTACATTGGATTGACCCAGCCATGAGCAATTGATGTTTTTCCAATTAGTTAGATCTGACTTTATTTGTCTGAGAAGTGTTTTGTAATTGTGTTCATATAAGTCCTGGGTTTGTTTTGATGGATAGATTCCCAAATATTTTATGATATGTACAGTAACATTAAATGGGATTTCTCTTTCTAACTCTTGCTGTTGGATTTCATTAAAGGTATATAAGAATGCAGAGGACTTATGTGGGTTTATTTTTTTAAAAGCAATTGGGGTTAAGTAACTTGCTCAAGGTTACACGGCCAGTTATTTCTGGGTGTGGTGCTAAGTATCTGAGCCCGGATTTGATCCCCAGGTCATCCCAACACTGGAACCAGTGCCCTTACTCGCTGAGCCACCTGGCCGCCCCTTGTGGGTTTATTTTATATCCTGAAACTTTGCCAAATTTGTTTATTATCTCAAGCAGTTTTTTACTTGATTCTCTAGGAATATCTACATCATCATATCATCTGCAAAGAGTGATACTTCAAGGGGCGGCCAGGTGGCTCAAATAACCTTGAGCAAGTTACTTAACCCCATTGCCTTAAAAAAAAAAAAAAGAGTGATACCTCAGTCTCTTCTTTGCCTAATTTGATTCCTTCAATTTCTTTTTCTTCTCTTATTGCTGCTGCTAACATTTCTAGTACCAGATTGAATAAGAGGGGTGATAGTGGACATCCTTGTTTCACCCCTGATCTTATGGGAAATGCTTCTAATTTATCCGCATTACATATAACACTTGATGATGGTTTTAGATAAATGCTACTTATTATTTTAAGGAAGTCTCCATTGATTCATATACTTTCTAGTGTTTTTAATAGGAATGGGTGTTGTATTTTGTCAAAAGCCTTTTCTGTGTCTATTGAGATAATCATATGGTTTCTGCTAGTTTTGTCGTTGATGTGCTCGATTATACTGATAGTTTTCCTGATATTGAAGCACCCTTGCATTCCTGGAACAAATCCTACCTGATCAGAGTGTATTATTCTCGTAATGAGTGGCTGTAGTCTTTTTGCTAATATTTTATTTATAATTTTTGCATCTATATTCATAAGGGAAATTAGTCTGTAATTTTCTTTCTCTGTTTTGTCTCTTCCCACTTCAGGTATCAGCACCAAATTTTGTCACAAAGAAGAGTTTGGTAGGGGAACTGGAGGCCAGTGAGCCATAGTATGGCCGCTGTGGATGCAGGACCAGCACCAGGGGATGGTGTGGGGCTCTCCAGGGTAAAGGTAAAAATTGAAGAAGGATGAGGGCCTTAAAGGATCTTGTCCATCTGGCCCATCATCAGACACCACACACAGAGTGTCTGTGAGGGACAAACTGCTTGTTAAAGAGATTGCAGAACTTGAAGCCAATTTACCTTGTACATGTAAAGTGAATTTTCCTGATCCAAACAAGCTTCACTACTTTCAGCTAACAGTCACCCCAAATAGGGGGTGGAGTCAAGATGGCAGAGTAGAAATAGGACGTCCATGCAGCTCCAGCTCCCACCACCGCAATTTATGTAAAAGGGGACTCTGAACAAACTTTGGAGCTACAGAACCCACAAAATGACACAGAGAAGCTAACCTCCCACTGAGGACAGCCCGGTAGGCCAGAAGGAATCAGCCAGCACAGTGCTCTGGAAGCCAATCCCAGCCCCTCTGAGACTGAGGTTTTAGCCCCAGGGCGGGCCTGACCAATCACAGGCTGGAGGGACACCAGAGCACCAGTAGCTGTGGCAGTCCAGAATTATCAACATATAGATGCTAAGGACAAAGTGAGAGGTCAGTGCAGTCTGGACTTTGGGACTCAATAGTTGGGAGTGTGTCGGCTTTTGCCTCTGGGGCGAGAAGCTGCTGAGACACCTGGCACAGCCGCCACCAAGTGGCAGCTTCAGCTCTTGGCCTGCAGAGTGTAGGGGGACCAAGCAACCAGTTTGAGGGGTAATAACTCTTGCTTTAACCTACTTGGATCTGGATTGCTGTCTAGGGTGGAAGTCCTGGGGTATGTGACCAGCTTGCCAGAGCATGTGGAGGCTTCAGAGAGTGCACCCAACTAATACCTCCAGCAGCTGAGAAAACCCCAGCCTTTGGAATGAAGCTCCCTTGTCTGGGGGCAGAGTCCTATTGTGGCAAAAAGCCCAGGGGTCAAGTGACTGAGTGGTAACATGACCAGGCAAAGGAAGCTAAACAAACAGGAGAATCCAACATTAGACTCCTATTTTGGGGACAAAAAGGAGCAAAGCATGGAACAGGAGGAAAACAGTGAAGTCAGAACTCCTGCACCAAAAGCTTCAAAGAAAGATACAAGCTGGTTACAGGCCATAGAGGCCTTAAGAAACAGATAAGAGAAGTGGAGGAAAAATTGGGAAGAGAAATGAGAACAATACAATAAAATTACAAAATGAGAGTCAACAGCCTGACTGAGAGAAATAACACCTTAAAAAATAGACTAACTCAAATAGCAAAAGAGGCTCAAAAAGGCAATGAGTAAAAGAATGCCTTAAAAAGCTGAATTTGCCAAATGGAAAAAGAATTTCAAAAGCTCACTGAGGAGAATCATTCCTTCAGAATTAGATAGAGCAAATTGAAGCTACTGACTTTGTGAGAAATCAAGATGCTGTTAAACAGATCCAAACAAATGAAATAATAGAAGGCAATGTAAAATATCTCATGGGAAAAACCACTGACCTGGAAAATAGATCCAGGAGAGATAATTTAAAAATTATTAGACTACCTGAAAGCCATGATCAAAGAAAGAACCTAGAAATCATCCTCCAAGAAATTCTCAAGGAAAACTGCCCTGATGTTTTAGAACCAGAGGGCAAAATAGAGGTTAAAAGAATCCATTGATCACTTCCCAAAGAAGATCCTAAAAACAAAACTCCTAGGAGTATTATAGCCAGGTCCCAGAATTCCCAGATTAAGGAGAGAATATTACAAGCAGCCAGGAAGAAACAATTTGAATATTGTGGAAACACAATCAGGATAACCCAGGATCTGGCAGCTTCTACACTGAGGGATCAAAGGGCATGGAATGTGATATTCCAGAGGTCAAAGGAGCTGGGATTGAAACCAAGAATCACCTACCCAGCAAAACTGAGTATCATGTTTCAGGGGAAAATATGGTCATTCTGTGGAATAGAAGATTTTCAAGTATTCTTGATGAAAAAACCAGAGTTGAAGAGAAAATTTGACATTCAGATACAAGAAGCAAGAAAAGCATGAGAAGATAAACAGAGAAAAGAAATCATAAGGAACTTATCAAAGTTGAATTATTAACATTCCTACATGGAAAAATGATAATTGTAACTGATAAAACTTTTCTCAGTATAAAAATAGTTGAAGGGAATATAAATATAAATATATATATATATATGTCTATATCAGAGGTTATATGAGCGTATGAATACATATGTGAATGTGTGTATATATATATATATGTTTACAGGTATACATAGATAGGGGGCACAGGACCAATTTAATAGGAAGGGATGATACTTACCGTGTTTCCCCGATAATAAGACACTGTCTTATTATTTTTTTTTTGGACAGAAAAACACCAGAGGGTTTATTTTCAGGGGAGGGCTTATTTTAATGAACATTGACAGCAATTTTAATGAACAGGCAAATGTGAACAAAAAAATGTACCTTTATTCAATAAGCAAATCACTGGGGAAGAACAGGATGATGCGCTCACTGCTGCAGCTCTGATTGGATGCAGTTCGGAGCACAGCGTGCGTTTCATGGGGGACGGTGCATACAGAGGGTACCGTAATGTAGCGTGTAGCACAGGGGATCACCTTCACTACAATAGCAATCTCAATAGGGCTTATTTTCGGGGGAGGCCTTATTTTAGAGGAATCTTACACAGTAAGGGGAGGGCTTATTTTCGGGATAGGTCTTATTATCGGAGAAATGTGGTAAAAGGTGAAACTAAGAGATGAGAGAGGACTATAATGAGAGGAGATATGGAGAGACAGAATGGGGAAAACTATTTAATATAGAAGAGGCAAGGGAAAATGGTTACAGTGGAGGGGAAGAATAGGAAGGTAAATGGGAATTGGTCAACCTTATTCTCATTGAATCTGGCTCAGAGAGGGAATGACATGCACACTAAATAGTGTATCTCACCCTACAGGAGAGTAAGGGGGAAGGGAATGAGAGGGGGGATGATTGATGGAAGGAGAGCAGGTTGGGGGGGGGGAGTTGGAAGCACCCACCTTTGAACTATTTTTTTTTGCTTCTTTTGGAGGGCAGTTGGGGTTAAGTAACTTGTCCAAAATTACATGGCTAGTTTTTTTTGTTTGGGTGTTAAGTGTCTGAGGCCAGAATCAAACTCAGGTCGTCCTGACTCTGGGGCTAGTTCTTTACTTACTGCTCCACCTAGCTGCCCCCACAGCACCCACCTTTGAAAAGGGAAGGGATCAAAGTAGAGAATAGAACAAGTGGGAGGTGTGATAGGAGGGAAGGAAATATAGGCAGGCTTTTACAATATAACTACTATGGTAATATTATGCATTAGCTACACATGTACAACCTGTACTGAATTTCTTATCTTCCCAGTAAGGGTGGGTGACAAGGGAGGAAGGGAATGAATCTGGAATTCAAAGTTTTCAAATCAAATGTTTAAAATATACATATATATATATATATACACTATTATTAATGCTATTTTACATGTAATTGGGAAATAAGATATATAGGCACTGGGGCAGAGAGATCCAGCATGCCCTACTGGAAAAATGGAAGGGGTATGGAAGAAGATATGGGAGAGAGCAGATTGGAGGAGGGGATATCCTGTGGGACTGCTATTTTGGGGTGGTGGGTAGGGGAAAAATGGAGAGAAAATTTGTAACTCAAAATCTGGCGGAAATGAATGATGTAAATCAGAAGTTAATAAACTATTTGAAAAAATAATATATATATATAATAAAATGTAAATATAATATAAAGTTATGTAATGTAATATAATAAGTCCAAATGGGAAAACAGACTGTGGGCTTAAGATGTAGGCTTTTTCAATTCAATAAACATTTTAAATATTAAAAAAAAGAGTTTGCTAGGACTCCTCCAATTTTCCTGAATAGTTTGTAAAGTATTGGATTCAGCTGTTCTTTAAATGTTTGGTATAATTAACTAGTAAACCTGTTTGGCCCTGGAGATTTTTTCTTAGGGAGTTCCTTGATGGCTTTTTCAATTTCTTTTTCTGAGGTGGGGTTATTTAAGCAGTTTACTTCCTCTTCAGTTAGTCTGGGCAGCTTATATTTTCATAAATATTCATCCATTTCACTAAGATTGTCAAATTTATGTTCATACAATTGGGCATAATATTTCCTGATTATGGTTTTAATTTCCTCTTCATTGGAGGTAGAGTCACCCTTTTTATTTTTGATACCCATAATTTGATTTTCTTCTTTCTTTTTTTTATCATATTCACTAAAGGTTAATAAACTTTATTGGTTTTTTCATAATACCAGCTCTTAATTTTTTAAATTAAGTCAATAGTTTTCTTAAATTCAATTTTATTCATCTCTCCTTTGGTTTTCATTATTTTGATTTTAGTATTTAATTGGGGATTTTAAATTTGTTCTTTTTCTAGCTTTTTCAATTGCATGCCCAATTTATTGTCCTCCATTTTCTCTATTTCATTTATGTATGCATTCAGGGATATAAAACTAAGAACTGCTTTTGCTGTATCCCACAAGTTTTTATATGTTGTCTCATTATTGTCATTCTCTTGAATGAAGTTACTTATGTTTCTATAATTTTTTATGACCCACTCATTCTTTAGGATTAGGTAATTTAGTTTCCAATTAGTTTTTAGTCTCTCCTTCCATGTCCCTTCGTTACCTATAATTTTTATTGCATCATGATCTGAGAAGGATGCATTTAATATTTCTGCCTTTCTGCATTGAATTGAGAGGTTTTTATGCCCTAGTACATGACAATTTTTGTGTATGTGCCATGTACTGTTGAGAAGCAGGTACATTCCTTTTTATCCCCATTCAATTTTCTCCAGAGGTCTACCATATCTATATTCTTTAAGATTCTATTTGCCTCCTTAATGTCTTTCTTGTTTATTTTGAGATTAGATTTATCAAGCTCAGAGAGGGGGAGATTGAAGTCCCCACTGGTATGGTTTTGCTATCTATTTCTTCCTCTAACATCCTTAACTTCTCCTTTAGGAATTTGGATGCTGTACCGCTTGGTGCATAGATGTTTAGTAATGATATTGCTTCATTTTCGATGGTGCCTTTTACCAGGATATAGTTTCCTTCTTTATCTCTTTTAATTAGATCTGTTTTTGCTTTTGCTTTGTCTGAGATAAGAATTGCTACCCCTGCTTTTTTTTTACTTTATTTAAGGCACGATATATTTTACTCCAGCCTTTTACCTTTACCCTGTGTGTATCTCCCTGTTTCAGATGTGTTTCTTGTAAATAACATATTGTAGGAATATGGTTTTTGATCCATTCTGCTACCTGCCTTCTTTTTATGGGAGAGTTCATCCCATTTACATTCACAGTTATGATTATCATCTGTTTCTTTCCCTCCCCTCTTTATGCTTTTCTTTTTCTCCCCTTCTCCCTTCCCTTCCTTTATAGTTTTCCTTTTGACCACTGCCTCCCTCAGTATTCCCTTCTTTTCAGCCCCCCTCCCTTTTCCTCCCTTTCCCCCTTACTTCTTCCCTCCCTTCTAAACACTCCCCCTTTCAAAGCCCTTCCCCCCTCCTACTGCCTGTAGGATATGATAAATATTTATACTTAATGTAGTATGTTATTTCTTCCTCGAACCAAGATTGACAAGAATAGATCTCATACAATGCTCCTCTCCCTCCCTTTTTTCCCTCTATTATGATTCGTTTTGTGTCTCTTCTCAATAGAGTCCTATACTAAACTGGTTGTATTATTCCCACCTTGCACCAGAACCAATGAGGGAAGCACTCATATAATGCTCATCTCCCTCCCTTCTTTCCCTCTACTATATTGTTTTTATGTCTTTTTGTGTGGCAAAATTTACCCTTTTGTGCTTCATTCTTTCCTCTTCTTCCATTGCAGTCCCTTTGCAATCCTTAATAAGGTTTTTTAATCGTCATTTTGTGTAATTTATGCCCTCACCCTCTATTTGTCTACAGTTTGCTCTTATTAAATAACACGTTGTGTGTGTGTGTGTGTGTGTGTGTGTGTGTTTTCCTTATTTACCTTTCTATGTCTCTCTTGCATCTTATAATTGGAGGTTGAATTTTCCATTGATCTCTGGCTTTTTCATCAGGAAGGTCTGGAAATCCATTATATCATTGAATGACGATCTCTTTGCCTGGAAGAATATGTTCAATTTCGCTGGATAGGTGATCCTTGGTTGTGATCCAAGCTCTTTTGCCTTATGAAAAATCATATTCCAGTTCCTCCGATATTTCAGTGTAGAAGGTGCCAGATCCTGTGCGATCCTCGCTGTGGTTCCTTGATATTTGACTTGTTTCCTTCTGGCTATTCATAGTATTTTATCCTTTACCTGATAGTTCTGCAGTTTGGCCACAACATTTCTTGGACTTTTCAATTTAGGATCTCTTTCAAGAGGTGACCAGTAGATTCTCTCGATTTCTATTTTACCTTCTGGTTCTAGTATCTCAGGACAGTTTTCCTTGATGAGCTCTTGGAAGATGTTGTCCAGGCTCATTTTTTCATCATGAATTTCTGGTAGGCCTATGATGTTCACATTATCTCTCCTGGATCTGTTTTCCAAGTCAGTTATTTTTCCATTGAGATATTTTACCTCTTTTTCTAATTTTTCATTCTTGATGTTTTGTTTGACTGATTCTTGGTGCCTTGTAGAGTCATCAGCTTCAATTTGGTTGATTCTAGTTTTTAACGAATTATTTTCCTGTTAGTTTTTGAAACTCCTTTTACATAACACACATTTTTCTTTTTAAGGAGCTATTTTCTTCATTGTAATGTTTTTCTAATTTTGCAATTTTGATTTTAAAAAATTATTTATTTTATCTTCTATCTCTCTAATTTGGTTTTCAAAGTTCTTTTTGAGCTCATCTAAGAATGCTTTCTGTGCTTGAGACCAGTTCCCTGTTGAGGCTTCAGCTGTGGGTGTGAAGTCAACACTATTTCCCTCTGAATTTGGTTCCTCCCTCTCATAATAGTAGGACTACAGAGTCTTTGTCTTTGCAGCCTTCTTTTTACCCATTTTGAGGTAGGGCCCTAGCCATGGCCTTCCTCTAGGGTTCCCAAGCCTTTACTGTTTAGGGTTTTGCCCTGGGGAAATAATTACTATGTTTTCAGGGTCAGAGGCGGGGATTGGAGCAGCCGGGATTCACTCTGCCAACCTGGTCCCTGGAAATCCAGATAGGGGCTTTTTAAATTTCCAGGCTGTGGGTTGGTAGTCCCAGGAGTAGCTGCTGCCACTGCCAGGGGCCCTCTATTTGACTCTTACCCAGCTCTGTCCAGTCCCAGCCCTGCAGTGATAGGCCTGGAAATGGCCCTTGTGGTTGGTGGGTCAAATTGCTGCCACATTGATCAGGCATCGTCAGGGCCTCTGCATGCCCGAGCCTCTGTGCCGACCCCTGTCATCTTCCAGGCCTCTGCCAACAAATATTCTTAATGGAAATATTATATGGGAGCACTCAGGCTTTCACAGATAATTTTATGGAGCAGACTAAACATGGAAGAGAATATACAATTCCTTCTTTCTCTGTTATTTGATGATGTTTAAAACATAACTGACTCAGTCAACCAAAATGAAACTTTAAAGGTACCTCTCATATAATTGTTAAAAAATAATATGAGATTCAATGACAGAAGCATCTACCGATGATGAGGGATGGCTATAGGTTCAGCAGGAACTCTGATCTTTATCTAAGACCAGAAAGCCTGTGATTCAGTCTGGACAGAATTCAGCCCAAGCCAACTTGGAGTCAGAGTTGTACAGTTTATTGTACACTTTACAGCGGGCAAGGATCCTTAGGGGACCTGAAAGTTTATTGTTAGGCTGTACAGAGGACAAGAGTCCTTTAGGGGACCTGCAAACTCAGAAGGGTAGAATTAAGGTTTTTATAGAATAATCCATAGTAGAACCCATGCCAATTATACTACCTAGGTGATTAAGGGAGGGATTAGGGAGGAGTTAAGGTGGGGCCAGTGTTTAAAGGAACATGCACTTTTAATGTAACTGGGCAGGCATATTGACAATAATTCACCCGGAAAAAACCCAAGGCGGGGCTACCTGGAAGTGTGGTTTTAGGCTTGAAACATCACTAAGTCGGATAGCGGTCAAGGGCTGACTGAGAAGTGCCCTGTCTACCACCTATCAGTGTCATGTTTGACAGGATTGATGTCTGGGAACCAAGGCTAACAGAGGCTCAGTATGTGAATAACTGCTTAAGTACTTAACCTAGAGATAGGGTATTGAAGGATTCATGGGGGCAGAGGGACACTATACAAGGGGGAGATAATAGTTGCCTAAGCTGGAATGTTTATAGATACTTTTGTGAAGGATTGATAGGTGTAGCTTGTTATTGTTTCAAGCTGAGATAAACAATTCATGAGTTGTTGCTGGGCAGAGTTCATGCTCTGAAGCTAGGCAGAGTGCAGGTAGGGGGAAGGGGCAGAGTTAATGCTCTGAGACTGGGGGGTGGAAAATGTGATTTTACAGACTGGCTTTACAAATTGGTTTTACAGACTGATGTTGCAAATTTGTTTTACAAATTGATGTTACAAAGATAGATCCCAAGCACCCCATCACCGAGATAACTTCCTTTGGTCTCTGATTTAGTATTAAAAAGTCAGGCATAAAATAGGAATAAAGGTCTTTGCAGCCTTTGACACTGTAGATCAGCCTCTTCTTGACATTCTCCTTTCTGTAGGTTCCCATGATACTACTTTCTCTTGGTTCTCCTTTCTGATCACTCTTTCTCCGTATCCTTGGCTGGATCTTTAAGTTTCTGGCTATCTGTACCTTTTAGCTACCAGCTTTTTGGTCCTTATGGAAGAAAAGCATAGGTAGTAGCTGTGAGCAAGCTGGTCCTAAGGCTTATTAGGAAACGAAAGTCACAGGTGACATCCCTCTAACAGTAGATGTGTCTCAAGTAGACAGGAGAAGAGCCTTCAGGTAGGTCCTTTTTAATATGCAGGAGCTCTATGCATAGGCAGTTTTGAAAAGGGCCCAAATCAGAGCCTTGGGGTACACCCTCAGGGATGAATGCAGGTATAGTTGTTATTTCCACCAAAAAGAGACTGAAAAGGAGTGACCAGAGCCAAAAAAGAGCAATACTGTGGAAATTTAGAGAGGAGAGAGTGTCCAAGTAGAGAGAGGCATTCACAGTGTTAATGGTGTAGAGAGGGTTAAAAGGGTCAAGAGGGACAAAAACTGAGAAAAGATCATTGGATCTAGGTTCTCCCAACCCCCACTTGTAGTGAAGTCTGTGTCACCAAATAAGGCTGCTACTTGTACCCTCGAAATCTAAGAACAGCTCTGAAGAGTTTAGGAGTTCTTTTTCCAATGAATGCTGCAGCTCACAAGCCTCTACCAGTGTGTTTCAGTCATTAATTATCAGTCACTGTCTGTTGACCCTGATGGCTGAATAAACCCTCTCAGTATAAGACCCTGCTAAACAGGCTTGGATTGGTTCTCCGTCCCCCAGGAAGGCTCACAGGCATGGGTTTCACATCCCCGTGAGAAGTGTGTTATGCGCTCCCAGCCTGGGAACAAGGATGCTTTCAGTGTTCTCAGGGGAAACTAGCATAATGTAGCAATGTAGCATTAACTAGAAGCCTTGGGACAACGCCATTCTTTTCTAGGGAGTTTTGGAACATCCTGTTTGGTACTCGTACCCTGATAACAAGGATAGAGTACATGGCCGTCATGTATGAGGCGAATGGGAACTAAGACAATGGTGTAATCCCAAAGGTAGTGGCTTATGATGACTATGCAGTTTTACAGTATATATACTGGACTCTTAGCTTAATAAAGTTGACTCAGTTTTCCACCATACTGGAGTCCCATCTCATTTATGATTGTCAACCTCTGGGTAAGTAATCTTTTATCTATCTTTTCACCTAACTTTTCCTTCTCAGCTCTGCTGCTGGCTGGCAGGGCTCCTCTCTACCACATATCAGACTCTGCCACAGAAGGGCAGGGGTCCCTGGGTGGGTTTGGCTCCCCACAACTGTCAATTAGTCATCCATACTGAATTAGCTTTTAGAAGTAAGTATTTACTATGGTGGGAGAGTTGATATAAAACATGCCCGCAAATGTCTGTGACACATTCCCCCAATCACTTGTCCATTTTCCCCTTCATGTGGTGGCAGGATCGTGAATCTGCTGGCTCTTCTGGGATGGTGATCAGTATTAAACTGCTTCAGCAAAACACAAACCACAAGCCTGAAAGCTGCTGCACTTTTCCAGGTCAGCTATCCAGTTGGTCTCTGAGCCATTTGCACCTCTCAAACAGTAGGTAGAAGTGCAGGGGAAATTGAAGGCAAAAACCTTGATTGCTCCAGTATGGTCTTCCAAGCAGTAGATGATTATGCAAAGCCTTTCTTCTTTCTAGTTTCTATTTCAGGCAACAGAGAGCAGTCTGGCCTCTGAGGTCTACACTCAGGTCTAGTAGGAGGCTTTGCCTCATCTCAACTCTGAGGTCTGTCTGATTCCTTTAGAGGTCTGATTTTGATCAACCCTACTACTCCAAAGCAGGGTCTTTTTTTTGGAGGGGAGAAGGCAAGACAATTGGGGTTAAGTGATTATTTGCCCAAGGTCACACAGCTAGTAAAGTGTCTGAGGTCAGATTGGAACTCAGGTCCTACTGAGTCCAGGGCAGGTGCTCTAGTCACTGTACTACCTAGCTGCCCCAAAGCAGGGTCCTTTTGGAAAAATGACACCTTCATCTTTCGGTGAGAAACCAATATCTATATTTCTGTCAACCAAGCCAAAACTATTTGATATACAAATTGCCCCATAGTCACTAAATTGTTCTAGGTGGCAGAGTTGATTTGGACTGATCTCTCAATGTTTCACAACTATAGTTTTTTTGCTTTTTCTATTAAAAAATTTATCTAAATCAGAAAATGCTAACACCTTATATACATAGGCATACACATACATGTACACATACATAAATGATCCTTGGTTCTTTGTAACAAGATTTTAGAATAGTCAGGATAGTGAAGAGACCATGCCATATAAGGATCATTTAAGGAAACAGGGATGTTTCATCTAGAAAAGAGAATAGAAGACTTATAGGGGGCATGATTGATAGGCCAATTAACCAAAAAGCATTTATTGAGAACCCACTTATGTGCCAGGCACTAAGTTAGGCACTGGGGATATGAAAACAAAAATAATCCTTGCCATCAAGGAGCTTACATTCTATTGGAATGAGGGAGAGACTTGAACACATTTAAATAAATACATAGCAAATATAGGGTGGTTTTTGGTGGGGGCAGAAGCAGCTCAGCAGCTTTACCATGGAGGTGGCAAAGGTTCTGAGGTTTTAAAGAATCTAAGGATTTTAAGAGGTTAAGGTAAGAAGAGAGAGCAAACCACTCCACGTAAGTATTTTTGCCAAGGAAACCCCAGAAGGGATCATGAAGAGTTGGCATGGCTGAAACAACTCAACAACAACAATCCTTGAAGTGATGCTTCTCTAGCCATAGCAAGTTCGATTCAGAAAAATAAAACATATACACTTCCCTCCCCTACTCTCACATTTCCCATTTAAAATAGAGTCCCTTAGATTTTAAGGTCTGAGTGAGTGAAAGGGCCATGATCCTACAACTGGTTGATAATATCAAGGCTGTTTTGTTTTGCATTTCTCCTGAAGTGCCCACCAGAAATTATACAGTAGAGCCCCCTTAAATCTGCTAGAGGGGACCCCTACTGAGTTCCTTGGAAACTACCTAATAGGCTCCAATAGTAAAGAAATGTTTTACCTGTGTTGCTAAAAAAAACATGCCACAGATTCCCACGGATTCAGGTCTGTTTATGTTTGTATCCAAGGCATTCCTAAGGGACTATGGCTTCACTTCGCTTCAGTAGAAATAATACTGAGAATGCTTTGCTTCAATGGGAATAATATTGAGAATGCTTTGCTTCAATAGAAACAATGCTAAAGACATTGCACCCCTTAGAAATATATTCTGTTGCTAGCAATCACATTGTCTATAAAATTATGTCTAACAGAAAGCTCGGGACTGTCTTTTCCTCTGAGAGGCAGTCACCAGCTGGTTAATTAACACTCCTAAATTATAATTGGCTTTGCTGTCTTGTTATTTCTCAGATATCCATTACACTCCTACTATTACTTATTTGGAGCATTTTTTCCCATATAGCTAATAAATTTCCAGTTCTTTTGAGAACTGTTTATTAATTTGCTTTGATCACTTACAGAATGAGGAATGGCTTTTGTCCATATATACGTTTGTTGTCTACTAATCTTGAATAACAAACTCTTATCTGAGAAATTTGAAAGAAAAATTTTTTCCATTCAACTATTTCTCATATCCTAGATGCATTAGTTATGTTTGTTTGAAATGTTTTTCTGTTTTATTTAATCAAAGTTACTCATTTTATCTTTTTAAATTGCCCCTATCCATATTTGGTAAAGAATATGCCTCTTGTGAGAAGTGTGGATCTGTTTCCCTTATAATTGTTTTATTTTATGATCTTTGATATTAGAATCACACATAAATTTTAAATTTATTGAGGAATATGGTATAAGGTCTAAGCCTAATATCAGACTGCTTTTTATTTTTCCCAGCACTTTTTTTTTAATCAAATAGAGAATTCTTTCCTGAGTAACTTATGTTTTCTGGTTTATGGAACACAATTGAGTACATTTGTTTGATTCTATTTCTATATGGTTTTGAATGTTTGTGTTTTTAATATGATCGATTATGTTGATTGTTTTACTAATTGCACCTCTGGTATTTCATTTATCTGCTTCTTTATTTTCAAGTCAGATCCAAGTGGTTTTGTACTTCTATTTAATAATAAAATCTGAAGTCTGAAAGAACTATTCCCCTTTTGACCCTACCTTTTTTCAAAATTTCCATTGACATTTTAGATCTTTTGTTTCCCTAAAAGAATTTTACTATTTTATTTCATTCTTTAAAATATCCTTTTTTGATAATTTGATTAGTATAGCATTAAGAATATAAAAGATGTGGGGCGGCCAGGTAGCACAGCAAGTAAGAGCACCGGCTCCAGTGTCAGGATTGACCTGGAGATCGAATCCCGGGCTCAGACACTTAGCAGCCACCCAGAAACACCTGGCCGTGTAACCTTGAGCAAGTTACTTAACCCCAATTGCTTAGGGGTGGCCAGGTGGCTCAGCAAGTAAGAGCACCGGCTCCAGTGTTGGGACGACCTGGAGATCGAATCCCGGGCTCAGACACTCAGCACCACACCCAGAAATAATTGGCCGTGTAACCTTGAGCAAGTTACTCAACCCTGATTGCTAAAAAAAAAAAAAAAAGAATATAAAATAAGGTAGATAGTATTCTCATTTTTATTATATTGGCATTACCCAGTCATAAACACTGAATACTCATCCAGTTATTTAAGTTTTTCATTATTTATTTATTTAAAGTGATCAGGGTTAAGTAACTTGCTCAAGGTTACACGGCCAGTTATTTCTGGGTGGATGCTAAGTGTCTGAGCCTGGATTCAATCCCTATGTTGTCCTGACACTGGAGCCGGTGCTCTTACTTGCTGTGCTACCTGGCTGCCCCTTCTTTATTTCTCTAAGAAACACTTTGTGAATTTAATTTATATAACTATTTTATGTGCTTTGATATATTTGCTCCCCCCAAGTATTTTATACTTTTGTTGTGATTTTGAAAGATATTTCCCTTTCTATGATTGCTTCTTGTATTCCATTATTAAATTGAAACATTATTGATCTTGTGGTTTTATTCTGTAGCCTGTAACATTGATGAAGCTATTAATTGTCTTGATTAGTTTTTGATGATTCCTTGGAACTTTCCATATTTTTTTGCTTTTTTTGAGGGGGAAGGTAGGGCTGTTGGGGTTAACTGTCTTGCCCAAGGTCACATGGCTAGCTTTTTTGTGTGTAAAGTGTCTGAGGCCAGATTTGAACTCAGTTCTTCCTGACTCCAGGCTGGTGCTTTATTCACTGAACCACCTAGCCACCCAGGACTTTCTAAGTAAACCATCATATCATCAGCAAATAGGGATGGTCTTATCTTCTCTTTATTTCTGTTTACTCCTTTAATTACTTTCTCTTTTCTTATTGCAAATGCTAGCAATTCTAGAATTACAACAAGTAATAGAGGAGTAGTAGATACCTTTGCTTTACTCCTGTAAATTGGGAAAGCTTCTGGTTTATCCTCATTGCACATGATGCTTCCTTTTGGTTTAGGCAGATATTTTTGTGATATTAAAAGGACCTTCTATGATTATACTTTGAAGGTATTTTGTTTTTGCTTTGTTTTGTTATAGCAGAAATGGATATTGTATGTTGTCAAAGGTTTTTTAGTCTCTATTGAAATTTTCATATGGTTTTTGATGTTTTTGTTTTTAATATGATTAATTATGTTGACTGTCTTTCTAACTGCACCTCTGGCATAAATCCAAGTTAGTCATAATGAATGATATCTGCCATTTATGTTAATACCTTGGAATATCGTTTGCCAGGCCTGGTGATTTGAACTCACAATGGGGCAGCTAAATGTTCTTACCATATTCTTAGTTATCTAATATTTCAAATTTCATGTTAACCTTTTTGTTTTACCCTCTCTAGTCCAACTATCATTCTTCTAAGCTGAGAAAATGGAGGTTGAATGGTTCTACCTTTTCTTCTTTGTTAATTTCTTGAAATCAATTTGTGAATCAGATTTGCCCCAACAGTTGAAGGTTCCACAGCCCTGTCACAGTGGGTATATTTTCCAAACATGAAAATGAATAATAGTGAAGTCAGTAACTAGAAGTGAGTTTTTGGTCTAGCCCCACCAAAAGAACCTTAGTTGGTAGTCAGGATTTGGTTTCCTTCTTCAAAAAATATATAGCAAAGTCATTTGGTAAAAATAATATACAATCAAGTTTGTTTAGACTCTAAGCAGGACATAAGAAGGGAAAGACTGCCAAGGGGAAAAGGGATCAAAGTTCAGAGTTACTGGAATCCGGGCTGAAATCAGTTCAAAACAAACACATATTTCCTGTTGGAAGTAAACTAAATCAGATGTGACAAACGCATACTTTGGAGATAATGACTTTTTCCTCTTTCTTTTTTTTTAATGTTGAGACAAATATTTTAGACACAGGAGAAAAATGACCCAAATATTGAATGTATAAATTGTAAAAATTTAATGTGAATAAAATTACAAGTAGTTTACATTAAATATATCTCTACTTATTTAAAAAATTAAGTAAAAGTATAGAATTACAAAAACAGAGAAGGGGGGAAAAGGTGAAAGTGCTCTTCAAGGTTCCTTGTAAAGCAGACAACACTGAATTAGATATGGATTCATTTTTAATTCTACCCAGAGAAAAATTAACAAAAAAATATAGATGCTGAAAAAATAGGCTCCTGTCCCTTTATTAAATATTAAAAAGAGCCAGTGCTTTAAGCTCCTTCTAAAATTATTCCCTTGATATCTCATTTACTCCCATGGCTTCAAGCATCACATCTATACAGATAACTCCCAGATCCATGTGTCCAGGTCCAATCTTTCCAAAAGGCTCAAGTCACCTAGTTCTCTTTGTTGAGATACATCAAAAGTACCTGAAATGCATCATGTCTGAAACTAGACTCCTCATATTCCATCCTCTACCCAATGAGAATAACATAACATAGTAAAAAGAGCCCTAGATTTGGAGAAATAGATTCAAAGTCTGACCATGCTATTTATTGGTTGTGCCATTAATTACATTTTGGGGCCTCAGTTTCCTCATCTGTATGAACCAGGTTTTTTGCCCAATCTAAGGCACTTTTAAAATTATTTTTTAATTTAGTATTTAATTTTCGCCCAGTTCCATGTAAAATTTTTACAACTTTGAGTTCCAAATTCTCTCCCTCCTTGCCTCCCCTTCATCGAGAAGGCAAGCAATTCAATCACTTCCATAATAGTCATGTTGACAAAGACTAACTGTATTTCCCTCCATCCTATTCCTCTTCCTGTTTATTCTGTTCTCTCTCTCCTTTCACCCTGTCCATCCTCAAAAGTGTTTTGTTTCTGACTATACTCTCTCCCAATCTGCCCTCCCTTCTATCACACCTTCTTCTCTTATCTTCTTCCCCTTTACTTTCTTGTAGGGTAAGATAGATTTCAATACCCAAATGAGTGTGTATGTTATTTCTTCTTTGAGTCAAATCTGATGATAGTAAGGTTCACTCTCTCCCTTTTACCTCCTACCTCTTCTCTTCCATTTCAAAACTTTTTCTTGGGGCATATAGGTGGTGTAGTGAATGGAACACCAGTCCTAGAGTCAGGAGGACCTGAGTTCAAATCGGGCTTCAGACACTTAACACAAAAACTAGCCATGTGACCTTGGGCAAGTCACTTAACCCCAATTGCCCTCCAATAAAAAGCAAAAAGGAAAAAAACGTTTTCTTGCCTCTTTTATATGAATTAATTTACCCTATTCTGTCTCTCTCTTTATCTTTCTCCCAGTACATTACTGTCTCATTCTTTAATTTTATTTTTTTAGATATAACCTATCCAATTCACATTTGTGCCCTCTGTCTACATATACTCCTTCTAACTACCCTAACAATGAGAAAGATCTTATGAATTACAAATATCATCTTTTCGTGTAGAAATGTAAACAGTTTAACTTTAATAAGTCCCTTATTATTTCTCTTTCTTGTTTACCTTTTCATGCTTCTCTTGAGTCTTGTATTTGAAAGTCAAATTTTCTTTTTAGTTCTGGTCTTTTCTTAAGAATGCATGAAATTCCTCTATCTCATTGAATATCCATTTTTTCCCCTCAAGGATTATACTCAGTTTTTCTGGGTAGGTCACTCTTGGTTGTAACCCTAGCTCTTTTGCCCTCCAGAACATCATATTCCAAGCTCCCTGATCCTTTAAAGTAGAAGCTGCTAAATCTTGTGTTTTCCTGATTGTGGCTCCATGATACTTGAATTGTTTCTTTCTGGCTGCTTGCAACATTTTCTCCTCGACTTGGTATAGTGCCAATGCAATATTTACAACACCTGGGGGGGGAGGAGTAAAAGCAGGAACTTGTCTGAATTTCTGCTCCAACCACCTTCAATAACTGTAAAATATGACTCTAAACAAATTTTAGAGCTACAGAACCCACAAAGTGACAGAGAGAAACAAATCTCCCACTGAAGGCAGCCTGGCAGGCCAACAGAAAGGGTCTATCACACTAAGCTGGGAGCCAAGCAGAGACCTATGTGAGCTGCACTGGACCAGACTTGGGAAGGCCCTGACCACAGGCACAGACTGGCTTGAACACACTTCACGACAATGAATCATCAACACCTGGGGCAGTTTCCAGACTTCTCAACCCATTAAACACCAAAGAGAAAGTAAAAGGTCGGTAGGGAACTCAGGTGACTGAAGAGCATGGTCTGGCCCATGCCCCTGGGGTGAGAGGTGGCAGAGGTGAGCTGGCTGCAGCTGCTGCTATGGTGGCTGCCTCCAGAGCTCCTGGCCTGAGGATCATAGGGGGACCAAGCAACCATTCAGAGGTCAATTGTTCTTACTTTAACCTGCTTGAATCTGGGCCACAGTATTGGGTGGTGGTCCTTGGGTGAGAAACGCCAATATGCCAGAACTTGTGGTGACTGTGGAGAAGTCATCCTCCTCAGACCTCTGAAAATATTTGCAAAAACCCCAGCAATTTGGAATGCAGCTCTCTCCACTCTGGAAGCAGAGTTCTACCATGACAAAGAACTCACAAATCAAGTAATTGCTGGCAGCAAGCAGAGGAAGCCCAATCAGACCATAGAATCCTTTTTTCAGGACAAAAAAAAGATCAAAACATGGAACCAGAAGAAGACAATGAACTCAAAACTCTTGCATCAAACGCTTCCAAGAAAAATATGAATTGGTTACAGGTCATGGAGGAGCTCAAGAAGGATTTTGAAAATTATGTAAGAGAAGTGGAGGAAAAGTTGGGAAGAGAAATGAGAATGATGCAAGAAAATCATGAAAAGCGAGTCAACAGCCTGCTAAAGGAGACCCAAAAAATAAAGGATAATGTGTAAACTTATTTACCCAATCAAATAACAAACAGAAATTAGAAAATAATAATAAGGAAAACTGCCCTGATGTTTTAGAACCAGGGGGCAAAATAGAGGTTGAAAGAATTCACCAATCACATCCTGAAAAAGATACCAAAAGGAAAACTCCTAGGAATATTATAGCCAGGTTCTGAAATTCCCAGATTAAGGAGAGAATATTAACAAGTAGCCAGGAAGAAACAATTTGAAATATTGTGGAAACACAATCAGGATAACCCAGGATCTGGCAGCTTCTACACTGAGGGATCGAAGGGCTTGGAATGTGATATTCTGGAGATCAAAGGAGCTGAAATTAAAACCAAGAATCACCTACCCAGCAAAACTGAGTATCATGTTTCAGGGGAAAATATGGTCATTCAGTAGAATAGAGGACTTTCAAGCATTCTTGATGAAAAAATAAAAACCAGAGCTGAATAGAAAATTTGACATTCAGATACAAGAAGCAAGAGAAGCATGAGAAGGTAAACAGGGAAATCATAAGGAACTCATCAAAGTTGAACTATTAACATTCCTACATGGAAAAACAATAATTGTAACTCATGAAACTTTTCTCAGTATGAAAATAGTTGAAGGGAACAGAAATATATATATATATAATGTCTATATATGAGGGTATATGGGCATATGAATGCATATGTGAATGTGTGTATA
Source organism: Petaurus breviceps papuanus (assembly GCF_028583685.1). NCBI lineage: Eukaryota > Metazoa > Chordata > Mammalia > Diprotodontia > Petauridae > Petaurus > Petaurus breviceps. Next base: position 18,887,912 of record NW_027185809.1, read on the forward strand.
TATGTTTACAATTCTACATAGAGGGTATAGGATGAATTTAATAGGAAGGAATGCTACTTAAAAGGTGAAATTAAGAGGTGAGAGAGGAATATAATGAGATGGGGAATGACAGAATGGGGTAAACTATCTCATAAAGAAGAGGCAAGGGAAAATGGTTACAATGGAGGGGAAGAATAGGAAGGCAAAAGGGAATGGGTCAACCTTATTCTCATTGAATTTGGCTTGGGGAGGGAAGGAAATACACACTAAATAGGGTATCTCACCCTTCAGGATAGTAGGGGGGAAGGGGATGAGAGGGGGTATGATGGAAGAGAGAGCAGACTTGGGGGGAGGGAAGTTGGGAGCACTGACTTTTGAAAAGGGATGGGATCAAAGTAGAGAATAGAACAAGTGGGAGGTGGGATAGGAGGGAGGAAAATATAGTCAGTCTTTTACAATATATCTACTATGTTAATGTTTTGCATTAGCTCACGTGTACAACCTATACTGAACTGCTTATCTTCCCAGTAAGGGTGGGTGACAAGGAAGGAAGGGAATGAATCTGGAATTCAAAATCTTAAAATCAATTGTTTAAATAAATAAATAAATACACACACATATGTATACACACACACATGTATATACTATTTTACATGTAATTGGGAAATAAGATATACAGGCACTGGGGCATAGAGATCCACCATGCCCTACTGGAAAAGTCGAAGGGGGTATGGGAGAAAATATGGGAGAGAGCAGACTGGAGGAAGGGGTATCCTGTGGGTCTGCTATTTTGGGTTGGTGGGTAGGGGAAAAACGGGGAGAAAATTTGTAACTCAAAATCTGGCAGAAATGAATGATGTGGGGCGGCCAGGTAACACAGCTAGTAAGAGCACCAGCTCCAGTGTTGAGAAGACCTGGAGATCGAATCCCGGGCTCAGACACTTAGCATCCACCCAGAAACACCTGGCCGTATAACCTTGAGCAAGTTACTTAACCCCAATTGCTTAGGGGCTGCCAGGTGGCTCAGTGAGTAAGAGCACCGGCTCCAGTGCCAGGATGACCTGGATCAAATCCCGGGCTCAGATACTCAGCACCACACCCACAAATAACTGGCCGTGTAACCTTGAGCAAGTTACTTAACCCCGATTGCTTAAAAAAAAAAAATTTAAAAAAAAAGAAATGAATGATGTAAATCAGAAGTTAATAAAGCATTTGAAAAATTAAAAAATATTTTAAAAAACTTTCTATTTTGAGCAAGTCATATTTCTTCTCAGTTGTCATTTTCAAATGCAGCAACTCATTCATCTGAGAAGAAAATAACTCATAACTTTAGGCTTTGTAAAGTTTGCAAAGATCTTTCCTCACAACAACCTTGTAAAGTAAGGAGTGTAAAGTAAAGTAAGGAGTGTAAAGTAAAGTAAAGTAAAAGTTGTCTTTTACAAATAAGGCAACAGAGCCCTAAGAAGATAAAGGCTTTATCTAGGATTACTTAGCTAGCAAGTATCAGAGCAAGGAGTCAAATTCCGAATTTTCCAGACCTAATTAAGTATTCCACTACCTCTTCACCTGGGTAACTAAGAAATAAAAATACAATTGAAATCCACAGATAATCCCAAACTCTCATTTAATCTATAGATTCAACACCTATCTTTCCCTAAAAAGCTTTAAAATCTTTGACAGAACAAATGAGTAGCAAATTCTACTGATTTATATTTGTCTCCTTTAATGTCTTTTAATCAGGGCACTTAGGTGTCACAGTGGATATAGTGTTAAATTTGAAGTCAGGAACACTCATCCTTATGAGTTCAAATCTGGCCTCAGATACTTGCTAGCTGTGTGATCTCGGACAAATCACTTAACCTTGTTTGTCTCAATTTTCTCTTCTGTAAAATGAACTGGAGAAGGAAATAGCAAACCACTCCATTATTTTTGCCAAGAAAACCCTAAATGAGATCACAAAGCATCAGACGTGACTGAAAAATGACTGACCCATGTCCTGTATTCACCAAGTAGCAATAAAAAGTATAGCAAAAGATCAGTGGTTAGTGAAAAGAGAAAGAGGTATGAAGATCCTAGTTAATTAAGCTGGAAAAATCAATTTCCAAATAAATTATTTCCTCTAATTCTACCAGACATTTTAAATCTTTCTTACAAATCTAAATCTTACTTCTTAAAAGATTTTTTCTTCATTAGTGTCCATGAATCTAAGTATAATCTAATCTTTTTCTATAATCCACATTCTATTAGCCACCCTGTATCTCTATTTCCTTACTGAAAATGGAGAAATGAATATAGTTTTACGTTCTTTAACTTCTCTAGACTTGAATTTCTCCATCAGTAAAATGAAAGAATTGTGATAAATGATCAATAAAGTGAGTTTTAGTTTACAAATTTGACAGTATGGCATGGTGAAAATTAAATATATATAAAGATACTTTGAAATTAGAGTAGTTTAGTAGATCATACAAATATAAGATATAAAAGCAAATCATCTATATAAAGAAATATAGACATGTAAAACATGTACATTAGGGGATGATTATTTGCTTTATAGGTTCACAGCAGAATTCTTTTAAATAGTAAGCATCAAAGTGAAGTGAGAAAAACCAGGAGAACATTGTACACAGTTACAGCAATACTATCTGATGACCAGCTGTGAATGATTTAGCTATTCTCAGCAATAGAATGACTAAAGACAATTCCAAAGGACTCATGACGAAAAATGATATTCACATCCAGAGAATGAACTGATGAAGTCTCAATGCAGATTGAGGCACACTATTTTTTTGCTTTATTTTTTTGTTGGTTTTAGGGGAAAGAGTTGTGTTTTCTTTCACAATATAACCAATATGGAAATATGTTTTGCATGATTGCACATGTATAACCTATATCAAACTGCTTGCTATCTCTAGGAGGTGGAAGGAGGGAGGGAGAGAATTTAGAATTCAATTAAAAAAATGTTAAAAATATTTTTACATGTAATTGGGGAGAAAATGAAATATTAAAGGAAAAATAAACAGTACACATCCCTAGTACATTTAAAATATATTTCTGTCTTAATTATTGTAACAAGCATACTAAGGGTAACAGTTTTGGTTTTTTAATGATCTGGACCCTGGATGGAGGAAACATCTTACTATTCCCAATGCTAAGTCACTGTTACTTCCCAGATTCTAGTAGTATGACTCATTCAGTGTCTGTCTTGACCACTATCTACTTGTTGGCCATGCCCCTTCCTCTACAATCTGTTTCTATTGTTTCACCAAATGTCATAATTTAAACAATTGAGTCATTTATATTGATAACATTTATAACATATCATATAAACTACATGTTATATTCAATCCCTATATGCAGACACTGTAAAAAGGTAAAAACTCCTCAATAAATGAGTCTATTCCCTCTCTTCAGTCTCTCAGACATAGTATAGAGAAGGTAGAGAGACAAATATGGAAGTTTGGTTTCTTAAAATGAGTACATCTCCCTTTAAAATTGGAGCTAGACATAGGCAATTAGTTCTTGGCTAGATTAAAGCAAAATTGTTAAAAAAAAAAATGGGGCAGCTAGGTGGCACAGTGAATAGAGCACCGGCCCTGGAGTCAGGAGGACCTGAGTTCAAATTTGGCCTCAGATGCTTAACACTTAACTAGCCGTGTGACCTTGGTGTAATGCCATGCACAGAAGCTTTCCAGAAGAACTGCTACTGTGAACAGCTTTTTTAAGGTTCTAATTACTCAGTATAGTGATCACTCTATTCCATAACAAAAGCAAAACATTCATGAAAAATCAAGGTACAGCATTCACAATATTACAACTTATCACAGAAAATCACAATATAATATTCACAACATAGTCTCAAAGTAAATAGTCACTCTTAAGTTAACTCAATTAGTCACTTATCAGTAGTTTCAAAGTACAATAGTCAAAGTCTTCCACTCATGGGATGAAATCTTGATTAATTCAATCAGTCACTTATCAGTAACAATATCTTAAGGAACTCAAAGTACAATCAGTCACTTATTCAGCAAAGTCTTACTAAGTATCATACACAAAACCCTCTACCCCTTAAGTCACTAGTAAACTATAATTCCCTAATTATTCAGTACCCAAGGAGAGGTCTTTTCATCTTGGCTTGGGGCCTGTTCTCAGATTCCCTGGATCCCCTTCCATGGTCCCAGATTATACCTGGATTCACCAGACTGTCACCTGGGTTCGATGGCAGACAGGTCCCAGTTCCTTGACCAGCTCTCTGGGCAGGTCCTGCTCCACACTGAACTTCACAGGGTCTGGTCCATGTAAGATCCTTCACCATTTCTGCTCCAAGGAATTCAAGGATCAACCAAGCCGCAAACAAAGTCTCAGCATCCCAGTCATGCTTCAGTCACCTGGGCTCCTGGCTCCTGGGCTCCAGGGCTCCAGGCTCTGGGCTCCTGTTCAGAAGAAGCTCCACCACCACAAGTTCTCAGGACTTAGTTCTCCATTCTTCTGTAGCTGCTCTGCCACCCGATCTCAGTCTCAAGGAAATTCTGACTGTGCCTCTCTGGGGCTTTTCTTATATACACAGCATTAGCTACTTCCTTCAGCTAACCCCTTCCTGTTACATCAGTAACAGGAGACAGGAGTTCATACCTTCTGTTTCCCCAACAGAGGCTTGATCAGTTACTAAGTGCTAAGTACCTGCTACCTTTGCCAACACAACCTGCTACCAATGCCAACACAACTTCAAATTCAAAATTACATTACCATTACACTTGGGCAAGTCACATAACCCCAATTGCCCTCCAAAAAGCAAAAAAAAAAAAAAAAGCAATATTGTTGTTTCCCCTGGATGAAACTCCATGGGCAAACTGGAACACAGGATCAGCACTCTGAGTCTTGGGGTCTCCTGTCGTTTCAATTTAGCAGTGAAAAAAAGGCATGGCTAACCTACCTCACAGGCTAATCTCAATATAACAGCAGTGAGGTGGTACAGTGAATAGAGTGCCAGGTCTGGAGTCAGGAAAACTCACCTTTCTGAGCTCAAATCTGGTCTCAGACCAGATGTTTGACCCTGGACAAATCACGTAACCCTAACAAAATCTGTTTGCCTAAAAATGAACTGGAGAAGGAAGGACATGGTAAATCCCTCCACTATCTTTGCCAAGAAAACCACAAATGGGGTCATGAAGAGTCAGACACAATTGAACAACAACCAAAGCATTAGCAAAAGGGTAAGTATGCCCCTGCAACATCATTTTCATATCTTTCTACAGGAACTAGCACATAGAAGAGAATTAATAAATTTTTGTTGAATGAACATTTTTTAAACTTGATTATTAAAACACATTTTAGAAAGTGGAATAACAGTCATTGGTCTGAGCATTCCAGTTGGTTGAAGAGGCACATGTCAATCAAAAAAAAAATTTGACTGTTCAGACTTACAAATAAGCCAATTGTTTTCATTTTGGCAGGAAATGATACAAGCAACTTATAACTTTTGCAGAATAAAACCAGGCTAGTGGACAAAGTGACATATATATGAGAGGCTATTTTCTTGGCCAGACTATTTCAATCCCAGCAACCTCCAACTCCAATGAGCATTTTTGTTGTTGTTGTTGTTTGTTTGTTTGCTTGCTTTTTAGAGGGAGAAAGGCAGGGCAGTTAGGATTAAGTGACTTGCCCAAGGTCACACGGCTAGTACATATCAAGTGTCTGAAGTCGAATTTGAACTCAAGTCCTCCTGACTCCAGGGCCAGTGCTCTATTCACTGTGCCACCTGGCCACCCCTGGTAATGAACATTTTGTGGAAGATTGTTTCTGGAGGTAATAGTAAAAATCAATTTCTAGTAAAGCAGCTTTTTGGTCAGTATTCATCTCTTTTTTACTTCAGGAGTATAGATTTTGTTATAAAATAAAGAGGAGTAGTAAGAAGCTTCTTAATATAGAACCATTATTATATAATATTAATCCCCTCATGAAGACATGGTTGTTTGTCTCTAAGTTTGGCTCTACTAATCAAGTGGGAAGGTTCAATCCAACTTGAGTTCCTTTGCTCTTTTTTTCTGTTGAAGGTCATCATTCAAACAATATATTTAGTGTGACCTAAAATTAATCTGAAGTTTCTTAGAGACCCAGATGCCCCATCAGTCTCTCTTCTTTTTTTTTTAATTTTTAAAAATGCTTCGGTCTTTATTAATTTGTTTATTTTTAGTTTACAAGATTCATTTCCACAATTCCTCGAGTTTCAAATTTTCTCTCCCTCCTCCCCTGCTCCCCCCCAACCATGGCAGCATACAATCAAGTATAATATCTGCAAATACTTGCACATTAGGCATTAGTCAGGTTATAAAGAAGGATTGTATCAGATGGAATGAACAAGGGGAAAGGGGAAACAAAACCAAGCAAGAAAAAGAAAAAGAGCAGGTAGTTTGCTTCAATCTGGGTTCAAATTCTGTTCTTTCTCTAGATGTAAACATCTCTCTCTATCATGAGTCTTTTGAGTTTGACTTATAACCCTGGATTGCTGAGAAGAGTCCAGTCTATCAAAGTTGGTCATCACATATGTTGTGTCTGTAATTGTGTACAAATTTCTCCTGGTTCTACTCTTCTCACTCAGCATCAGGTCATATAAGCCTCTCCAGATAAATATGAAGTCCATCTGCTACCCTTTTCTTATAGCACAATAGTATTCCATAACATGCATATACCACAACTTGTTCAGCCATTCCCCAATTGATGGGCATCCCCTTAATTTCTAATTCTTTGCCACAGTCTCTCTTCTTAAAAAAAAAAAAAGAAAAAATAGCTTAATATCTCAGAAAGTTTTTAGAATCATAAATCTAAAGCTAAAATGGGCTTCAGAAATTGTTTAATTTAATCCCCTTATTTTACAAATGAAGAAAATAAGTCTCAGGGAGATTAATTGACTTGCCCAAGGTCACATAGACAATAAGCTTAAGAGACAGGATCTAAATTAAGTTCTCCTGACTCTAGAATTTCATGTTTCCCCCTCTAACATGCTTATATAAGACCAAATCTGAAAGCCAGCTTCTCAAGTCCCTCTTCCATGCTGGCATGTTCACTGTGTGGTGGGAGGTGGGAAGGGAGGAAGAAGCCAAGAACTAATTATTCATTTGACTCCCATGCACAGTTTCCCTCCTATCAGTACTCAATGAATAGCCAGGACTCATCACATCCACACTTTCTCTAGCACTCACCATCTCACTTTTTTTTCTCCCTTATATACTAAATTTTTTCTCCCTTATATACTATATTAAAACTGCTGTTCTCACTCCTTTTTATTAAATATTTTTAAATTGCGTTTTCTTATTCTAAACTTGACAAATACCAACAAAAGCAAGTATTTCTATATACAAAGGAGAATAGAAAAAAGGATATTGTTTACCCCCTTGGGGTTTCTTTCAGTCCCATAGTACTTCATTTTGTTTCATATTTTCTTCTGTTTACTCATATTTCTATCCTATTGTTGAATTAGTAATTTGTGCTAGAGTCACATTCTATTCCTTTAGGTCTTATAAGATGAGTTGGGAAGCCTCTGTTTCATTCTGTCCCCTCTGTATTCTGGCTGGGTTATCTGATATAGCCCCCACTTTTTGTCTTAGTTCATGGTTCTTGACTACATCTTATTGGTCCCTTATAAGCACTAATCTTATCCCTGTCTCTGTTTCTTCCTGGCACAATCCTCAATTGGAAGTTGGTACACTTTCTACAGTGGCCTCAGTCATATATTGGAAATCATGTTCCTCTCCAGCCTTCTAAGCTCCCTACATATTTGGCCTTGTTTCCTGTTGTAGCACCCACGGCAATAAGAGGTTCAGTTTGACTTTGCATCCTCGTGCAGTGTCCTATATGAACTGGCTTTCTTTCTCAATTCTGTTCTGATAGGTTAGGACAAGAATCTGACTTCAGGTTCCAGTTGAGTTTATGCTTGCTTAGATGCTTCTCCCTTTTCCTCTCCCTAAGTATACTGATTCAGAGTCCCCTACTAGCTTCAGGACCACTTACCAAAATGTGTGTCCTGGTGCAGTTTCCCTATGAGCTACAGGTTTCAAGCCCATTTGTCAGTGCTTGTGCTGGCTTCCTGAAATGACCCCTCTTAGAGACACAGACTGTAACCCACAGGCTACATAGATCATAACTATCCTCTCACGGCCTATGTTAACCAAATATACGCACCTTTTGAATATTTCACCATGTATGATAAGTTCCCCCCTTTTTTTTACAAACTTATTTTTATTCTGAACTTAAAACCAGAAAAAAAAAGCATTTCCATACATACAGTAGCATATAAAAAAGGAATTTGATATGAAACCATGAGTCTTTATTTCTTAGCATTGGTTTAAAAATATTATTTCATAAATTTTCAAAATACCTGTTTATTTCCTTCTGAAACACATTCTGTTATTTTTTTGCATTATAAAATCACGTTGCAATGACCTTTTTTTATTTTTAGCATTACTATTGCTAACTCCTCTTCACCCTACCCTTCCCCTATTATCCAAGAGAAAGAAAGAAAGGGGGGGGGGGGGGACTTTCTAACAACAAATAAGAAAAGTCAAGAAAAATGTGTCTGTGTCCAAAAATGTGTGTCTCTGCTTCTTTTGCCCATCACTCCTTTGTTTGGAAATCAGTAACATTCTTCATTTTCAATACTCTGGAGACATGCTTGGTCATCAGATTGATCAGAGTTCTTAAGTCTTTCAAAGTTCTTTTACAATGGGGTAGCTAGGTGGCACAGTGAGTAGAGCACTGGCCCTGGAATCAGGAGGGCCTGAGTTCAAATCTGACCTCAGACATCAGCCATGTGACTTTGGGCAAATCACTTAACCACAATTGCCCTGCCCCTTAAAAAAAAGTTCTTTTATGATGATGCTGTACTCATAAAAATTGTTCTCCTGGTTCTGGTTACTTTACTCTGCATCAGTTTATACTATTCAGGTTCTCTGAAATAATCTTTTTCATAGTGCAATATGCAATTTGTTCAGCTGTTCCCCAACTATCTAATATGGTGCTTCTCAAACTTTCTCCACTCATGATGCCTTTTTGCCCAAGAAATTTTTATGTGACCCCAGGTATATAGGTACACATAATAGGTATACAAATCAAACTTTTGCTGATGATAAGTCATAAAGAAATTTATTTTTAAATAATTCTTTAATATACATATAATTTTACCATTTATTAAAGACAAAAGCAAATTTGCGTACTAATGAGATGTATGTGCCTGTTCATTTTTGCATAAAGGATTAAATCTTGGTGGAATATTTGATACTGCAGGATGCAGAGTATCTTCAACATTTTTCATTTGATATTTTGATTTCATAATCTTCAATGCTGAGAATGCCACTTCACATAAATACATAGTACAAAATGGCAGAAGTATGTTTAGGATCATTTCATAAATTGTTGAAAATTCTGTCCTAGTCCCAAGACAAAATTTATTTAATGATTTTTTTTTAGGAAAATCAAATTTTAAACCTGTGTCACCTGGCAGCTTGGCAAATTCTTCTTGAACTTTTAATGGCAGATGACTGACATTTTTTATTTCAGTTAAGTATGGTTTATGAAACCAACTAAGTATTTTAGAATCAAAATTTGAATGGAATTATTTCTGAAACTACATCTACAGGAGCTTCAGATGATCAATTACAACTCTTACAATTAAATCTTTGGGAAGGTTATTTTCTCTAAACATTTCTAAAGAACCATTTTCCACCTTATTCTTCCATGTTAACTTTTTTAGTAAAATTTTCAATTTTATCTTTTAGCATAAATATGTTATAGTTTTTTTTCTTGAAGCAACATGTTTAAGTGGTTGAGTTTTTCAAAAAAATATCTGATAAATAACAGTTTTGAAAGTCATTATGAAAAAAATTAACAAAATCATATTTCACTCAGTCAAAATACTTCATCTTTCAACTTCAATAATCTGTTTAAATTTCTCCCTCTTAAGAACCACATACTTTGACATATTTTCTTTTTCTTGTTAATTTAGGTGTACTACAACTTGGTAGCAAAGACACTGACACATTGTCATCAGTATTTTTATTTCTTCTGACCACTTTTCCATAACTGAAAAATATTTTTGTCCTAAAATATAAATAACTATTGCTAACTTCTCAAATAAACATAAGTTTTTATTTATGAAATTTATTTGTGCTTAATTTTAAAAATTGATGTTCACACATACATATACAGTGGTGATGGTGGAGAAATTAAAGGAAAGTTAAAGGATTTCTGTCTTTACTTGCTGCAATTAAACACATATTTCCGTAAAAAGGAGAATGCAACAATTTTTAAAATCACACATTTTAGCACAATACAATCCAAAGATATATTAATTTGATACTTACATGGTGAGGAATGATGGTAGGAAAATATTAAAAGTTTTTATTTTCCATAATTAAATTATTATGTTTCTGTAATAGCAGAAAATTTTGCACATGCAATAAAAACACTGCAATTCATAACATACAATAGTCTCGAATCTGAGCTGAGGTATTTCTGACATTTTTCATTGGTGTTGCATGGTGCAATGGCATTTGCAGTGCAAAATTTGCATGTTGTGTGTTCAGAATCAAGGCCAAGGAGAATTTGCGCAATGCAACAGGGCAAGTGCTGCCAGAAATACCTTGGATTCATTACATGTTTGATTTTCAATGAATTTTTGGCCATTACACCTTCAGAAACCTTTTACTGTTGCCAGATTTTTAGCAACCCCCACATTCAGATATGTGACCCTATATGAGGTCACAACCCACAGTTTAAGAAGCACTGAAAAAGGTAATATGTTATCTTCCTTAGATTATAGCTCTTGTCTTTTCTCTTTATTATCTGTGCAGGATCAGGAAAGTTGTGATGCTTCCTTCCCCAAATTTATTTTTCTTTTGAGCACCTCCATCTGTTGTTTCTCTGTTTGATTTGATATATTTCTATACCAAACTATTTATGTTTGTGTGTTTGTTCAACTCTCCTTCTTCCATTTCAAATAATAATGAAGTTCATATGGTATTTGCTCCACTCAAGATCTCCATGTTTTTATACTCTTTAGTTCTAATTTTGAGAAATAGCAAGTTTTACTCCCTTCTCTCTCCTTTTTACACTAGTGTATTCCTTTTATTCTCCTTTCTCTTTTCCCTCTCAAAACCCACAGAATAATACACAGCTACTCCAGGGAACTCTTTTTTTCCTATTTAACACCTTTAATACCCTTTGTAGACATTAAAGTATTGAAGAGACACTTATTTTTTTCCTCCACCTTTAGAATGTTAACACTTTATCATCATACAGCTACTACCAATAGCTCAAATAAGTGGATCTTTAGAGATTTATATCTTTATAGTCTTAACTCTTATGTTTATATTTCAAAATTCTTACTGAGCTTTGGTCTTTTCATCAGAAATGCTTGAAAGTCCTCTACTCTATTAAAGATCTATTTCCCCCTGTAGAATTATATTCAATTTTATAGAATAAATTATTCTTGCTTGTAAGCCAATTTTTTGCTTTGTTAGAATATTGTGTCCTAAGATTTCCTCTGGTTTTCAACAGAAGCTGCTAGGTTGTGTGTGATTTAACCACGGTTCTTTGATACTTGGTGCCTCAACTCCTTTCTGGATCTTTTTTTTTCCTAGTTAATTTATTTATTTTTAGTTTTTGACATTTACTTACATAAGTTTTTTAATTTTCCCCTTCCCTCTCACTTTTCTTCCCAAGATGGCTGGCAATCTGATGTAGGCTCTACATATACATTCCTATTAAACATATTTTCACACTAGTCATGTTGTATAGAAGAATTATAATGAATGGGAGAAACCATGAGGAAGAAAAAGAAAACAAAACAAAATAAAACAAACAAAAAAAGAAAATAGTCTGCTTTGCTCTGCATTCAGACTCCATAGTTCTTTCTCTGGATGTGGATGGCATTTTCCATCATGAATCCTTCGAAATTGTTTTAGGTTCTTGCATTACTGAGAAGGGCTAAATCTATCAAAATCAGTCATTGCAGACTGTGGCCGTTACTGTGTACAATGTTCTCCTGGTTCTGCTCACTTCACTCAGCATCGGTTCATATAGATCTTTCCAGGTTTTTCTGAAGTTCACCTGTTCATCATTTCTTATGATACAATAGTATTCCATTACATTCATATACCCCAACTTGTTCAGTCATCCCCCAGTTGATGACCACCACAAAGAGAGCTGCTAAAAATATTTTTTGCATACATTGGTCCTTTTCCCATTTTTATGATCTATTTGAGATACAGTTCTAGAAGGGGTATTGTTGGGTCAAAGGGTATGTATACTTTTATAGCCCTTTAGACATAGTTTCAAATTGTTCTCCAGAATGATTGGATCAGCTCACAGCTCCACCAACAATTAATTAGTGTCCCAACTTTCCCACATCTTCTCCAATATTTAACATTTTCCTGTTTTGTCCTGTTAACCAATCTGATAAGTGTGATGTGGTAGCTCAGAGTTATTTTGATTTGCATCTCTCTAAGCAATAGTGATTTAGAGCATTTTTTTCATATGACTATAGTTAGCTTTAATTTCTTGCTCTGAAAACTACCCATTCATATTTTTGACCATTTATCAATTGGGGAATGACTTGTATTCTTGTAAATTTGACTCAATTCTCTATATGTTTTAGAAATGAGGGCTTTATCAGAGACACTAGTTGTAAAAAATTTTCCCAATTTTCTGCTTCCCTCATACTTTCTGGATCTTTGTAGCATTTTTCTTTGATATGAAAGCTCTGGATTTTGACTATCATTCCTGGTACTTTGCCTTTAGAAAATCCTTTCAGGAGATGTTTGGTGGATTCTTTATTTTTTCTCTGATTCTAAAAGATTTGGGTAGTTTTCATTTATGATTTCTTGGAAATATAGTGCCTAAACTTTTTAAAAATGATAGTTTTAATGGAGTCCAAGAATACTTAAATTAATCTTACTTTGATCTTATTTCTAAGCAAGTTTTTTTATGTTGGATATATTAAATTTTCTTATATTGATTTCTATAATCTCTTCCAGCTTTCAGGAATTTGATTTCTTGGATAAGGTTTGCTACTTTCTTGTCTAAGTGACTTATTCTTCAACCAATCATTTGTCAGGATGTTATTTTTACGTTCCTTCTTAGGGTCATATTTTTCCTTCTTTATTCTCTCTGTGTTACTCAGTGTTAAAGTTAACACACCAGGTTTGAGCTCTCTCTACCAAACAGTTTCTACATTATTGACTTTATAGATCTTGCTCTATTATCTCTTTTTTTTTCTTCTTTTAATCTTATACATATCAATTCATGAAGGAAATTGTGTTGGACAGAAGAATGATCTCAAGGTAGAAACTCATGTTCCAGATTGGGCAGCATAGTGCTATACTACTACTCTCATCTCCATCAAATTCCTTCCCAAAGGTCATGCTAATTTCATCTCTGGAGTTATGCCCTCCCCCACCATCATTCTGCATGCCATCTGCCACATATGACCTCCCGCATCCTTTTTTCCTGAGACAGAATGCTCTTTAAGGAGGCACAACACTCTCTCAGAGAAGGTATTCTCCAAATGCACCAACTTACTTCAATGTAAACCCATCATGCAATCCCAGTCTCCCATTATAGGCATATACCTTTCTATCCTTAGGAATGACCTCCATCAGGATCCTTTCCCCCTCGTAGCATGAGACTTTCAATTCCCTTTCCCTTTCAATTTCCCAGACATTTCATGTGTTCTATTGCTTTTCCCATTCTCTTATGATTCATCCCTTTCCTTGGGTTTCTGGTCCTTGGTTAAAAATCTCTAACTAGCAGGGGGGGGTGGTTCAGTTTCCCAGTCATGCAGGGCTAGGCTCAAACAATACAATAAGGTTTTCTCCCAACTCCCACAATGGAATAAATTTTTTTCATAAGACAGAAATTGAACTAGACCCATAACTGAAAGGAAAATAAGCTGTCTCCAGAATTGAGTCACAAGATGGAGCTGGAGTTCACTCAATTCCCACAATTAAGCACTTCTGTCCCAATCCCCTCAATTCCTTTACCTCCTAGCAATTTATCTGCTCTTTCTCACTCTCTGTTGCTGGATCATCATCCACATAATTCCCTCTAACTGTGACTGTACCTCAAGATTCTGTTAAAAGCACTTTCCTGCTTTTTCTATTCTCTTTTGCCAACCCCATCCATTCCCCCCACTTAGTAGTTATCTTTCTGCAGATAACTCATAGATCTTCACATCCAGCCCTAGTCTTTCTTTTGAATGACATCAACAGTTGCCTATTTGACATTTCAAACTGAATGTTTCATAACCAATTCAAATTCAAAATGTCCAAAATAGAACTCATTAGTTCCCCCCTCAAAAAAATCTCTCTTCTGAACTTAATTTCTGTTGAAAGTACCACCATGCCTTCTACCAATCACTAAATTCAATGCTATACTCAACTCTCTCAACAGACATATCTAATTAATTGTCAGATCTTCATGTTTCTCTCTATAACATCTCTTGCTCATTACTCACACAGTCATGACCTTAGTTCAGACCCTCATTACCTCTTGAGTAAATTATTGTAATGGCCTCCTAATTAATCTCTCTGACTCTCCCCTCTCCAATCTATCTTCTATAAAACTGGAAAAGTGACTTTCCTTAAGTGTAGGTCTGGCTATGTTGTTCCCTTCCTCAACAAACTCATTGGTTCCCTATTGCTTCTAGGATAAAATATAAACACTTCTGTTTGGTTTTTAAAACCAAAGTACTACAGGCAGCTAGGTGGCACAGTGAATAGAGCACTGGCTCTGGAGTCAGGAGGACCTGAGTTCAAATCTAGCCTCAGACACTTAACACGTACTAGCTGTGTGACCTTGGACAAGTCACTTAACCCCAATTGCCCTGACTTCCCCCCTCCAAAAAGACCAAAAAAAAAAAAGGACTTATCTCTATTGACATTTCCAACTTCATCCTACATTGCTCCTTTCCTACCACCATATAATTTAGCCAGTCTGCCTTCCTTGATTTTACTCACACATGGGATGCCATCACCTGTCCCTGTGACTTTGCCTGGTTGTCTCCCATGCAAGTAAAGCACTCTCCTCATCTATGCCTGGTATCCCTTATTTCCTTCAAGTCTTAGCTCAAGCACTAAATTCTACATGAAGCTTTTCCCAAACCTGGATCCTTCTCTAAGCTACCCTCTGCTTATTTTTTACGTTTTATGTCTGCATTTTTATATCTTTTGAATAACAAATGGTGAAACATATTTCCCTCCTCTCAGTAGAAAGGAAGGATCCTTTAGGTATAAACTTTTTCATTCACTATAAAATGCAGATATGGTGTTGATCAGTTTTGCTTCAGTTTTGTTGTTTGTTCTAAACAAGGGAGGTTTCTGTGAGGAAGGGAAAGAAATACTGGGAAATTACTGTGGCATAAAATAAAGACTAATAAAACTTCTTTTTAAAAAGATCACTTAATGATACCTTACTCCTTCGTCTAACATAGTAGGAAGGAATAAGTCATTAAGAGCTGTGAAGCACTCTTAAAATTCTTCAGAAAAGTTTTATTTCACAATATAAATTTGCTATTGCTAGGTACAATAAATACTTCAAATGCAACAGTGACATCTAGTGGACTATTGCTATAAAACTCTTAAGTAAGAGTTACTTTTTGTGCTAGGGAAGCTGGGTGGAGTGATGGTTAGACTAGTGCCAGGCCTGAAGTCAGGAAGGCTCATCTTCTGGAGTTCAAATTTGACCTTAAACATTTAATAGCTATGTGACCCTGGGCAAATCACTTAACCCTATTTGCCTCAGTTTCCTCGTAAGTAAAATGAACTGGAGAAGGAAATGGCAAACCACGCCAGTATCTTTGCCAAGAAAACCCCAAATGGGGTTTCGAAGGGTTGGATTTGACTGATAAATAACTGAAAGGGGGAGGAAATGGAATTTTGGTGGGGCATAATTTGGGACTAGAGGAAGTTGGGCCCTGGCAAAGGTATGCCATATGAATTGAACCCCAAAGAAGGTGGTGGTGCCCTTGGCATATATTCTGGGCAGGCAGAAGACTTTGAGACTTATCTACAAGTTGCTATAAGGATAAAATAAGACTTTGAGACTTATCTCAAAGTTGTTATAAGAACAACAATTGGTATAAGAATAAAGTATGTCGGGGCAGCTAGGTAGCACAGTGATTAGAGCACCGGTCCTGAAGTCAGGAGAACCTGAGTTCAAATGTAGCCTCAGACACTTGACACACTAGTTTTGTGATCTTGGGCAAGTAACTTAACCTTGCCTTGCCTTTCCCCTTCCAAAAAAAAAAAAATAAAGTATGTCTCCTTAAGGAGAAAGTAAGCATCACTTTCTGTTTTGGAAAGAAAACCCAAGGTCTTCCACCTTAGTTTGAAAATAATAGCTAAAGAAAGTTGGGGGGGGGGTGAATTTTGCAACAAGTATCTCTGATAACGGCCTCATTGTTCAAATACACAGAGAACTGAGTCAAATTTTTAAAGATACAAGTCATTTCCCAATTGATAAATGATCAAAGAATATGAACAGTTTTCAGATGAAGAAATAAAGACTATCAGGGCAGCTAGGTAGACCACCCCTGGAGTCAGGAGGACCTGAGTTCAAATCCGGCCTCAGATACTTCACACAAAAACTAGCAGTGTGACCTTGGACAAGTCACTTAACCCCAATTGCCCTCCAAAAAGCAAAAAATAAATGAAGACTATCTATAGTCATAAGAAAAAATACTCTAAATCACTATTGATTAGAGAAATGCAAATCAAAACAACTCTGAGGTACCACCTTGCACGTATCAGATTAGCTAATATAATACAAAAAAGAAAATGATAAGTATTGGAGGAGATGTGGGAAAACAGGGACACTAATACACTGTTGCTGGAGTAGTGAACTGATCCCACCATTCTGGAGAGCAATTTGGAGCTATCAAACTGTGCATACCCTTTGATTCAGTAATACAACTACTAAGTCTATATCCCAAAGAGATCATAAGAAAGGGGGGGGAAGACCTATTTGTACAAAAATATTCATAGCAGCTCTTTGGCTAAGAATTGGAAATCGAAGGGATGTCCATTAACTGGGGAATGACTAAACAAGCTGTACTATAAGATTGTGATAAAATGTTATTGTGTTATGAAAAATGACAAGCAAGATGGTTTCAGAAGAACCTTTAAAGACTTACATGAACTGATTCAAAATGAAGTAAGCAGAACCAGGAGACCATTGTACACAGTAACAGCAATATTGTATGATGATCAACTGTGAATGACTTAGCAATATAATGATTCAAGCCAAACTCAAAGGACTAATAATGAAACATACTATTCATCTCCAGAGGAAGAACTGATATTGTCTGAATACAGACTGAATCATGCTATTTTTCACTTTCTTCTTTCTTTTTTTATTCTAGTCTTGTACAAAATGGCTAAGAAGGAAATGTTTTGCATGCTTGCAAAAAAGAAAAGACTAGCTAATATTTACATAGCATTTTAAAGTTTGCTAAACATTTTACAAATATTCTCATTTTATCCTACCAACAATCCCACTATTATTATTCCCTTTACAGATGGGGAAACAAAGGTTGAGAAAAGCTAAGTGACTTACCCAGGGCAATGAAGCTAAGTGTCTGAGGATGGCTTTGAACTCTGGTCTTCCAGCTACAGGTAGCACTCCATCCACTTCACCACCTACCTTTTTCTCCTTCCAGAATGAATAAGCATTTTAGTGAATAGAAAAGAATGTTGATTATAGTATTTTTTTCTTTTTTTTTTTTGGAGGGGGAAGGCTGGGCAGTTGGGGGTAAGGGACTTGCCCAAGGGCTAGTATGAGTTAAGTGTCTGAGGCTGGCTTTGAACTCGGGTCCTCCTGACTCCAGGGCCTGTGCTCTATTCATTGCACCACCTAGCTGCCCCTGATTATGGTATTTTTTTTATCGATAGTTCATTTCATTGTAGAATATTTTTAAATCCGCCATTTTATCTTCTCCCTGCATTCATTATGCTCTTCTGTTATTCTTTGTCTCCTTTTTGGGGGTTGGTGTTTTGTTTTTATATGTTCTTTCCTCTATGGAGCTTTTCTTTATTCTCCTCACTTAAAATGTATATTATCTTTCATGCTGATCTCATTTATTTTACTGTCTAGGAGGAAGGAGAGCTCGTTTGTGTGTGTGTGTGTCTATCTGTGTGTGTGTATATTATCTATCTGTATGCACGTATACACACATACATATATATACATATATACACACACACATATTTATTTATTTATATATATATATATATATATATATATATATATAGGCACTGCACAGATCTATTTAGTGGATAAATCCAAGGAAGATCTCCTTGCTCGTTTAATTAATTTGCCCAGAAGAGTAATGATATCACAAGCTGACTAGCAACTAGCAAAGTAAAAACTAAATGAATGGAGACTTTCAGGTCATGTGAGGAACATGATGGTGGACTAGACATTTTCTCCCATCTCCGTAACATCTCAAATCTCTCAAAAACAGAAATTCACCCAAAGATAAACCAATTCCAGCTATCTCTATGGTCTAGGATGCCCAGAATCCACTTTCCATATTACTTCCATACTGTATGGACCCATAAATACAAATGGAATTTCTATAGCTATATCCATTTTCCTGGATATACATATCAACGACTGATTCCCATAAAGGGCCACAGAAAGCTCAGGCAGTAGATAATGAAGAGAACCTCATACCAGAGTAGATATAAAAACTTCCCTGAGTCTGAGGCCCAACCCCTTCACAATCTTCATTCCATGAAATGCCCTTGAATGATGCTATAGTTTGTTCTGACTCTACACCAGTATGGTTAATTCTGACAATTATTAGCATCAGTGGAATTCTACTATTGTGTTTTATATTTTGCTAATAATTTCCCTTCCTCCCCCAGGGCATAACCATAGTTCAAATCCAGTCTCAGATGCTAATGTCAATTTTCCTTTTTCTGTATACTTCCTAGACTCATTGACAGCTGTCATTTACAGTATGTCTACCCCCCAATTTCTTTGTGACTCTGTTTATCTGTTTACTGACACATAATAACATCTTTATACATGGTTTAGGTTTCAAGTCAACCTACAAAAACCTATTTAACCTATAATGTAGTTTTGCAATGGAAAAATAACAAGGAATTAGGTTTTTCTTTTAAAAATACAAATAAAATACACATTAACTTGCATCCAAGGTAACTTTCAAATATTTTGCAGTCATAGAATATTAGATCAGAAAGGCCTTTCGAGGTCAACTATTAAAGTACCTTCATTTTACAAAATGTCCCAGAGAAATAAAGCAGACCCAAGTTTACATGCCTCTTTCCCATAACAGCTTGGTCTCCAATGCAGATTGTCTGCCTCCCACTCCCATATTTTTTCTCCTATGCTGTGCTATACTAGTCAAGACAATTAAGTGAATTCACATAAAATAAACACTTATTATATATCAACTGTTTATAGAATACTATATAAAGTGATAGGAATATTAAAAAGGTTAGATATAATACAACCTCCATCTTCAAAAATTCTACAATTTATTAGGGCAATTAAACACCAGCATAGATAGTTATAATATACGATATTATATAACAAAAGCTTTATAGAGTTGCAAAATAAGTTGTGATGTCTAGAGTGTGTCTATTGATGGGGCAGAAGGAAGGTTCTTATCAACTGGGAGAATCAAGAAAGGTTTCACAGAAAATGTGGCATTTTAAGTTAACTTTAAAGAATGGGAAGAAATCAACAAATGAAAAGAGAAAAAATAATATAGTAGGCATAGAGAATGTCATGAGCAATGTCAAAGAGGTGTTAAGAACTCAGAATATTGGGGCTGCTAGGTGGCACAGTGAATAGAGTACCTGCCCTGTAGTCAGAAGGACCTGAGTTCAAATCCAGCCTCAGACACTTGACACACTTACTAGCCATGTAACTTTGGGCAAGTCACTTAACTCCAATTGCCCTCCAAAAAAAAAAAAAGAATTTAGAGTATATTTAGGGGCAGAGGAAGCATCCATTTAGTCAGAATAGATAGCACAGAGCAGGAGAAAATATGAGCTGAGGTATCAAGTCACAAGAAGCCTTGAATGCCAAACAGTATTTTTAACTTTACTAAGAAAACAATAAAAATCCACTAAAGATTTTTGAGCAGAGAAATTATTTGAACACATTGATGCTTGAGAAAGATGATTTTGGCAATGACATGAAGGATGAGTGAAGAAGGGAAAGTATAAAGGTGGGAAGATTTATAATGCAGCTATTGCAATAGTCCAGGAAGGTAGTAGAAGGGCAGCTAGATGGCACAATGGATAGAGCACTGGGCCTGGAGTCAGGAGGACTCATTTTCATGAGTTCAAATCCAGCCTCAGATACTTATTAGCTGTGTGACCCTGGGAAAGGCACTTAACTCTGTTTATCTCATATGTAAAAAGAGCTGGAGAAGGAAATTACAAAACATTCCAGTATTTTTTTTTAAAAAGCGATCGGGGTTAAGTAATTTGCTCAAGGTTACACGGCCAGTTATTTCGGGGTGCGTAAAATAAGTGTCTGAGCCCGGATTAGATCCACATGTCATCCCAACACTGGAGCCAGTGCTCTTACTTGCTGTGCTACCTGGCCGCCCCTACATTCCAGTATTTTTGTCAAGTTTGTCACAAAATGTTTGACACAACTTAACTGTACTAGGTTGATGACAGTGGGACTAGAAAGCAGGGAACAGATTTTAGAAATATGGAAATGGTATTAAGCAGGTATTGATAATAGATTATGGGAGCTAAAGGGAAGGGAAGAAGCAAGGATGATTGCAAGATTACAAATACAGGAGAAGAGGTGAATTGGGCCACAGAAACAGCGAAATCAGAATGATGAACAGGTTCTTGACAAAGAGAGTAAGCAAGGTTTTTGACATTCAAGATGTGCAAACAGGTAATCTAGAGATGAAAGTCTCAAGTTTAGGAGAGAGAGCAGGACTGGAATTAAAGGTTTTCATTAATGTAAGTGATAGTTGAAGGTCTCATTAGTGACTGAGATTTCCAAGAGAAAAAAATAAAGAAGAAGGCAAAGGACAAGTCCCTCTTTAAAAATCTCTAATGATCCTCTATGTTTCTAGGATAAAAGGCAAGCTTGACAACCTGCCATTTAAAACCCTCCACAATCTGGCTCCTTTTTATTTTTCCTGATTTATTTCATATAACTCCTGTTCATATCCCTTTCATTCATCACAGTAACTTATTTGCTTTTTCCTGATGTATCATTTCTAACTTCCATGTTCTATCTCTTATCACTATGTCTTTGCATAGGTTATCCCACGTACCTGGAATGCCTTCCTTCCTTATGATAGTCATAGATTCTTTAACTGCCTTGAAAACTCCCTCAAATATTATGTATTACACAAAATATTTCCCTGAGGCCCCTTCTAGTCTCCCTCAAATTATGCTATATCCAGTGGTTAGAGTGAAAACACCTTTGACATAGAGCCTGTGAATTTCAATTTTGTCAATGTTATCTCGCGGTGTATATTTTTTGTTAATTATTATTATAAAAAGCTTCTGACTCAGTAGAGCAAAATCCCTGAAAGGATCTCTTTTAACAAGGTATCAAGACACATACAATTATCCCTTCCACATCATGGGGGTTAGGGTTGCAGAGCCCCCACAATCTGGAAAATCCACAAAAAATTTTTTGACCCTCCCTTTGTACCAGAGAAGAAATCTGAATTATTAGGGTAATAAAAGATAAACTATGTTGACATTATACAATACTATACATATATTTGTACATTTCTGAGTTTTGAAACTTTTTCTGTGTCATCTGCTAGTCTTCATGTGGTATGCAGCTTCTGCAAAGCTCCCAAAAAATTCCCATTTAATTTCTTATGCCAACCCATAATATATCAAAACCACAAAGTCTTAATGTGAAAGAGATAACTGTATATGTAAGTTGTGGGAAAAGGGTTCTTTTTCACATGAGCACTCCTACTTACATTGGCAATAGATCTAGAAAAGCTAAAGAGAAGGGTAGGGTTCACTACAGAGTGCTATATTTGAATGAGCCACCAGATGGTATGCTAAACTCTCAAACCTGCCCTTTCCCTTAATGTGTAGCTCAAGTTTCTAATTCTTCTAGTTTAGGACAGAAAATGTGGAAATTATAACCTATTTGTTTTGTATTTGCTCCATCTATTAAAGTTCTCATCTCCTTCCAAACTTCATGTGAACCGAGTGTATCTATCAAAGAGAGAAGCTAGTGGGTACCATTGTGTTTTATATTTAGCAGACTTCAATAAGATAAATACCTATTACTTTTAGTTACATGTCCTCAATGAGAGGTCCCTCGACTCCCCAGTGGCTACAGAAGTTCTCATTAAGAGCTAAATTTTCAGCTTCACTTTTCCCAGTGGAAGAGGTATGTTCAGGGGGCCATTTGTAGAGGAGCAACTTCCTCAATATCAAAGTCACAAAGTGGGAAATGGGAACAATTTCACCATATGATGATAGGGAGTCTCCCAGCATGACTTCTTTAGGGAAAAAATTTACTTTCTGGCTGATGGTCAGGTGAAACATGGAGACCGGTGGTTGCTGAAGGATCCCAGATCACAGGCAATCTTCTCCCTAGAGCTGGTACCACTTCCCCACAAACCCCTGTTGAAAGCTTGTTATCCATGTTATTAGTGTTTATTAGTTTTTCATTAGTGTTAGACATGTTTCCCTATGTCTTCCTCTGGTTCTCTTCTGCTGCTGTCCATAAGGCAAAGAGCTATCTCTCCCCGCCCCTTCTTTTCATAAAATAGTATTTAATTTTTTTCAATTACACGTAAAGAAAAATTTTAACATTCACTGTTTTGAAACTTTGAGTTCCTAGTAGATGACTTATCTGAGTTTGGGAATTCTGAGGTTTCAGTATGGCTAAAACCAATCCGGTTTTTGCATTAAATTTGGCACCAAGACGGTAAGGGAGTGGAGGACCATCAGGCTATCTGAGGAAAGACAAACTGGTCCAACTTGAAAAAATGAAACAAGTTACAACTTCTGTACTGATCAGTGTTGGAATCGGGCCTATGAATGACAGCTACACTGAAAGATAGGAAGACCCAGTGTCAGAAACAGAAACAAAAACAAGTCAGTGGTGTCATAGTGACTAGTTTTATATAAATGGAAAGCACTCTGGTCGGGGCTCAAGAGTTATAGTGGAAAATAATAGCAGTGCCTTTTATTACACACCAGAGTTAACTGTATGAGAGGGGGGGGAGGGAGAGAGAGAAAGAGAGAGAGAGAGATAGGGAGGGAGAAAGAGAGAGGGGAGAGAGAGAGAGGGAGAAGGAGGGGGAGGGAGAGAAGGAAGGGGGGAGAGGGGGAGAGAGAGAGAAAGAGAACGACGCTCTTCCGATCTCTTAGGACGAGAGGGAGGGAAGGAAGGAGGGAGGGAGGGAGGGGAGAGATCCTTTCACAGAGAGAGATTTCAGCTGAGTGGTTATGGTTATTGCCAACCCTCAATTCTGGGGAAAACTCCTAGAGACCTGACAGTGAGAAGGTAAGTTGAAGTGAGTGAATAAGAGAGAAAAGAGGAAGTTAGGTGATACGGTGGATAGAGTGTTGGACTAAGAGTCAGGAATACCTGAGTTCAAATCCATTCTCAGATACTTTCAGAACTTTGTGACCTAGGACAAGTCACTTAACCTCTGTAAGCCTCAGTTTCCTTGACTGTAAAATGAAGATAATAATCGCACCTACACCTCAAGGTTGTTGTGAAGATCAAATGTCTGGCATGTAGTAGATACCATATGATCACTATAATTGTTATTGTTATGGTCATGGATGTATCATGCCCATGGTCTACACAGAGTTACAGTAACAATTATTCTTTCATACTCATAAAATGTATTGTGAAAGATTCAATTATGAATATTGTGGGGTACTTTATGAGATAGTAAAACAAAATTTATCAATAAAATTAGAAAAAATAAAAATTTTGAGTTCCAAATTTCCTCCCTCCTTCCCTCCCCTCCAACTCACTAAAAAGACAAGAATTTCAAATAGTTATATATGTGCAATAGTATAAACTGTATTTCCATATTGGTCTTATTGTGAAAGAAGAAACAGATCAAAAGAAAAAACACCAAAAAGATAAAGAAAGTGCAAATAGTCTACTTTGATCTGTGTTTAGACTACATCAATTCTTTCTCTTGATATGGATAGCATTTTCCATCATGAGTCTTTTCGGATTGTCTTGGATCATTGTATTGCTGAGAAGAGCTAAGCAATTCATAGTTGAACATCACACAACATTGCTGTTATTGTGCACAATGGTATACTGGTTCTATTCACTTCACTTTGCAACAAGAACTATCTCTTTTTAAACATCTCTATGCAATGTAGCATAGAATGCCTTTTTGTTAGCTCTGCATATGTTAAAATGCCCACAGGCAATTTAATTTCTGACTTGGTACAGTAATCTATTTCATATATTGACTTTCCCCATTGCAATTTCCATATATTGCAGGTTGGCATAAGATATTAAATGGGAATCTTTCAGGAATTTTGTGGAAGCCTTACAATAGGTACTGTTAAACACCCCATAAAAGAAAAAGAAAAAAAAAATTGTACTTCTTCTCTGGTGTGAAAGGAGGGCCAAAAAATTTTATGCGGATTTTCCAGATCACAAAGGGCACCACATCCCTGGTCATCAAGATGTGGAAGGGATAACTGTATTTATTGTTTTCTCCACTTCCAAAAGACCCAAGAAACATCGGAGGAGAGAAACCAAACTATTTCAAATGCGAGTTACATATATACTAAGCCCATAGAGGAGTGTTTGAAAGATGTCACAATAGAGATAACTTTACTTGAAGAGAAAAGAGAAAATGAAGATGATAGTAGGTCAATTTGCTGGAGAAAACTGGAGAGGATAAGATCAAGGACACATGTAAAGGAATTTTTCTTGGTCAAAAAAAGGACCACTTCTTCATCTGAACTTGGAGTGAGGGAGGAGGAAGAGGAAGATGCCTGAATGAGGTGAGATAAGGAAGAGGAGAGAAGAGGGAACCCTTCGCAAATGATCTCAGCTGCGAGGAGGGGAGGTTTGGGCAAAAATGAGAAGGTTTGGAATAGCCACTGTGGAGAGTGGTATAGCCAATTAATTATAGACGAATCAATAGGCAGGTGGTCAGTGAAAAATGGATAATAACAGAGTTTTTAAAACAATCTCATATGACTAGTGAGCCTTATAATAGGAGACAGCAACATTTACTTTCATATATCTTAGAGGAACCTTTTAATTCAGGTGGTGGGAGCTAATTTGAGAAGGAAAAAAGCTCATTAGAAAACATCAATGAAGAACTGTCTCAGGTTAGTGGAATCACTGTTTGATACTACAACTGCTTGCAGTCACTGTACAAGGAGCTGCATTGCCAGTGCCTAAACATTCATTTTTTAAATGGCCTCACCACAATACTTAATGGTGATGAGCTGTTCCTATCATTTGTAGCACCATGATGATTGTAAATGACATTATAATTAGTACTACTTCTACTAGTATTCATACAGCACTTCAAAATTTGCAAAGCGCTTTACCCTTATTGCAGCAACAATAAGCTTGAAAATGTACGGCCATCACCAGAATCACAGTATTTTGTTGTTGTTGAAACTATCGTCTGGCAGAATAAAAGCAGCTACACCTTCACACCAAATATATAGTTCTTTAAAAAAAAAAAAAGACAAGTTACAAATCATCATGCACTGATTGGACAAATGTATCCCAATGTAATCATGTTTCTTTGCAAAGTTCCACAAAGAGGTACTATGAATATCTACTGCTGTATTTAATTTAATTCATACCCTGAGAAATACTGTTAGAGGGTCTTTGACTCTAGACTGGTCATCAGTGCATATCCTGTACAGCTTTAAAGGCCCAGGACCTGAGTCACCATCATCATCCACTCACTCATATCAGTCTTGAAGTAAGCTCATCTTAAGGCATATAACAAAACCTGACTTTTTAAAAATTCCTTGCACAACCCAACCTTCAGTAGAAAAAAGTTACACTCTACGTAGCTTCCAATGATCAAGTTAGAGACAGTCACAACTGTCTGTCGTGTTGAAGGAAAACATCACATTCACATATTTGTAGATTTTCAATTTTTATTTTATTTTAAGCTCCAAATTTCTTCCCTCCCACTACCTCTTCCCCCAATTAACGAGGAAAAGCAAACCAAAAGCTGTTATAAGTATGTAGTGAAGTAAAACAAATTCCTGCATCATTCATGTAAGTGTCTGTATGTGTGTGTGTGTATAAAACAATCTACATTTTAAGTCTATCGCTTCTCTATATGAAGGTGGATAGTGTGTTTCATTATGAGTCCTCATGTTGTTCAGCCTTTGTTTTCAAAGAAGACCAATGAAATTTCAGGGTGATGTCTTAACTTGCTCATGAGTTGGATTTAAGTGAGGCAGGGTTGCACAAAAATCATCAGCTTCACTCTCTCTTCCAGAGTCATTGACATCCTGTGTCAAGATGAAAGTCAGGATGAGTGATAATGACATCTTCAATGTTCAACCAAGCTCTAAGCACCCTACAATACTTGCTTCAGCTGCCTTCAAAGCCATTGAAACTAATTGAAACATTCACCCATTCTGCCAAAAGATGCTTTCACATGTGTAGGGTTGACATCCCCCTAAATCAACAATGGCTTTGAGGCCTGTCAGTTACCTTTAACCTGCTTTAAGCCAGTCTGCCAACATGGTTTTACCGGGGTATGGCCATTGTGCATGCTTCTTGGAGGATATTTGAGAATTTATGTATGCGTTTTGTAAAAGAAGATCAAAGTAATAAAAGTTCAGGATCAGTTATCTTCAAAACGAAGAGACTGGTCATAAAAAAACCAGGAGGGTTTTTAGAACCTTAGCTAAGTTTCACTATCCCTCTGGTTTCTGGTCTCTGGAGCAACTGCTAATAAAGTATTGTATTCAAAAAATGTGCAACATGACATTTAGGAGTGGTTCCAGCCTATTTCCAGTAGTCAGCAAGATCTGAGTCTGAATCCCACATTCATCATTTATTACCTGTGACATTTATTAGTGTGACTTAGTTCTCTTGGTCTAAATTTTCTCATCTGTAAAATGAAAATAACAATAGCACCTATTGTGAGGATCAAATGAAATATATGTAAATTGCTTTGCAAACATTGAGGGCCCTATATAAATGTCATCTATTTTTCTTAATACATGGAACAACTGAGAAACAAATCTGCTACTGGTAAGATAAGCATGATCACCACTGTGACCCACTAATTTGATGATGATATGAAATATAATGATCAGACTCAAATGATTCTGAAAAGAGATGCATCACCTATGCTTGTGAGGGTGAATGAGTAAAAGAAGATATAAGATTATTTTCCCATGAGGGATATATACCTGTACCAGAGTTCCAATTTTCTGCGACCTGCTGTTCGATATGTTGTGCTCACAAAATTTTCATAACCTCCCTCTCTGTCTCTTTCATCTATATCTCTGAGATCCTTGCTAACTCTGATACTTTGTGATTGCTCCTACAGATAACAGGAAATATTAAGAATATCATCTAAATAGTACTGTGGGATATTTTTTTTCATTATAATTGCTATTTGTCTTCAGCCTCATTTCACAGAAACACAGAATGTTAGAGAATACCTTCTCTAATCCTTTCATTTTACAGATAAAAAAAATGAACCCAGAGATACCAAGAATAATGGCCCAGGATACACAGACAGGGGATCCAAGTCTAAAACTAAGGTCTTTTGACTCTTAAGTTTAGTGACATTTCCATTCTGGTGTATTATGCTGCCTTACTTTTTTTCTCTCTTTTTTATTTTTTAGTTTACATCATTCATTTCCACAAGATTTTGAGTTACAAATTTTCTCCCCATTTTCCCCTACCCACCACCCCAAAACAGTGATACCACTGAATGTCCCCTCCCCCAATCTGCTCTCTCCCATATCTTCCCCCATACCTCCTCTGACTTTCCAGTAGGGCACGGTGGATCTCTATGCCCCAGTGCCTGTATATCTTATTTCTCAGTTACATGTAAAATAATAATAATATATATTTTTTAACATTTTATTTTAAAACTTTGAATTCCAGATTCTTTCCCTTCCTCCCTCATCACCCACCCTTACTGGGAAGATAAGCAATTTGATATAGGTTGTACATGTGTAGCTATGCAAAACATTTCCATAGTGATATATTGTGAAAGACTGACTATATTTCCCTCCATCCTATCCCACCACCCATTTGTTCTGTTCTCTATTTGATCCTGTCCCTTTTCAAAAGCGGGTGCTTCCAACTGCCCTCTGCCCCCCAGCCTACCCACCCTTCCATCATCTCCCCTCTCATCCCCTTCCCCCCTACTCTCCTGTAGGGTGAGATACCCTATTTAGTGTGTATGTCATTCCCTCCCTAAGCCAAATTCAATGAGAATAAGGTTGACTCATCCCCTTTTGCCTTCCTGTTCTTTCCCTCCATTGTAACAGTTTTCCCTTGCCTCTTCTATATGAGATAATTTACCCCATTCTGTCTCTCCCCATCTCCTCTCATTATATTCCTCTCTCACCTCTTAATTTCACCTTTGAAGTATCATCCCTTCCTATTCAATCCTGTGCCCTCTGTCTATGTATACCTGTATATATATATATATATATATATATATATATATACACACACACACTCACATATGTATTCATATGCCCATATACCCTCCTATATAGACATATATGTACATATACATACATATATACATATATAATACACATTTCTATTCCCTTCAACTATTCTAATACTGAAAAAAGTTTCATAAGTTACAATTATCATTTTTCCATGTAGGAATGTAAATAGTTCAACTTTGATAAGTTCCTTATGACTTCTTTTTCCTGTTTAGCTTCTCATGTTTCTCTTGCTTCTTGTATCTGAATGTCAAATTTTCTATTCAACTCTGGTTTTTTCATCAAGAATACTTGAAAGTGAGGCAGGCCAGGATGCGACAGCATGCAGAGAGAGGCAGGCTGGGACGCAGACGGTGAAATGGACAAATGAAATGGACACAACAGCAAAGCCAATTATAATTTAATAGGAGTGTTTATTAACTTTGGTGACTGCCTCCCCAATAGGAAAGACAGCATTGAGTCTCCTGCAAGATGCATTTTTATAGAACTAGGTGTTGCTAATCAACAAAATGTGGTTCCAAGGGGGATGTGATGCCGTTAATGCCGCTTCTAGTGAAGCCTTGATTACCTAGCAAAGCCCTGGATACAAACATACACAGACCTGAATCTGGGGCATGTTTCTAGCAACACAGGTGCAATGTTCCCTCACTATTATGGCCTATTAGGTGGTTTCCAGGGACCCTGGTAGGGGTCCCCTTCTAGCAGGTTTAGGGGGCTTTGGTGTATAATTTCTGATGGGCACTTCAACGGTGAGGCACGCAGAGAAGAGGCAAGCCAGGACAGGCATGGTGTATTGATCAACGAGGGAGGGCAAGTTGTCCCACCAAACACAAGGGCCACTACCAGGCCTATCACCAAAGGGCTGGGACTGGAAAGAGCAAGGTAAGAATCAAATGAAGGGCCCTTGTCAGGGACAGAAAATACTCCTGGGACTACCAATCCATAGCCCAGAAATTTAAAAAGCCCCTATCAGGACCTCCAAGGACCAGGATGGCAGAGTGAACCCCGGCTGCTCCAACCCACCCCCCTGACCCTGAAAAAAGAGTAATTATTGCCCTAGGGAAAAACCCTAAACAGTAAAGGCTTGGAAACCCTAGAGGAAGGGCATGGCTAGGGCCCTACCTCAAAATGGGTAGAAAGCAAACTGCAAAGGCAAAGACTCTGGAGTCCTACTATGCTCAGAGGGAGGAACGAACTTTAGAGGGAGACAATGTTGACTCCACACCCACAGCTGAAGCATAAACAGCACAGAAAGCTTTCCTAGATGAGCTCAAAAGGAACTTTGAAAATCACATGAGAGAGATAGAAGACAAAATAAATAATTCTTTTAAAATCAAAATTGCAGAATTAGAAAAACATTATAATGAAGAAAACAGCTCTTTAAAAAGAAAAATGTGTGATATGGAAAAGGAGCTCCAAAAACTAACCTAGGAAAATCATTTGCTAAAAACTAGAATCAACCAAACTGAAGGAAATAACTCTATGAGGAACCAAGAATTAGTCAAACAAAACAACAGGAATGAAAAATTAGAAAAAGAGGCAAAATATCTCAATAAAAAAATAACTAACATGTAAAAGATCCAGGAGAAATTATCTGAGAATCATAGGCCTACTGGAAAATCATGATGAAAAAAATGAGCCTAGACAACATCCTCCAAGAGCTTATCAAGGAAAACTGCCCTGAGATATTAGAACCTGAGGGTAAAATAGAAATTGAGAGAATCCGCTGGACACCTCCTGAAAGAGATCCCAAACTAAAAAGCCCTCGAAATATTGTGGCCAAACTCCAGAATACCAAGTAAAAGAGAAAATACTTCAAGTGGACAGAAAAAAAATTCAAATATAGAGGAACCACAGTGAGGATTGCACAAGATTTGGCAGACTCTAAACTGAAAGATCGGAGGCAGTGGAATACAATTTTTCATGAGGCAGAAGAGTTCAGGTTACAATCAAGGATCACCTACCCAGAGAGAATGAACATATTCTTCCAGGCAAGGAGATGGTCATTCAACGATATAACAGATTTCCAGAACTTCCCGATGAAAAAGCTGGAGCTCAATGGAAAATTCAACCTCCAATTACTAGATGCAAGTGTGACATAGAAAGGTAAACAAGGAAAATACACACACACAACACACACCCTGTTATTTAATAAGAGCAAACTGTTTATAGACAAGTAGAGGGTATGAGTACAAATTACACAAAGTGATGATTAAAAAAAGGCTTATTAAGGGCTACAAAGGGACTGCAATGGAAGAAGAGGAAAGAATGAAGTGGAAAAGGGTAAATTATGCCACACAAAGAGGCATAAAAACAATATAGCAGAGGAAAACAAAGGAGGGAGATGAGTATTATATGAGCTTTTCCCTCACTGGTTCTGGTGCAAGGAGGGAATAACAACCAGTTAAGCATAGGACTCTATGGAGAAGAGATGCAAAATGTATCATAATAGAGGGAAAGAGTGGAGGGAGAGGAGCTTCACATGAGACTAATTCCTGTCACTCTTGGTGTGAAGAAGAAATAACATACCTCATTAAGTATAAAAATATCCTGTAGGCAGTAGGAGGTGGAAAGGGCTATGAAAGGGGGGTGGTTAGAAAGGATGGAAGAAATAAGGGAGAAGGGAAGGAAAAGGGAAGGGGGCTGATAATGGAATACTGAAGGAAGTGGTGGTGTAGCAGCAAGCACCCCAAGCATCCTCAGGGTTTGCCGCCACCACAGGTTCTTGGATCTGCTTTGATAAAGGAAAGCAACTCAAAATGGGTTAACAAGCTTACTTTAATCAGTCAGACATATATCGTTTACCTTGTTCAGGGGAAAAGTTGGCATCCTGAACTTCAAAGTTTACAGGCAGAATTATCAAGACATTAACAGATCAAGTAGACAGATTTCCAAACTATCCAACCATTACATCCATACCAAATCAGCATCTGGGTTTTTCAAAGCCAGGGGGGGCCTGGACAATGGCTTCCCAGAATACAGATCAAATCACAGAACACTTCTCAAAGTGAGCCCCCAAAACAAAGCTACACATCAGGGCTTATATAGCCTTCTCCTGGCTCAGAGAATGTAACAACCTTTTGGACCCACTGGCCAATCAAGAAGTATCTACTGAAAAACAAGCCTCCCACCCCAGGCTTCAGGTGCACTTTAGCCTAGGGGCAGGGAAGATCTTCCAAATCTGCATTCTCATTATAGGGTCAAAAGGAAAACTTTTAAGGAGGAGAATGGAGAAGGGGAGAAAAAAATATAAGCATAAACAGGGGAGGGAATTGGATGGAGGGAAAGAAACAAATAATAATCATAACTGTGAATGTGAACGGGATGAACTGTCCCATAAAATGGAGGTGGATAGCAGAATAGAGTAAAAACCATAATCCTACAATATGCTCTTTACAAGAAAAACATCTGAAACAGAGGGATACCCACAGGGTAAAGGTAAAAGGCTAGAGAAAATATATCATGCCTCAGCTAAAGTAAAAAAAGCAGGGGTAGCAATCTTTATCTCAGATAAAGCAAAAGCAAAAATTGATCTAATTAAAAGAGATAAAGAAGGAAACTATATACTTCTAAAAGGCACCATTAAAAATGAAGCAATATCATCACTTAACATATGTGCACCAAGTTGTATAGCATCCAAATTCCTAGAGGAGAAGGTAAGGGAATTAGAGGAAGAAATGGAGAGAAAAACTATACTAGTGGGGGACCTTAATCTCCCCCTCTCTGAACTTGATAAATCCAACCTCAAAATAAACAAGAAAGGAGTTAAGGAGGTGAATAGAATTTTAGAGAGGGTAGGATAGATCTGTGGAGAAAACTGAATGGGGATAAAAGGGAATATACCTTCTCCTCAGTGGTACGTGGCACATGCACAAAAATTTTAGGACATAAAAACCTCACAATTCAGTGCAGAAAGGCAGAAATAATAAATGCATCATTCTCAGATCATGATGCAATAAAAATCATATGCAATAAAGGTCCATGGAAAGACAGACTGAAAACGAATTGGAAACTAAACAATTTAATCCTAAAGAATGAGTGGGTCAAAAAAGAAATCATAGAAACAAACAGTAACTTCATTCAAGAGAATGACAACAATGAGAAAACATACCAAAATTTGTGGGATGCATCAAAGGAAGTTCTTAGGAGAAGTTTTATATCCCTGAGTGTATACATGAATAAATTAGAGAAAATGGAGGTAAATGAATTGGGCATGCAATTGAAAAAGCTAGAAAAAGAACAAATTGAAAATGCCCAATTAAATACTAAATTAGACATACTAAAAACCAAAGGGGAGATTTAAAAATTGAAATTAAGAGAACTATTGAATTAATAAATAAAACTAAGAGCTGGTTTTATGAAAAAACAATAAAATTGATATACCTTTAGTCAATATGATAAAAAAAGAAAGAAGAAAACCAAATTATGAGTATCAACAATGAAAAACGTGAATCTACCACCAATTAAGAGATATTAAAACAATAATTAGGAATTATTTTGCCCAGTTGTATGCACATAAATTTGACAATCAGTGAAATGGATGAATATTTACAAAAATATAAGTTGCCCAGATTAACTGAAGAGGAATTAAATTGCTTAAATAACCCCATCTCAGAAAAAGAAATCAAACAAGTCATCAGTGAACTCCCGGGGACCAGATGGATTTACTAGTGAATTCTATCAAACATTTAAAGAACAATTGATTCCAATACTCTACAAAGTATTTGGGAA
This sequence comes from Petaurus breviceps papuanus, assembly GCF_028583685.1. Taxonomy (NCBI): domain Eukaryota; kingdom Metazoa; phylum Chordata; class Mammalia; order Diprotodontia; family Petauridae; genus Petaurus; species Petaurus breviceps. The sequence goes on from NW_027185809.1 coordinate 18,921,328, forward strand.
AATTAGTGAAGAAGAGTCCTACCAAATTCTTTTTATGACACAAATATGGTACTGATACCTAAATCAGGAAGAGATAAAACAGAGAAAGAAAATTATAGACCAATTTCCCTCATGAATATAGATGCAAAAATTTTAAATAAAATATTAGCAAAAAGACTACAGCAACTTATCACAAGAATAATTCCCTTTTATCAGGTAGGATTTATTCCAGGAATGCAAGGATGGTTTAATATTAGGAAAACCATCAATATAATTGATCATTTCAACAATAAAACTAGCAAAAATTATGTGATTATCTCAATAGATGCAGAAAAGGTTTTTGACAAAATACAATATCCATTCCTATTAAAAACATTAGAAAGTATAGGAATAAATTGAGCCTTCCTTACAATAATAGGTAGCAGCTATTTAAAGCCATCAGCAAGTATTACATGCGATGGAGAGAAGCTAGAAGCATTTCCAATAAGATCAGGGGTGAAACAAGGATGTCCATTATCACTTCTCTTATTCAGTCTGGTATTAGAAATGTTAGCAGTAGCAATTAAAGAAGAAAAAGAAATCAAAGAAATCAAATTGGGCAAAGAAGAGACCAAGCTATCACTCTTTGCAGATGATATGATGATATACTTAGAGCATTTTAAAGAATCAAATAAAAAACTACTTGAGACAGTAAAATAAACTTGGCAAAGTTGCAGGATATAAAATAAACCCACATAAATCCTTGGCATTCCTGTACATTTCTAATGAAATTCAACAGCAAGAGATAGAAAGAGAAATCCCATTTAAAGTTACTGTAGACATTATAAAATTTGGGGGGATCTACCTGCCAAAACAAACCCAAGACATATATGAACACAATTACAGAACGCTTTTCACACAAATAAAGTCAGATCTAACTAATTGGAAAAACATCAATTGCTCATGGCTGGACTGAGCTAATATAATAAAAATGACAATTTTTCCTAAATTAAATTATATATTTCATACCATACCAATCAATTTACCAAAAAACTACCTTATAGAGCTAGAAAAAATAGTAGTAAAATTCATCTGGAAGAACAAAGGTCCAGAATATTGAAAGAAGTAATGAAAAGAAATGCTAGGGATGGTGGACTAGCTATACCAGATTTTAATCTGTACTATAAAGCAGCAGTCCTCAAAATTACTTTGTACTGGCTGAGGAATAGAGTAGTGGATCAATGGAATAGATTGGGTACACGAGACTCAGCAATTAATGACTATAGTAATCTACTGTTTGATAAACCCAAAGACCCCACCTTTTGGGATAAGAACTCACTATTGGACAAAAACTGATGGGAAAACTGGAATATAGTATGGCAGACCTGGGTATAGACCATTATCTAACACCATATATCAAAATCAAGCCTAATGGGTGCATGATCTAGGTATAAAGGCTGATATTGTAAGCAATCTGAGAAAGCAAAGAATAGTTTACCTGTCAGATTTGTGGAGAGGGGAAGACTTTATGACCAAACAAGAATTAGAGAGCATAATAAAATGCAAAATGGATAATATTGATCACTTCAAATTGAAAAGCTTCTGTACAAACAAAGCCAATGTAACCAAGATTGGGGGGAAGTGGAAAATTGGGAAAGAATTTTTGCAACCTATGTCACTGATAAAGGACTCCTTTCTAAAATATACAGAAAATTGAGTCAAATGTATAAAAATAAAAGTCATTCCCCAATTGATAAATGGTCAAAGGATATGAACAGGCAGTTTTCAGAGGAAGAAATTAAAGATATTTATAAGCATATGAAAAAATGCTCTAAATCACTATTGATTAGAGAAATGCAAATCAAAACAACTCTGAGGTACCACATCTCACCAGTCAGATTGGCTAAGATGACAAAACAGGAAAATGGCAAATGCTGGAGAGGATGTGGACAAATTGGAACAGTAATGCATTGCTGGTGGAGTTGTGAATTGATCCAACCATTCTGGAAAGCAATCTGGAATTATGCCCAAAAGGCTACAAATAATTTCATACCCTTTGACCCAGCAATACCACTTCTAGGGTTGTATCCCAAAGAAATCATACAAGTGGGAGGAACACTCTTATGTACAAAAATATTTATAGCAGCTCTTTTTGTGGTGTCAAAGAATTGGAAATTAGGGGGTGCCCATCAATTGGAAAATGGCTGAACAAGTTGTGGTATATGCATGTTATGGAATACTATTGTGCTATAAGAAACGAGGAGCAGATGGACTTCATATTTACCTGGAGAGGCTTATACGAACTGATGCTGAGTGAGAAGAATAGAGCCAGGAGAAATTTGTACACAATTACAGACACAATGTATGTGATGAGCAACTTTGATAGACTGGACTCTTCTCAGCAATCCAGAATCATAAGTCAACCCCAAAAGACTCAAGATGGATAGAGATGTCTACATCCAGAGAAAGAACAGACTTTGAACCCAGATTGAAGCAAACTACCTTCTCTTTTTCTTTTTCTTGTTTGGTTTTGTTTCCTCTTTCCCATTGTTCATTCCATCTGATACAATCCTTCTTTATAACCTGACTAATGCCTAATGTGAAAGTATTTGCAGATACTATACTTGATTGTATGCCGCCATGGTTGGTGGAGAGGGAGAGAGAATTTGAAACTCATTTGTGGAAATGAATCTTGTAAATTAAAAGTAAACAAATTAATAAAGAAAAAAATGTTTGAAAGTCCTCTATTCCATTGAATGACCATATTTTCCCCTGATACATGATTCTCAGTTTTGCTGGGTAGGTGATCCTTGGTTTTAATGCCAGCTCCTTTGACCTCTGGAATATCATATTCCAAGCCCTTCGATCCCTCAGTGTAGAAGCGGCCATATCCTCAGTTATCCTGATTGTGTTTCCACAATATTCAAATTGTTTCTTCTTGGCTGCTTGTAATATTTTCTACTTGATCTGGGAGCTCTGGATCCTGGATATAATATTCCTAGGAGTTTTCATTTTGGGATCTTTTTCAAGAGGTGATCAGTGGATTCTTTCAACCTCTATTTTGCTCTCTGATTCTAAAACATCAGGGCAATTTTCCTTGAGAATTTCCTGAATGAAGATTTCTAGGTTCTTTTTTTGATCATGGCTTTCAAGTAGTCCAATAATTTTTAAATTATCTCTCCTGGATCTGTTTTCTAGGTCAGTGGCTTTTGCCAATGAGATATTTCACATTGCCTTCTATTTTTTCATTTGTTTGGATCTGTTTAATAGTATCTTGACTTCTCATAAAGTCACTAGCTTCTATTTATTCCAATCTAATTCTGAAGGAATGATTCTCTTCAGTTAGCTTTTGAGATTCTTTTTTTTCATTTGGCAAATTCAGCTTTTTAAGGAATTCTTCTCCTCATTGGCTTCTTGAGCGTCTTTTGCCATATGAGTTAGTCTATTTTTTAAGGTGTTATTTTCTTCAGTCAGGTTGTTGACTCTCTTTTCCTGATTTTCTTGTGTCATTCTCATTTGTCTTCCCAATTTTTCCTCCACTTCTCTTATTTGGTTTTCAAAATCCTTCTTAAGCTCCTCTATGCCCTGTAACCAATTCATATTTTTCTTGGAAGCTTTTGGTGCAGGAGTTCTGACTTCATTGTCTTCCTCCCATTCCATGCTTTGATCCTTTTTGTCCCCAAAAAGCAATCCAAGGTTTGATTGCTGTGCTTGCTTTGCTTCCTTTGTTTGCTTATGTTGCCACTCAAGTTACTTCACTTGTGAGCTTTTTGACACAGTAAAACTCTGCTTCCAGAGAGGAGAGCTTTGTCCCAAATCGCTAGGGTTTTTGCAGCTGCCAGAGCTATTAATTGGCTGCCTTCTCTGAAGCCTCCACACACTCTGTCTCACTGGTCACACACCCCAAGCCCTCTACCCTAGACAGCAATCCAGATCCAAGCAGGTTAAAGCAAGACTGATTACTCATCAGAATGGTTGCTTGTTCCCCTATAATCTGCAGTCCAGGAGCTCTGAATCAGCCACATGGCCGCAGCCACTGTCCTTGAGTCGCTTCTCCCTCCAGGGGCATAGGCCGGACCGTACTCCCAGACTTTTGGCTCCCAAAGTCCACTTCACTGATCTCTCACTTTGTCCTTAGCATCTATGGGTTGATAATTCTGGAAACTACCACAGCTGCTGGTGATCTGAAGTTACTCCAGCTGGAGGCTGGTTGTGGCCACCCTGAGGCTAAAACCTCAGGCTCACTTGGGCCCAGAGTGCTGTGCTGGTCCTTTCCTGTCAGCCTGCTGGGCTGTCTTCAGCAGGAGGTTAGCTTCTCTCTGTCATTTTGTGGGTTCTGTAGCTCCAAAGTTGGTTTAGAGTCATTTCTTATATGAATTGGAGTAGGTGAAAGCAGGAGCCAAGCAGACGTCCTGTTTCTACTCTGCCATCTTTACTTCACCCCTGCTGCCTTATATTTTAAAACCACAGTGGACCCACAAAAAATGTTCATGGATACTACCTATGTACCACACCCATTTTCAGCCAGTGAGTATGGATGATTTTTCCAGAGATACAAGACCTGTGCTTCATGTTACAGTAGAAAAAAGATGTGATTCCTAATTGGCTAAAAGGATGTTGAACACAACACTTAATGAAGAAAGTTGTGGGGAGCCATTTCAGAGAAGGACTTCAAGAGAAGAGTGACAAGTGTGAGCTTTTGATGGCTATCAGGACCCTCAGAGCCACAAACATGTGAGGAAATCCAACTCCCCATCATTTCCCTTGATTTCCAGTACTTGCAACTCTGTAGACTGCTAAAAGCAAACTCTGCTTTGTGAGATTGTTCCCACTCTCGTTGGGTGAACCGAAATGTTTTATATCATTCTTATCTAAAGAGCTCCTTTACTACGGTTGTGCTAAATATGTCCTATTTTATTTTTCTTCAATGAATGACTTCATGTTATTTACTGTTTTTGATAGTCTTTTGTGTAACCAGCATTTAGAGGGAGGGAGCTAAGATGGTGATAATAAGCTATTACCTTCCTTTTAAGAGTCATCAGGGAAAGTAGTATGTATCCCAGACACACACACACCCTCCAGACTATTATGCCCTTAGACTAACAGATGTAGTGGATAGATATAATTCTAGCTCAATACCCCCTTTTTGAATACAGGTCAGGGAAAAACTATCCTCCCAGTATTCGCCCTCTAATGATTCCACTCAAATGCAGAAATCACGGTCTCTACCTTGAAGAGAGGTAGACTAAATCACAGATCAGGCAGCTATAAACATCAACAACTTCAGAACACACAAACTAACCATCTTCACTTATTTAGAAATCATATACACTTCTACTTTACATACAAATAGAAGATAATAGCACATAATTAAGGGCCTGCATACATTAGCAATGATCTTTTTTCAAAAAATATTAAAGCATCTGCTATCTGTAGTCTTGAAAAAAAAAGCAATTATTTTCTGTTTAAAGGGATTGATAGTCGAGTACAAATTGATTCTGTTGCACTTCATCATCCTCATCAAAATCCCCAAGAAATATCCACTCTTACTCCATTTTTCTAATAAAGTGAGATAGAAAGAAATTGAGTCATTTGACAAAATTCACACAATACAATAGTGACAGCGGCAGGGATGGAAACCAGATTTTGTTTTAGAGGAGCCCTTCTAGTATCTGACACTTCATATAAATATAGAATGAATAAAAGGAGATCATACGGATTAGCTAGTTAGTTCTTCTCAGTCTACAGATGGGGAAAGTGAGGCTCAGTGGTTAAATAATTTGTTTTTGTTACATAGAGAAGTAGCACCTGAACCAGGAGTAGAATCCAGAGAGCAAGTGCTGGTAAATGATCAGTAACTGGCTCTCTAGGGAGGGAAATCTACTCATGACATACTTTTACATTTGATATTCTTTATTTGCATTTTCTCCATCACTTTCTTAAACATAGACAATCCAAAAACAAATAAATAAAGCCCTAATTTGTAGTATTTGCCAATTTCTGAAGTGTAAATCTGACATTGAACATTAACAACTAACTCTCATAAACAGGTTAGAGCTGGTTCAAGCGCACTACTGAATCTAGGTCTCCTGATTCCTCATTCATTTCTCTTCCTACTATACAATTGGGTCTTCTAAAGTAAGCCTCTTTGTTTCTATGCATCTGTACATGGGTGAAATGGTCTTCCAAAAATCTAATATTTGAAAAGAAGTATGATATTGTAGTATGAGTTGTGAATTTGGATTCAGAGGATCTAGGTTCAAAGCTCAGATCTTCAGTCCTGAAATATTGTGCAAATCACTTAACTCAGGTGTGAGGCCCAGGGGTGAGGGCCACATGTGGCCCTCTAGGTCTTGAAGTATGGCCCTTAGACTGAATCCAAACTTCACATAATAAATCCCCTTTATAAAAGTATTTTTTTTTAAACTTGGACTCAGTCAAAAAGCCACACCCAAGGTACCTAGAAGGCTACATATGGCCTCAAGGCTGCAGTTTCTTTCCCCACCCCAGACTCTCTAGAGCTTAATTTCTTCATCCAGTTATTACTCATGTTCTGTCAAACCTCAGCCCTGGATTACTCTCACTACTTGATTCCTCTGCTTGTAATCATATTGTGCTGAGCAGAGTTGGAGGAAGTCACACAACCATGTAGACTAGCTATGTTACAAATTTACTTCATCCAAATTCAACTAAGCTATCGATGCAGCAAGGTAATCCTTTTATTCCTCCCTGATTCCATATCTCACTCCCTACATAAACTATTTACCATCTCTTCTCTCTTAAAGCTTACCATGGCTTCCCCTCCTCACCTTAGTTGAGGAACTTACTTCTTAATTTTAATGAGAAAATTGAGGCCATTCACAAAGCATTTCCTCTTTTCCTCTTCTCTTAATTCCAAAACCTCATGATATCATTTACCACTCTCTTCTCCTTTTCACCAGTCTCTGAAAATGAGGTGACCCTCTTTCTTGCCAGGATTAGCCCACCAAGTAGAGCCTTGACTGCATCTCTTCCTATCTTCTCGAAGTAATTGCAACCTCAATCACTGGCTCTAGTCTTCAATTATTCCCTATTTACTGATTTCTTCCCCTATTCCTTCAAATATTTCCAAGTTTCCTCCTATACTTAAAAGGTTTTTTTTTTTTTACTAGACCTTATGAAGCTCTCAAGCTATTATCCTATCTCTACTCCCTTTTTCAAACTCTTAGAAAAAGTTGCCTCAAAGAATTGGAAATTGAGAGGATGCCCATTAATGGGGGAATGACTAAACAAGTTATAATACATGATTATAATGTAATATTACTGTGCTATAAGAAATGATGAACAGGATACCTTCAGAAAAACCTGGAATGACTAACATGAACTGATGCAAAGTGATGTGAGCAGAACCAGAAGAATATTGTACACAGTAACAGCAATATTATATAATGATCAATTGTGAATGATTTAGCTATTCTCAGCATAACTGATCTAAGACAATTCCAAAGATTCATAATGAAAAATGCTATTCACTTCCAAAGAAATAATTTAGAGTCTGAATGCAGATAAAACATACTATTTTTTACTTTATGTATTTTTTTTACTCTGAGTCTGTGTCTTCTTTCACAACATGACTTAATATGGTGATATGTTTTGCATGATTGAGCACATACAACCTATAACAAATTGCTTACTATCTCAGGGAGGGTGGAAGTGAGGGAGGGAGAGAGAAAATTTGAAACTCAAAACTTCTTTAAAATGAATGTTAGTGATTGTTTTTACATGTAACTGGGGGAAATTATTTTTTTTTAAATTTAATTTAATTAAAAAAAAAGAAAAAGTTGCCTCCCCTCACTGTCTCCATGTGTTCTCTCCTTAGTCACACCCTTCTTTCCTCTTCCCTTTCCTTCCCTTTCTTTCCCTTCCCTTCCCTTTCTTAAACAACAAAATGACAAGGTCAAACTTTGTGCTTTAGGAATAGCACTTTGGTATCTATGTAGAAGATGTATTAGAGGAGAGAGAGGATTCAGGTAGGAAGACTAATTAGAAAGTTATAACAATGTCTAAGTGAGAGGTGAGAGGACCTGAACAAGGGTAGTGGCCATATTAGTGTATTTACTGAATCATAGTTGACCTAAAAATAGTTGATCTTTTCTTCAGGAGGGGTTTTCTTTTTCTATAGAGATAATGATTTCAAGCTGTATGGTACCCAAGAGATGATCAAGTCCAAACTCCTCACCCCAGTGAATGTAAAAATCTTTCTATTTAGCCTTGTAATTTTGCCACAAACTTATAAACAGCTGGATCATAGAATACATTCACAGAATGAATGATTAATGAATCACTAATGTCAGTAAATGTATATGCCTTTGCCTATCTTATGTTTTTGAAAAGAAAGAATGAGGATAAAATCAGTTTGAAGCAACTTACAAATTTATACTAAAAAAAATCATCATTTTTACATTATGCTATTTTTGTAAACATTTTTCATTTGTCATCAAGCAATATTATTTTTAACATTACATATTTTTGGCCCATGGGGGAACTTCTAATACAATAATAATTCATTAAGAAAACTACAGCAGAAATATCCACACAGAGCTTACACCACCAGTGCAAATCTCAAGTGAATTGGAGCAGAGTAGAGTTTGGTTCAAATCTCTTGGACACTGAAGTTGGATAAATGGAGGAAACTACCATATGGCTTCAGTGTTTGTGCATCTTCCAAAAAGCAGAGTGGAAAAAAGCAGCTGCTGACTCTGTGGAAACCATCCAGTTATGTTCTTGTTTCCCCTTCTTTCCTCTCCAAGGTCTGGCATCAGTGAGGTTTTTGGCCATCTTTCTAAGATAAATGAAATGAAAGGAATTAGCTGTTTTACTAAAATGAACAAAATAGCCTTGGGAAAACTTCTGGTCAAAATGTTAATGTGAAAGGTCAGAGAAGAACCTAGAGAACCTACAGCACCCACAAAGTGACAGAGAGAAACAAATCTCCCACTGAAGGAAGCCTGGCAAGCCAGCAGGAAGGGTCCGTCACAGCACTGAGAGCTGAGGGCAGTCCCGACTGAGCCAAGGTTTTAGCCCCAGGGTGACCCTGACCAGAGGTGGCTGGAGCTGACTTTGGGAGAGTATATCACCAGCAGCTGTGGTGGTTTCCAGACTTCTTAATCCACAAATGCCAAAGACAAAGTAAAAGGTCAGTGTAGAATTTTGTTCAAACAGGAGGAGTGCAGTCCGGCTGCTACTCCTGGGGTGAGAAGCTGAGGAGGCACAGTGGCTGCAGCCACTACTGTGTGGCTCCTCCCAGAGTTCCTGGCCTGCAGACTGTAGGGGGACCAAGCGACTGTTTAGAGGCTAAGCGCTCTTGCTTTGACCTGCTTGGATCTGGATCACGGTCTTCTCTTATTTGGTTTTATGTCCTCTTTACCATTTTTTCATTCCAGCTGGTACAATCCGTCTTTATAACCTGACTAATGAATAATGTGAAAGTATTTACAGATCCTATACTCGACTATAAGCTGCCATGGGTGGGGGGGGAAGGGGACAGAGGGGGACAAAATGTGAAACTCAAGGAATTATGGAATTGAATCCTGTAAACTAAAAGGAAACAAACAAATTAATTTAAAAAAAAAACCACACACATACACAAAAGAAAAAATGAGCCTGGACAACATTCTTCAAGAGCTCATTAAGAAAAACTGCCCAGGGACACAAGAACCCAAGGGTAAAACCGAAATAGAGAGAATCCACTGGACACTTGATGAAAGAGATCCCAAACTGAAAAGTCCTCGAAATGTTGTAGCCAAACTCAAGACCTACCAGGTAAAAAAAGAAAATATCTAAGTGGCCAGGAAGAAACAATTCAAATATTGAGGAACCACAGTGAGGATCGCACAGGACTTGGCAGTCTCTACACTGAAAGATTGGGGGCAGTGGAATTCAATTTTCTGCAAGGCAAAAGAGCTCAGGTTACAACCAAGGATCATCTACCCAGTGAGACTGAGCATATTCTTCCAGGCAAAGAAATGGTCATTCAATGATATAATGTATTTACAGACCTTTCTGATGAAAAAGCCAGAGCTCAATGGAAAATTCAACCTCCAATTACTAGATGCAAGTGTGACATAGAAAGGTAAACAAGGAAAATACACACACACAAACACACACCCTGTTATTTAATAAGAGCAAACTGTTTATAGACAAGTAGAGGGTATGAGTACAAATTACACAAAGTGATGATTAAAAAAAATCTTATTAAGGGCTACAAAGGGACTGCAATGGAAGAAGAGGAAAGAATGAAGTGGAAAAGGGTAAATTATGCCCCACAAAGAGGCATAAAAACAGTATAGCAGAGAAAAAGAAGGGAGGGACATGAGTATTATATGAGCTTTTCCCTCATTTGGTCTGGTGCAAAGAGGGAATAACAACCAGTTAAGCATAGGACTCTGGAGAAGAGAGGCAAAACGTATCATATTAGAGGGAAAGAGGGGAGGGAGAGGAGCTTCACATGAGACTTATTCTTGTCACTCTTGGTGCGAAGAAGAAATAACATACTTCATTAAGTATAAAAATATCCTACAGGCAGTAGGTGGGAGAAAGGGCTACAAAAGTGGGTGGGATGAGTGGGGAGGGAAGAAGTAAGGGGAAAAGGGAGAAAAAATATAAGCATAGACAGGGGAGGGAATAGGATGGAGGGAAAGAAACAGATAATAATCATAACTGTGAATGTGAATGGAATGAACTCTCCCATAAAACAGAGGCAGATCGCAGAATGGATTAAAAATCATAATCCTACAATATTCTGTTTACAAGAAAAACATCTGAAACAGAGGGATACACACAGGGTAAAGGTAAAAGGCTGGAGTAAAATATATCATGCCTCAGCTAAAGTAAAAAAAAAAAAAGCAAGGGGAGCAATCCTTATCTCAGATAAAGCAAAGGCAAAAATTGATCTAATTAAAAGAGATAAGGAAGGAAACTGTATCCTGCTAAAAGGCACCATCGAGAATGAAGCAATATCATTACTTAACATATATGCACCAAGTGGCACAGCATCCAAATTCCCAGAGGATAAGGTAAGGGAATTAGAGGAATAAATTGATAGCAAAACTATACTAGTGGGAGACCTTAATCTCCCCCTCTCTGAGCTTGATAAATCCAACCTCAAAATAAACAAGAAAAAAGTTAAGGAGGTGAATAGAATTTTAGAGAGTATGACAGATCTCTGGAGAAAACTGAATGAGGACAAAAAAAATATACCTTTTTCTCAGGGGTACATGGCACATATACAAAAACTGACCATGTACTAGGACATAAAAACCTCACAATTCAGTGCAGAAAGGCAGAAATATTACATACATCATTCTCAGATCATGATGCAATAAAAATAATATTCAATAATAAGGGCCATGGAAAGACAGACTAAAAACTAATTGGAAATTAAACAAAGTAATCCTAAAGAATGAGTGGGTCAAACAAGAAATCACAGAAACAATCAGTAACTTCATTCAAGAGAATGACAATAATGAGACAACATACCACAATTTGTGGGATGCAGCAAAGGCAGTTCTTAGAGGAAGTTTTATATGCTTTAGTACATACATGAATAAAATTAGAGAAATGGGAGGTAAATGAATTGGGCATGCAATTGAAAAAGCTAGAAAAAAGAACAAATTGAAAATCCATAATTAAATACTAAATTAGAAATAATCAAAACTAAAGGAGTGATTAATAAAATTGAATTTAAGAAAACTATTGAATTAGTAAATAAAACTAAGAGCTGGTATATGCAAAAAACAATAAAATTGATAGACCTTTCATTGATATGATAAAAAAAAAAGAAAGAAGAAAACCAAATTAAGAGTATCAAAAATGAAAAGGGTGAATCTAGCTCCAACGAAGAGGAAATTAAAACAATAATTAGGAATTATTTTGCCCAGTTGTATGCACATAAATTTGACAATCTTAGTGAAATGGATGAATATCTATAAAAATATAAGTCACCCAAATTAACTGAAGAGGAAGTAAACTACTTAAATAACCCCATCTCAGAAAAAGAATTTGAGCAAGCCATCAATGAACTCCCAGGAAAAACAATCTCTGGGGCCAGACAGATTTACAAGTGAATTCTACCAAACATTTAAAGAACAATTGACTCCAATACTTTACAAACTATTCGGGAAAATTGGAGGAGTCCTACCAAACTCTTTTTATGACACAAATATGGTACTGATACCTAAATCAGGAAGAACCAAAACAGAGATAGAAAATTATAGACCAATTTTCCTCATGAATATATTAGAAAAAAGACTACAGCAACTTATCATGAGAATAATACACTTTGATAAGGTAGGATTTATTCCAGGAATGCAAGGATGGTTCAATATTAGGAAAACCATCAGTATAATTGATCATATCAGCAATAAAACTAGTAGAACCCATATGATTATATCAATAGATGCAGAAAAGGTTTTTGACAAAATGCAGCACCCATTCCTATTAAAAATACTAGAAAGTATAGGAATTAAAGGAATCTTCCTTAAAATAATAAGTAGCATCTATCTAAAACCATAAGCAACTATTATATGTAATGGGTATATATTAGAAGTATTTCCAATAAGATCAGGGGTGAAACAAGGATGTCCACTATCACCCCTCTTATTCAATCTGCTACCAGAAACGTTAGCAGTAGCAATAAAAGAAGAAAGATAAATTGAAGGAATCAAATTAGGCAAAAAGAGACTAAGCTATCACTCTTTGAAGATGATATGATGATGTACTTAGAAAATCCTAGAGAATCAAGTAAAAAACTACTTGAGATAATAAACAAATTTGGCAAAGTTTCAGAATATAAAATAAATCCACATAAGTCCTTGGCATTCCTGTATATCTCTAACAAAATCCAACATCAAGAGAAAGAAAGAGAAAGCCCATTTAAAGTTACTATAGACATTATAAAATATATGGGAATCTACCTGCCAAAACAAACCCAGGACTTATATCAACACAATTACAAAATACTTTTCACACAAATAAAGTCAGATCTAACTAATTGGAAAAAAATCAATTGCTTGTGGCTGGGTTGAGCTAATATAATAAAAATGACAATTTTACATAAATTAAATTACATATTTGGTGCCATACCAATCAATCTACCAAAAAATTACTTTGTAGAGCTAGAAAAAATAGTAGCAAAATTCATTTGGAAGAACAAAAGGTCCAGAATATCAAGGCAATTAATGAAAAGAAATGCTAGGGAAGGTGGCCTAGCCACACCAGATTTTAATCTGTATTATAAAGCAGCAGTCATCGGAACTATTTGGTACTGGCTGAGGAATAGATGAGTGGATCAATGGAGTAGATTTGGTACATGAGACTCAGTAGCCAATGACTACAATAATCTACTGTTTGATAAACCCAAAGACCCCCGTTTTGGGGATAAGAACACACTATTTGACAAAAACTGCTGGGAAAACTGGAACATAGTATGGCAGAAATTAGGTATAGACCAATATCTAACAAAATACACCAAAATAAAGTAGAAATGAGTGTATGATCTAGGTATAAAGGCTGATACTGTATGCAGTCTGGGAGAGCAAGGGATAGTTTACCTGTCAGATCTATGGAGAGGGGAAGACTTCATGATGAAACAAGAGTTAGAGAGCATTATAAAATGCAAAATGGACAATTTTGATTACATTAAATTGAAAAGCTTCTGTACAAATAAAACCAATGTCAACAAGATTAAGAGGGAAGTAGAAAATTGGGAAAGGATCTTTACAACCAACGTCTTTGATAAAGGCCTCATTTCTAAAATATACAAAGAACTGAGTTGAATCTATAAGACTACAAGCCATTCTCCAATTGATAAATGGTCAGAGGATATGAACAGGCAGTTCTCAGAAGATGAAATTAAAGATATCTATAAGCATATGAAAGAATGTTCTGAATCACTATTGATTAGAGAAATGCAAATCAAAACTTCTCTGAGGTACCACACCTCACCAGTCAGGTTGGTTAAGATGACAAAACAGGAAAATGATAAATGCTGGAGAGGATGTGGGAAAATTGGAACACTAATGCATTGTTGGTGGAGTTGTGAACTGATCCAGCCATTCCAGAAAGTAATCTGAATCTATCCCCAAAGGACTATAAATAAGTTCATACCCTTTGACCCAGTAATACCACTTCTAGGGTTATATTCCAAAGAGATCAGAGAAATGGGAGGAGGACCCGTATGTACAAATATATATATTAAAGCAATTGGGGTTAAGTAACTTGCTCAAGGTTACATGGCCAGTTATTTCTGGGTGTCGTGCTAAGTATCAGAGCCCGGATTCAATCCCTGGTCATCCCAACTCTGGAGCTAGTGCTCTTACTCACTGCGCCACCTGGCTGCCCCTGTACAAAAATATTTATAGCAGTTCTTTGTTATATGTCACCAGTGGTGGCAAAGAATTGGAAATCAAGGGGATGCCTATCAACTGGGGAATGGCTGAACAAATTGTTGTATAGGAATATAATGGAATAATACTGTGCTATAAGAAATGAGGAGCAGATGGACTTCATAACAACCTGGAGAGACTTATATAAACTGATGCTGAGCAAGAAGAGCACAACCAGGAGAAATCTGTACACAATCACAGACACTACATATGTGTGACAACTAACTTCATTAGACTGGGCTCCTCTCAGCAATGTAAGGTTATAAGAGAACTCCAAAAGACTCATGATCAAAAGAGATATTCACATCCAGAGAAAAAGATGCAGAGTCTGAATGCAGATTGAAACAAACTACTTGCTCTGTTTTTTTTCTTTTTTTGTTTTTTTTCCTCTTTCCCACTGATCATTCCCTCAGCTATAATCCTTCTTTACAAGCTGACTAATGATAAATGTGAAGATCCTATATTTGAGTGCATGCTGCCATGACAGGGAGGGGGAAGGACAAAGAGGGGGAGAAAATTTGAAACTCAAGGGACTGTGGAACCGAATGTTGTACACTAAAAGTAAATAAACAAATTAATTTTAAAAAATAAAAAAGAAGGATTTTGAAAATCAATAAGAGAAGTGGAGGAAAAATTGGGAAGAGAAATGAGAATGATGCAAGAAAATCATGAAAAGTGAGTCAACAACCTGCTAAAGGAGACCAAAAAAAAAAATACTGAATAAAATAACACCTTAAAAAAATAGACTAAATCAAATGGCAAAAGACTCCCAAAAAGCCAATGAGGGGAAGAATGCTTTAAAAAGCTGAATTTGCCAGATGGAAAAGGAATTTCTAAAACTCACTGAAGAGAATAACTCCTTCAAAATCAGACTGGATCAATCAGAAGCTAATGACTTTATGAGAAATCAAGATACTATAAAAGAAATCCAAACAAATGAAAAAATAGAAGGCAATGTGAAATATCTAATTGGAAAAACTACTGACCTGGAAAATAGATCCAGGAGAGATCATTTAAAAATTATTGGTCTACCTGAAAGCCATGATCAAAAAAAAGAGTCTAAACACCACCTTTCAAGAAGTTTTAAAGCAAAATTGACCTGATATTCTAGAACTAGAGAGCAAAATAGAAATTGAAAGAATTCACCAATCACCTCTTAAAAAAGATCCCAAAAAGAAAACTCCTAGGAATATTATAGCCAGATTCCAAAGTTGCCAGGTCAAGGAGAAAATACTGCAAGCAGTCAGAAGAAACAATCTGAATATTGTGGAAACACAATCAGGATAACACAAGACCTAGCAGCTTCTACATTAAGGGATCAAAGGGCTTGTAATATGATATTCCAGAGGTGAAAGAAGCTAGGACTAAAACCAAGAATCACATACCGAGAAAAACTGAGTATAATGCTTCAGGGGAAAATATGGTCATTCAATGAAATAGAGGACTTTCAAGCATTCTTGATGAAAAAACCAGAGCTGAACAGAAAATTTGACTTTCAAATAAAAGAAGCAATAGAAGCATGAGATGGTAAACAGGAAAAAGAAATCATAAGGAAATTATTAAAGTTAAACTATTTACATTCCTACATGGGAAAATGATAATTATAACTCATAAGCCTTTTCTCAGCATGAGGATAGCTGAAGGGAATATATATGTGTATATATATGTATACAAACACACATATGTGAGTGTGGGCATCTGTATGTTCATGTATACATAGACAGAGGGCACAGGATGAGTTGAATATGAAGGGGTGATATCCAAAAAATGAAATTAAGAGGTGAGAGAGGAATTTATTGGGAGAAGAAGAAAGGGAGCCATAGATTAGGGTAAATTATCTCATATAAAAGAGGCAAGAGAAATCTATTACAATGGAGGGGAAGAACAGGAAGGTAAAAGGGAATGGGACAACCTGAATCTCATTGAATTTGGCCTAAGGAGGGAATAATGTACACACTCAGTTGGGTATCTTACCCTACAGGAAAATAGGGGGGTAGGGGATAAGAGCAGGGAGGATAGAAGGGAGGGCAGACTGGGGGAGAGAGTAATCAGAAGCAAACATTTTTGAAAAGGGATGGGGTCAAAGGAAAAAATAGAATAAGTGGGAGGGGGTGTGATAGAATAGACAGAAATATAGTTAGCCTACCACAATATAACTAGTATAGAAATGATTTGGGTAACTACACATATACAATCTATATTGAATTGCTTATCTTCCCAGTGGAGTGGGCGAGGAGAAGAAGGGAAAAAAACCTGGAACTCAAAAGTTTTATAAACAAATGTTTAAATTTTTTTTTTTTTTTACCAATTTTTCCATGTAACTGGGAAATAAGATATACAGGTACTGGTGTCTGGGGCGAAGTGAAAACTTCTGAGAACTTCCCTCTCCCTTCCCCCATCCCTTCACATCTGCTGTTAATCAGCAGCAAGCCCTTTCAGAAGGCTTTCAGGTTTCCTGCCTCTGTGGGCTGGTGGGGGTCAGGGACAGCCCAAGCTCACTCCTCACCATTGCTTTGGGACCCTTCCACCCCTTTCCCTTGCTGTCAATCAGCATCCTTGTTCTTGGTAAGCCATAGTGACGGGCTCCTCTGTTGTTTACCATTATAGAAGATTCTCAGGCTCAGACTTGAGCCCACCTGTCAGCCAATGGGAGAAGGTATAGGCGGGGAAAGGGGCTTGATTACATTACGGGTATAAATTCTTGTTCTGCCTTTTGTAAAGGGCCTCTTCCTCATGATTAGTCATGGGGAAGACCACCCTCTTCACCCAGGGAAGAGAATAAATTCCTGTTCTTATCTTAAGAGATCTCCATGTTCGCTCTTCCAATCCGCCTCGGTGGCAGGCGTAGGTGCAGCGGTGGCAACATGTCCCACAGGAAGTTCTCGGCTCCCAGGCATGGGTCTCTGGTCTTCCTGCCTCGAAAGAGAAGCAGCAGGCACCGGGGAAAGGTGAAGAGCTTCCCCAAAGATGACCCTACCAAGCCCATCCACCTGACAGTCTTCCTGGGCTATAAGGCTGGCATGACCCACATGGTGCGGGAGGTGGACAGGCCTGGCTCGAAGGTTAACAAGAAGGAAGTGGTGGAGGCCGTCACCATCGTGGAGACGCCCCCCATGGTCATTGTAGGCATCGTGGGCTACGTGCAGACCCCCGTGGCCTGCGTAGCTTCAAAACCATCTTTCCTGAGCACATCAGTGATGAGTGTAAGAGGCGGTTCTATAAGAACTGGCATAAGTCCAAGAAGAAGGCCTTCACCAAGTACTGCAAGAAGTGGCAGGGCGATGATGGCAAAAAGCAGCTGGAGAAAGACTTCAGCAGCATGAAGAAGTACTGCCAGGTGATCCGCGTCATTGCCCACACCCAGATGCGTCTGCTTCCTCTGAGGCAGAAGAAGTCCCACCTGATGGAGATCCAGGTGAATGGCGGCAATGTGGCTGAGAAGCTGGACTGGGCCCGGGAGAAGCTGGAGCAGCAGGTGCCCGTGCCCACCGTGTTTGGTCAGGATGAGATGATTGACATCATTGGAGTGACCAAGGGCAAGGGCTACAAAGGTGTCACCAGCCGCTGGCACACAAAGAAACTGCCCCGAAAAACCCACCGAGGCCTGCGTAAGGTGGCGTGCATTGGAGCTAGGCATCCTGCCCGCGTGGCCTTTTCTGTGGCTCAAGCTGGTCAGAAGGGCTACCATCATCGCACCGAGATCAACAAGAAGATCTACAAGATTGGCCAGGGCTACCAGATCAAGGATGGCAAGCTGATCAAAAACAACGCGTCCACCAATTATGATCTGTCTGGCAAGAGCATTAACCCTCTGGGAGGCTTTGTCCACTACGGTGAGGTGACCAATGACTTTATCGTGCTGAAAGGCTGTGGCGTTGGGACCAAGAAGCGTGTCCTCACCCTGCGGAAGTCTCTGCTGGTACTGACCAAATGTCGTGCCCTGGAGAAGATCGACCTGAAGTTCATCGACACCACCTCCAAATTTGGTCATGGTCGGTTCCAGACCGTGGAGGAAAAGAAAGCTTTCATGGGGCCACTGAAAAAAGACCGTGTCGCAAAAGAAGAAGCTGCCTAATTTTTGCAGATCAATGTGGAGCTCGTGGATTCACAATAAAATTTTCAAAATTTAAAAAAAAAAAGAGATCTCCATGTTCTTGATTAAATTTTGGATGAGGTTTTTCATCACCAACACTGGGGTATAGAAACCCATCTTGCCCTACTAGAAAGTTAGGGGATTGAAGGGGGAGGATATAAGAGAGAACAGATTGGGGGAAGGGGTATTCAGTAGGCTTCCCGTTTTGGGGTGGGGGTAGGGGAAAGACGGGGAGAGAAAAAATTGTAACTCAAAATCTTGTGGAAAACTAAAAATAAATAAATTTTAAATTTTAAAAAAATTGTTTTTTAGAAAGACACAAGCAAACAGTTTTGTAACTAGTGCCAAATTTATTTCATACTCTCAGGGGAAAAAACAAACAAACAAGCTGTACTCTAGTAGAAATTCATCATTTTACATACCATCTTTTTTCTGATCTTTTTTGTATATGGAAATAATTATGGTTATTTATGTTTGTCAAGTTCAAAGCAATAAAAAATTATAATTTTTTAAAATGCAAGTTCCTCAAGAACTTGAAATGCCTTTGGATACCTAGTGCTCAGCACAACACCTGACACCTACAAGCACTTAATAAATACATTTTCATTTTGTAAGAACAACTTTGGGAGAAAGAGGACAATGAGCTACTCTATACTTTGCTTCAGTAAAATGTTGTTGGGCTGTATTATAATGGATGCTAAGGAAATTAGAAATGCTTGCATCCTTATTCCAACCTGTGGCCATACCACATGTATTTGTCTTCACAAGCTAAATTTTAAGTCCTTGTCTTTCTTATTATACAACTCTCCAATGTTTCCATTCCCCTGTCCCTCCTCACTTGTACCTTTGTCAAACTGGAGAGGGCAAAGAAGTACATGTGAATATTGACTTCTATAAAATGTCCAAAAGGCATGGGAGAATAGCTTTACACCCACACTTCTTCTCTCCTGTCCACCTCTGTGGCAGCTAGTCTCATGGTCATATTGAGTAATTATAGGGCCTTCCTGGAAGAGAGCCTTCTCCTCTCTAAGGCCCTACTCCTTGAAAGGCTAACCCCACTCTAATCTTTACAATCCCTCTATATTCACAGTTCTCAGTGCTCTACCCATTGATATTAACTGATTCACTAGTCAAAACTGACCAGTTCAGTATTCCTTTCAGATCTCTTCCCATTCTGTCTCCCTTTCCTTGGCCTAACTCCTCCAACAACATACTTTCCTTGCATACATCCATATTCTTATCATTCATGATTCATATCTCATTCCTAAACACATAGACCTGAAATAATTATGACCAATGAGTAGAGTGATATGGTGCAAAAAGAGAGTGAAACTGGGAGACTTACCTAGTCTCTCCCACTGAATAACTTATTTGACCTTGGGCAAGTCACTGGATTGCTTTAGGCCTTAGTTTCCTATTCTGAAAAAGAAATAAGGTTGAATGAGGACCCTTCCAACTGTTAGATCCTATGCTTCTATAATATATTTTAATTTGTTCTATTTGGAGGTAGGTGGATAGATGATTACAGAAATAGCCACAATATCTCATCAGTCAAAATTCTTCCCTCACTATTTTATTGAGATTTTCCTTCCTGTAATTAAGGGAAGCAATAACTGCTGTGAACTCCAGGTAAAGGGAGTAGGATTAGCATTATTACTAAGAACTTGGTACCAGCTTCTTTTGTAATCACAAAAGAATAATCATTCTTTTCTGATTCCAGGTGGAAAAGAGTCCTGAGATACGAGCATCCAAATGACTTTGGAAGTCCAAAGATTCATCAAAGCTACTGCAGGTCCACGGACAATCAGAAGCTTGGAGACAAAGCAGTAGATGAGTATAATAAACCCACCCATTAGCAAAGAGCCCTCTACTTTTATTCCTTTTTTATAACTATTTCAAGTCTCTAGAATGGAAAATATGGTTGTACTTTGTTATTGATTGCTTTATTATGACTATTTTTCCTCATTAGCTGACATTTTTATAATATTGGCATACTCCAAGTATGAGGAAGTGAGCATGATGGATGGAGGACTATTCTTTTTTTTTAAGTGGTTCTATTCTGTCTTTATTTTCTTTTTTTTAAATGTTTTATTAACTTCTGATTTACATCATTCATTTCTGCCAGATTTTGAGTTGCAAATTTTCTCCCCGTTTTTCCCCTACCCACCGCCCCAAAATAGCAGTCCCACAGGATATCTCCTCCTCCAATCTGCTCTCTCCCATATTTTCTCCCATACCCCTTTCGACTTTTCCAGTGGATCTCTATGCCCCAGTGCATGTATATCTTATTTCTTAGTTACATGTAAGATGGTATTAATAATAGTATATTTATATATTTGAATATTTGATTTTAAAACTTTGAATTCCAGATTCATTCCCTTCCTCCCTTGTCATCTACACTTACTGGGAAGATAAGCAGTTCAGTATAGATTGTACACGTGTGGCTAATGCAAAACAATAACATAGATATATTGTAAAAGACTGACTATATTTTGACCAGCTCGTAACCAGCTCGTATTTTCCTTTGAAGCTTTTGGTGCAGGAGTTCTGACTTCACTGTCTTCCTCCTGTTCCATGCTTTGCTCCTTTTTGTCCCCAGAATAGGAGTCTAATGTTGGAATCTATTGACTCCCTCCTATCCCACCTCCCACTTGTTCTATTCTCTACTTTGATCCTATCCCTTTTCAAAAGTGAGTGCTTCCAACTTCCCTCCCCTGCAAGCCTGCCCTCCCTTTCATCATCCCCCCCTCTCATCCCCTTCCCCCCTACTCTCCTGGAGGGTGAGATACCCTATTTAGTATGTATTTCATTCCCTCCTCAAGGCAAATTCAATGGGAATAAGGTTGACCCATTTCCTTTTGCCTTCCTATTCTTCCCCTCCATTGTAACCATTTTCTCTTGCCTCTTCTATATGAGATAGTTTACCCCATTCTGTCTCTCCCCATCTCCTCTCATTATATTCCTCTCTCACCTCTTAATATCACCTTTTAAGTATCATCCCTTCCTGTTATATTGGTCCTGGGCCCTCTATCTATGTATACCTGTAAACATGTATACACACATTCATATATGCATTCATATGCCCATATACCCTC
>NW_027185809.1:18943296-18966504 GCF_028583685.1 Petaurus breviceps papuanus
TGTGCCAGTGTCTCAGTGGCTTCTCACCCCGGGGGCAAAAGCCATGCACTCCCATTTACTGGGTCCCAAAGTCCAGACTGCACTGACCTCTCACTTTGGCCTTCGCTTCTATGTGTTGATAAATCTGGAAAAGGCCACAGCTGCTGCTGATCTGGAGTCCCTCCTGCTGGCGGCTGGTCAGGCCTGCCCTGGGGCTAAAGCGTCGGAGTGGGGCTGGACTTGGCTTCCAGAGTGCTGAGCTGGCGAATTCCTGCGGGCCTGCCCGGCTGTCCTCAGCAGGAGGTTAGCTTCTTTTTGTCATTTTGTGGGTTCTGCAGCTCCAAAGTTTGTTTAGAGTCCCCTTTTTACATGGGTTGGGGAAGGTGTAAGCTGAAGCAGCGGGGAGGTCCTGCTTCTACTCTGCTATCTTGACTTCACTCCAAGGACTATTCTTGAAGTCAGGGAGACCTGGGTTCAAGCACTGCCTGTGCTACATATTGGCTCTTTAGACAAGGCACTGAACGTCTCATTTCCTCAGACAAATTTCTAAGATTATATGTTATAGAGTAGGTGGCCAGTATACATTAGTAAAGGAGATTTCCTTCCTGGCAGATCCCTACACCAATAAAATCACAGGTCCAACACTGAGAGAGAGAGAGAGAGAGAGAGAGAGATTTCAAAGACTAGAGGATATGTGTCCCAGAATTTCTTCTCTCTCTTTTTTTTTTTTTTAGAAAATGATATGAATTGGGGCAGCTTGGTGGCGCAGTGAGTAAGAGCTCTGGCCCCGGAGTCAGGAGGACCCAGAGTCAGGAGGACCCGGAATCAGTTTGGCCTCAGATACTTAACACCCACACAAAATAACTGGCCATGCAACCTTGGGCAAGTTACTTAACCCCAATTGCTTTTTAAAAGATGATATTAATTTATTTATTTTTAAAAATATTTTTCCCAATAACCTGCAAATTTTTTTTTTGGTCTTTATTAATTTGTTTACTTTTAGTTTACAAGATTCATTTCCACAATTCCTTGAGTTTCAAATTTTCTCTCCCTCCCACCCTCCCCCCCCACCCATGGTGGCATACAATCAAGTATTGTATCTGCAAAAACTTTTACATTAAGCATTAGTCATGTTATAAAGAAGGATTGTATCAAATGGAATGAACAATGGGAAAGAGGAAACAAAACCAAACAAGAAAAAGAAAAAGGGCAGGTAGTTTGCTTCAATCTGGGTTCAAACTCAGTTCTTTCTCTGGATGTAAACATCTCTCTCCATTATGAATCTTTTGGGGTTGACTTATGATTCTGGATTGCTGAGAACAGTCCAGTGTATCAAAATTGGTCATCACACATACGTTGTGTCTGTAATTGTGTACAAATTTTTTCTGGCTCTACTCTTCTCACTCAGTATCAGTTCGTATAAGCCTCTCCAGGTAAATATGAAGTCCAAATTTTTAACATTCGCTTTTTTAAAAATTTGAACTCTAGATTTTCTCCCTCCTTTCCTTCATTGAGAAGGCAAGCAATTTGATATAGGTTATATATGTGAAAACATAGTTCCATATTAGTCATGTAGTACAAAAAACAAACAAACCACAGAACCCCTCCCCCCCCCCGAGAAAAACAAGAAAAATAAAGTTTTAAAAAAAATCTGCATTCAGATTCCATCAGGTTCTCTTGTCCTAGAATTTCTGAGCCAAAGTTACATAAGTGAACTAGAATGTATATTGCTGCGCATTGGATAGAGGTTGTAATGTTGATGCAATTCAGAGATTCCTATTTTCTTCCTACTTATCATGAGATACATCTTTAAAAGATTATAGTTACCCAAAGATTTATGCAACCACTATCAAGAATAGCTGAAGTTTTGCATCACAAGAAAATAAAATGTATCAAGACCTGAAATCAAAAAGAAAATTTGTCCCATCAGGGGCCTGGCAACTTTCAATTGAATTATAATTTACAATATGGGTTGAACTTCAGATTGCAATATGAAACTCATTAATACTATCATTTCTGATCTACATTTACATTTACAATGTCAAACATTTCTGAGTGCCTACATTTGACTAGATGCCACAAAAGACATAAATATAGATAAGCTATACTCCCTCCCTAACCTACTTAATAATTTATAGTATTCATTGGGAAGAAATTGGTGGTAAGGAAGAAGTACCAACTCCTCTTCCCGCTGTGGTCATTGAGAGCAAAATTTTCCCTTCATATATTCCATTTGCTTATTTTTCCCCTTAAAAAATATCATAAGGGGCAGCTAGGTGGTACAGTGAATAGAGCACAGGCCCTGGATTCAGGAGGACCTGAGTTCAAATTTGGCCTCAGACACTTGACACACTTACTAGCTGTGTGACCTTGGGCAAGACCTTACCCCTCAAAAAAAAAAAATATATATATATATATACTTCATGCCAGATATGAGATGCTAATAAGTTCTTCCCTATCAAGAGTATTATAAGTTCCTGAAGGCCAAAGACCTCTTACGCACCAACAGTATTATAAGTTCCTAGATGACAAAGGCCATGCCATTTATCTTTTTATCTCCTCCAGTGCCTTGCACAAAACTTGTCATACAGCAGGAAATCAATGAATATTTCTTGAATGGATGAATCTGTCATAATTTAATAAAAATGTTCATAAGGCACTTTTGAACAACCTCCAAAATTAGAGCCTGACAAATTGTGGCAACTTAATAAAGCACTATAGGAAAATCCTGAAGATCACCTGACAGGATAAGGTACCAGATACTGAGGTCCTTTCTCAAACTAAACTGCCAAGCATTCAAACTCTACTACAGAGAGTACAGCTCCCACAAGCTTGCCATGCTGTTCGAATGCCAAATGTACTTTTGCCTGCCCATAAAGACTATTCTGTGGAGAACTCGCACAAGGCAAGTGTTCACAGGGTAGTCAGAAGAAGTGATACAAGGACACTCTCAAGATCCCTCTTAAGAACTTTGGAATTGATTTTATGACATGGGAGAGTCTGGCAAAGCCCTGCCTAACATGGTGTACCTGCATCAAAGAAGACAGTCTGCTCTATGAGCAAAATACAATTGAAGTAGCTCCAAAGAAATGGGAAATGTGCAAATTTAGAGAATCCACCCCAAATGTTCCCATGGACTATTTGTGCCAAAGCTGTGGTAGAGCATTCTGAGCATGTATTGGTCTGACCAGCCACAGTACAACACACTGTAACCAAATATAGTTGATATAGCTATTACTGTTACTATTGTTTAGCAAATTATTTTTTTAAATTCCTTTATTAAAAAATACCCATGCCAGGGGTGGCTAGGTGGCACAGTGAATAGAGTACTGGCCCTGGAGTCAGGAGGACCTGAGTTCAAATCCAGCCTCAGACACTTAACACACACACACAAAAACTAGTCATGTGACCTTGGGCAAGTCACTTAACCCCAACTGCCCTCCAAAAAAACCAAAAAAATAAATTAAAAAATACCCATGCCAGTGATCACCACCTCTTACTCTATGATCATGCTTTAAATTTGATCAAATAGGACTGAATTAAAGCAAAACAGCTTTCTGTCAGGAAGGTAGAATTAGAACTACAGATAGTCAATACTTCCTGAAAGGAGTGGTTGTAACCTGTCTAGTTGCTACAAATAGGAATATATGGGTCTTTTCAACCACAAAGGGTTTTTCTTTCATGGGCAAAATTACCATTCCTGGAGATATCTATAGTGTTCCTTTTAAATTGTCTTGTGGAAAGAGTCTGGATTTAGACAACCTAGAACCAAGCTTCTGTTGAATGTGTGGCAATTAATGTTGCAACCACAACTTATTAGTTAAATCATGGAGAATTTTACGAGACGCAGAGTTTGGGGTAATCTGTTGCGGGCGTTTGCCCTCACAACAGATCTAGACGACTAGCCCCACGGCCCTCTCACTTACCCATCCCGGGTCTTCGGTCGTCACCGGCCCCTCACGGGGAAAAACACCAGACAGAAGGCGGAGGAGTGAAGCGGGGTGGTTTATTCTTCAGCAGTTACATGGCGGAGAGAGAGAGAGAGCGCCCTCTCACACAAGAAAATATATAGCGAATCTGAGCCAATCACATCGCAGTTTTACATTTATGGCCTTATATGGTGATCACCCCCATGGCCTTATATGGAGATCACCCCATATTCATTCAAAGCAACCATGGCACCACCCAAAACCCCTCCCCCTCCCCCATCATTGGGTGATTTGCCCATAGTCACACACTTTAAGTTTCAGAGACAAGATTTGAACCATTAAATTCAGAAGTTTCAGGTCTGATCATGTGACTCTCCTGATCAGAAATGTTTTGTGTTTCCTTATTGTCTGGCATTTAAACACCCCACATTCTTCTCATGATCCCCAAATGTGACTCTTAGACTACCTTGTTTCACATGGCTTCCCTTCTAGCCAAACTAAACTACTAAGTGTTCCCTCAAACTCAATATCCTATTTCCTTCTGCACATACTGTCCTTTCAAGCCTACAATTGCATTCTTTCCTTATCTCCCCTTCTCAGAGTCCTTAATTCAGGTGCCAACTCCTGCTTGAAAACCTCTCAGATTCTTTCCAGTTGTTAATGTTCTCTCTCTCTCTCTCCTTAAATTACCTTGTACTTATTTCTCTGTGATCATGTTATGTTTTTCTTTGCTCTTTTAAGCACCTTGAAGGCAAGCACTTAATCATTTTTCTTGTCAGCATACTACCTTGAAAAAAAAACACTCTTAATTGTTTACTACATTTTGTTTCTTTGAAAAAGCAACAGTATGTTATTAACTGGCCTTAGTTATTTTAGGCAGCCTCTATCTACTTGACCTAGGACAGGAATCAATCGTTAATCCAGTGCCACCATCTTTCTGGGAAAAATTATTTGCCTTATGTTTTCATGACTTTTGTTAAGGTTTTATTTTCATTCTACATGAACCATTTTGATAGATTAGTATTATAATCATCTATGAATTTACTACTATGTTTTATGGATCCTAGTTTATACTAAATTTGTATGTTTGTTACTGAGCTAAAAATTCCCCTTTGGTCTTTGATTAAAGGGGCCATCCCTTTATTCACTTTTTAAAGAGGTCTGTTCACTTAATGTGCTAAATGAGCGAAAAGTCTGTTCACTCAAAGCAAAAAGACCTTAGCTTAAAATGCCCAAGGTTTCCCACTGCATCCTGGGCCATCCCTAGTCATCCTGACCAATATCTGGTCACTGGGCCCGGGTGGCTCTGGAGGACAAAGAATATAAGACTGGTGACTTGCACAGCCTTGTCTCACTCAAATCATAGTCAATTGTAAGTCTGTCATCGTCTCCCTGATGTCATGGTCCTCTTCAAGAATGAAGGACAAAGTATGGAGTAAGATGGTAGAGTAAAAAGCAGGAACTTGCTTGAGCGCTTCCCCTGAAGCCCCTTCAAATACCTGTAAAAATGACTGTCGACAAATTTTAGAGCTACAGAACCCACAAAATGAGAGAGTGAAACATCTCCCGCTGAAGACAACCTGGCAGGCTGACAGGAAGGGTTTATTAAATACATCAGGCTGAGAGCTGAGCACAGACCCACATGGGCCACAATGGCACAGACCTGGCAGGAACAGGCTTCAGGGGGTTGAATCACTGGCAGTTGTGGTGGTTTCCAGACTTCTCAACCCACAAATACCCACAAGAAAGTAAAAGGTTAGTGGAGAAACTCTGTTGAACCTGGGTAAGAGAAAAGTACAGGCTGGGGCTTGGGCCATGGAGGTGATGGCAGCAGCAACAGCAGCAACTGCTTCCAGAGTTCCAGGCTCATAGGTGGTAGAGGGATTAAGTGGCTGATCAGAGGGCAATTGCTCTTGCTTTGCCCTGCTCGGATCTAGGTCACAATCTTGGGTGGCAGTCCTGGGGTGAGAAGGAGCATTGGCATGGTAGAGCTTGGGTTACCTATGGAGAGGGAATCCTCCTCACAGTTCTGAGGCAGAAAAGTGTGCCTGAAGTCACTCACAGACCAGAGAACAGGTCATGGGAGGAGTAAACACTTCTTGGATCATATCACCTTAGAAGAACTAAAAATTCACAGGTGCCTAGAAGTAGTTCTGACAACAGAGGGGCAAAACCCCAGAAATTTAGGACAGAGCACTCTCCACTCTAGAAGCAGAATTCTACTTTAGCAAAGAATTCAAAAGTCAAGTAATTGACTGGGAAAATGATCAAACAGAGGGAAAAAAATCAGATTAAAGAATTTTTCTTTGGTGGCAAAGAAGATCAAAATATACAACCAGAAGAAGACAAGAATGAATGAAGGACAAATCACAATACACAAACACAATCACAACTCCTTTGGTCTATGTTCCTAATAATCCTCACTAAATTAAATTAGATATTCTTGAATGACATGATGTCTTAAGTGAGGCTTAACTTCAAATCCCTCTATTGGGCAACACCTAAAAGATCCTGACAATAGAATTTATATGGGACTTAAAGGTTTACAAAGCATTTTACATGTGTTATCTATATTGATCCTCGAATCAACCCTAGAATACTTAGCCCCCCAAAAAGGTTTGGGGTACAAGCAACATATATAAGAGGTGATAGTACACACGAGTAGAGAGATGGGACAGATTTGACAGGTGTGATGATAGTAAACAAGAGTTGACAACCAATTGGGTGGGTAAGGAAAGAGAAAGAGGTATAGATGGCTATGGGGTTATGAACTCGGGTGACTAGAAAAACATGTCATTAACAGAAATAGGAAACTTGGGAAGAGGGACAACTGTAAGAAAAAAAATAATGAGTTACGTTTTAGAAATATTGAGTTTAATATACCAGTGAGGGAAAGGGAACAAACACTAAGTACCTATTATACTTATTTTTGTTTATTATTATATATTTATTATATACTATTATTATACAGGAACTGTTCTCAGCACTTTATAAGTATTATCTCATTTGATCTTTACAACAACTCTTGGAGATAGGTGCTATTATTATCCCCCTTTTACAGTTCAGGAACCTGAGGCAAGAGAGAAGTTAAATGACTTTCTCAGGGTCACATAGCTAGTAAGTATCCAAGGTCATATTTGAACTCATTTCTTCCTGACTCCAGGCCCAATATTCTCTCTATTGAACCACCTAGCTGACAGGTATAGGCATCTAACTGGCTGTTGGTGGTGCAGGATTGGATTTCAGGAGAGATACTGGGGCTGGTTCTATTGAATTGAGGGCTGTCTCCAGAGATATGATAATTCCATCCCTGGGAGCTGATGAGAACCACAATAGAAAGAAAACCCATGGCCATCACTCTTCAGGTAAAAGCCAGATTAGGTGAACTCTGGGTTTGCTTACAATTATAAATTGGAACTCTCTTCTTAGTGCTATGGTTTTGAGGAATGAAGGATTACTATGGGCTAGAGTGGTAAAGGAAGAGATTGAACCAGGTGGAATTTGAATAAACAAAGGCACAGAGGTCAGAATTTTTGATCTGTTTAAAGGACTGTGAGTAGATTAATCTGGTTGGAGCTGAATGCTTGTATAGGGGAGTGAAAGGAGATAAGGTAAGAAACATAGCTTGGGACCAGTCTTCAATTCCAGCCTAGGGCATTTGGACTTTAGCCTGTAGTCAGTGGAAAGTCTTTTAAGGTTTCTGTTGTTTTTATTTTTAAGAAAGGTGACAAAATAAAAGGCTATCTTTTAACAGAATTAATTTATGAGAAATGTGGGTTCCAAAGCAATTACAGAAAGGGGAATTAAACACAAAGAAGAAGCTTCTAATCTATGAATATGTATTGTTGGGGTTGTTTGTTTTTATTTGTTTGGAGAGGCAGAGTTAGTTGGAGAGGTCTAGAGCTATGGTTTTAATAGTGTAGGGGATTCCTGGCATTAGAATCCCATTGCACTAAAGAATAGTAACTTCACTGGCAGCAGTTATTTGAGACTTCTTTTGATTCTCCATCCTAGCAAACTCATTACCAAAAAATCTCACCAGTTTGTAAGATCCAATTAGCCTTGGTCCTCACACCTCATGGGTACCCCCTGCCCCTCTAACTGATGGGTGAAGCCGTGAACAACGCCATGTAAGGAGAGGGAACAAGACTGAGATTGCAGATCTCTCGGCACTCCTTTAGGGCAGGGACTGTCCTCCTTTTCCAAATTTGTATCCCCAGCACTTAGCAAAGAGCCTGGCAAATAGCAGGAGCTTAATAAACATTATTGACGAACTCATCTATAATTCATAATACAGTTTGCTGGGGAATTAAGTAGTCAAGTGACTTGCCCTAGCTCACATAGTGAGTGAGAGGTAATATTTGAACCCAGTATTCAATCCACTATGTGTGCAATGTTCCCTCTTCAATATGTTTTTTTAATGTATTGGCTCACAACTTTGTCTACAATGTCAGTCAACAAGTATTTATTAAGTGCCTACTAGGCACTAGGCAATGTATGTAATATAAAGAAATATAAAGAGACATAGGAATATAAAGTCAAAAAACACTCCTGGTTCTCAAGGAGCTTATGAGATAATGGGGAAGAAAATATGCAAACATGACCTAGATATAAAGGGAGATATCTTAAGAAAATTATAGCATAAAACACATTATTTATCAGACTTATGGATAGGAGGAGAATTTATAAATGAACAAGAGATGGAAAGCATTGTGAGATGTAAAATGGATCATTTTGATTACACTAAAGTTTTTTTTTTTCAAATAAAACAAATGGAGCCCAGATTAAAAGAGAAGCAGAAAATTGGGGGGAAATTTTATAGACAGTTTTTCAGATAAAGGTCTCATATTTCAAACATATAACTTTGTCAAGTTTATAAGAAGATGAATCATTAATTAACTGATAAATGGTCAAAGGATATGAACAGGTAGTTTCTCATTGAAGAAATCAGGACGATATGTAGTCACGTGAAAAATTCTCTAAGTTGTTATTGATTATAGAAATGCAAATTAAAGCAGTTTTGAGATATCATCTCACACCTATCACATTGGCTAAAATTTATAGAAGGGGAAATGACAAATGTGGAAAAATTTGGACACTAATACATTGTTAGTGGAACTGTGGACTGATACAACCATTTTGGAGAGCAATCTGGAATTATGCTCAAAGAGTTATAAAACTGTGTACCTACTTTTTGACCAAGTAATATCTCTCACTCTTAGTTCTGTTTCCCAAGGTGATCAAGAAATAAGTACAAGAACCGATATGTTCTAAAATATTCATAGCAGCTCTTGGTGGTACCAAAGAACTGGAAATTGGCATACGGTATATGATTGTGATGGAATACTACTGTGCTGGAAGAAATGATGAGCATGCATGTTGATTTTAGAAAAACATGGAAAGGCTCATAAATAACGAAGCATGAAATAAGCAGAACCAAGAGAATGTTGTATGCAGTAGCAACAATATTACTACAAGAATAATTGCAAATGACCAAGTTATTCTGATTATTATAAATACTCAGTTCAACTACAAAGGACTCATGAAAGGAAATGGCATCGACCTCCAGAGAAAGAATTGATAAATAGAAGTAGGCATAGTATGGTTTTACATATATTTATAAACCTATATCAAATGGTGGTCTTTTCAAGGCAGGGTATGAAAGAAAGGAGGGAGACAGTTCAGAACTGAAAATTTAACAAAAATAAATTAATTAAATAAAATTTTTTAAAATAGTTTTTTCCCAATTACATGTAGAGACAATTTTTAACATTCATTTAAAAAAATTTTTGAGTTCCAAATTTTCTCCTTTCTTCCTTCCCTCTCTCTCCTCCCTAAAATGGTAAGCAATTTTATATAGGTTATATGTGTACAATCATGTAAAACATATTTCCATATTAGTCATGTTGTAAAAGAAGAAACAGACCAAAAGGAAAAAAAAACATGAAAAAAAAAAGTGAATATAGTATGCTTCGATCTGCATTTGGACTCCATCAGTTTTTTCTTTGGATGTGGATAGCATTTTCCATCACGAGTCCTTTGGAATTGCCTTCCATCATCATATCACTGAGAAGAACCAAGTTATTCACAATTGCTCATCACACAATGCTGCTGCTACTGAGTACGATTTTCTAGTTCTGGTCATTTTGCTTTGCATCAGTTTTATGTAAGTCATAAAATTATTTTTTTTAAAGGTATTGGTTTCTTGTAGAAGGTGGAATTTTAGCTGGGATTTAAAGGAAGAGATGAGGGAGAGAATTTCAGGCATGGGGGACAGCTTGTGAAAATGCCTAGAATTGGGAGAGAGAATGTCACTGGATCACAGAACATGCGGAGGCAAATAAGATATAGGAAATTCAGAAAGGTAGGTAGAGGATAAGTTATGAAGGGTTTTGAACAGCAAACATAATTTTTTTTTATTGAATGGGGAGGGGGTGACGTTGTCAGACCTGTAGTTTAAGATCAGTTTGACAGTTGAGTGGAGGATGGATTGAAGTGGGGAGAAATTTAATTGTGTCCTGAACTTTTTCATCATTATTGTTTAAATTCTAAAATAAAAACTTAAAACAAGTGTGCCACCAGAGGGAGCCCACAATGTTCTGTTTCATGAGTCCAGTAAAGCTTTATTTGTGCTTATATACAACTATCTATTATTTTAAAAGCAAGCTATGAAAACAAGAAAGTACTTCAAGATTTTAATGTATAGTTGAAGTGCTCAGTTGAGCCCACTCCTTGCTATTGTGACTAAGATGAATTTCTAGGACTCATGCATATGCCACCCCTGTGGCATATTGGATCTAGGAACCTTGAAGGTTTTGCTTGATTTAAGCCCTCTGAGAATTATCATCTTAGGGTTCCCATTTTACTACAATACAACAGAGATTGATGAAATAAATATAGTGAAACAATTTGCTCAGTATAGTATTTAAGGGCTTCATCTGAGAAAACTGGCATTCTCTGTGAAATCTACGTGAGGTTGATTGCATGTACAGAAGTACCTACAAACCAAATTAGAATATGGTAAATACATATAAAGATTGAGAGATTCCTTCTAGCTAGGAAATCAGGAGAGGTTTCGAGGAGGAGTTCACAGTTAAGTTGGACCCAGACCAAGTGTGACATCAAGTCAAGATGAAGAGATATAGTTCTAGGTGTAGCCAGTGCTCTTATCTCTTTGAATTATTGGTTTCCTCCAGAGCCCAGACATGAAGAAAATGATCTTTTAAAGAGGGAAAGGGGTAACAGTTCCAGAAAATCAACTCCCCTTTTCCCTACCCACAACTACCAAAAGTTTAGGACTAGAAGAGACAGATCAGGGAAGGGGTAGACTCTAGTCACTGTTATGCAGGTTCCTAGAGGTCACCATTTTCTTCTTTTGCTTTTAGGAGAAACACAGTCAGTCATTGAATTGGGTGCAGACATCAAAGAGAAGCTTAGCTGATTTTGCCATTTCCTTAACTCTAAAAGCAGAATTTTTTTTTTTTTGATAACCATATGGATCATCAGTTCCTGACTACTGCTGGGGCTGCTACTGTAGAAGCAGAGTGGAAGCCAGATCAACCAGTCAGAGACTGGTACATGGAGCAGGCAGTGAGTCACAGAAGCTTCTGAAAACCTCATTGGCTAATAAGAAGGCTGGGAGACTGAACCAACCAACCCTCAACATTCCCTAGGACAAGCCCCAAGTGCCAACATTGATACCTTTGTCCCCTTTCTGTCCCCTGCAAGTATGGGAGAAGGTGAAAATTAGGTACAGATAAGGTGGAGAATCCATGTAGGAATGCTTAGTTCATTTCTTTTCAATTTCTTCTATTTTAAATAAATTCTAGGACTATAGAAGTTTGATTGCCTAAATAATATAAATAAAAACTCTGAGTAATTTAGTTTTCCTAGCTTATGGGGTAGGAGTAAAGCCAAAGGGACTAAAAAAAATTTTGTGTTTTTGAACAATACTTAATATAAACCCATAGTCTCAACCTCAGAATTCCTTCAGAGGTTCCCTTATTACCTAGTTGTTTGAAGCCAAGAAGCCTGATTGGGGTAGGAGGCATATACAGACATAATGGAGGAATTTGAATCCTCTATATCGTACACATGTGTCAGAGAGACATTGGTGAGACCATCAGGTTTGCACACAGGAAAAACTAGATGCACTGAAGAAAAGCAGCTTCAAAGATCGTGACCGCATGGAGGGCTGGGAAGTGGGGAAATAAATTGCAGATTATGGACTCTACAAAGGTTTTAACTATTGGAGCCTGGCAGAGAACTACACAAAGGGGACTTTCATGAGGACTCTATAAAAGAACTTTCAATAGCCAAAAGCTGTAAGTTACTCCTTTGCCATATATATTCTTTGCATGTATATTTCATTACCATTTTGCTCTAAGCTTGAACACACGTTCCCTAGGGACCCTGAATGAGCAAGGGAAAGGAATATGACCCCATAGTGGTGAGAGGTGGGGTGGGGAGAGAGGAGATTATCTTTAAAACAATTGTTCTTACTATGGCCACCAACTAAAAACCTTCGCTAAAAAGTTAATTAAGGCCTGATAATCAATGAGAAACACAGCAGTGAGACTCATGTGTTACAGTATTAGAAACCCCAGCTCCTCAGGATTACTCCTAGAACTCTGAGAGAAACAGTATTCAACCACTTTCTGGGGACTCAGCCAATGGGTATGTGTAGGAATGCTGGTTGGGGAAGCAGTAAGAATTGCTGTACTCTTCCCATTTCAGTCCATTAAAAATCAAAGAGAGCAGTAGTAGTCATGGTAGTAGTAGTAGTCAGGGTACTAGTAGCAGTAGCAGCAGCAGCAGCAGTAGCAGAAAGTAAGAGGAACTGCATTATAAGTCATTCAAGATCTGTTAGGTGTTCCATCCAGAATTTATTTCTACCAGGTGAACAATTAAGTCAAGGGGAAGGAAATAAGCATTTATTAAATGCCTACTAAATGTCAGGCATTGTACCTAAGTACAACTAAAACCTCAGAAATATTATCTCACTTGATAAGCATGTTACTGTTGATACATGAAGGGAGAGATGTACATTGATTAAAAAGAAAAACAAAATCATAGAATAAAGAGCAAATAAATGGGGGGGGAGAAAAATGGGGGGAAAGCCACATGATAAATTTATTATATATTTAAAAGGAATAGCAAGTGGATTTACAGTTTCATGTATGATCATCTTTTTTTATTCTACTATATTATAGAAATGTTTATTTTGTTAAAGCTCAGAATAAAATAAATATAATCTTTTTTGGAAAAGAATTAAGAGCAAATAATCTAAATCTTTGATCTTAAAATTAATCTGCCAGCAGTGTATTTTGGAATAGGGAAGGACTAGAGGCAAGGAGTTTTGTTATTGCAATAGTCCAAGTAATGAAATATTTGGCAAACTCACCCCTCATTCATACTGTTTTTTCCTATATTATCGTTAAGCCCTCACCATCTCCACAGCCCATTAGAGAGAGAAACAAGTCTGAGGCAGGCTCACTAGTCTGGGAAATAATATGGTAGAGATAACTAGAGCACCAGGGCAAAAAGAACAGTGCTCAGGGATCTGGGGAATAGAAGAAAGTAGGTGAAAGAGGGAGAAAAAAGTGAGGAGGAGGAGGAAAGGGAAGAGATAGAAAGAAAGGAATATTAAAACTAGAAGGACATGGAGATAAGGGGAAAGGGTGAGAAGAATGGAGGCACATAGAAATTTGGTGGTAGGTTATTGCTTATTTTGGAAGAGAAAAAGGATAAAAGATAGACATGGATAAGAAAAATATTGGTGGGAAATTTTTCATTTTCTCGGAGCAAATAGTTTTCCTGAAGGTTGTGGGTTTTGTAATATGCTTAGAATTTTCCCACGGACTATCATGTTGTTAGGCCTAGCAACCCGCGATATCTAATCTGTTGCCAAGCCAACACCTATAAATTTTACCTTTGCAACATCCTAAGAATATTTCCCAAGACTCTCCATTTCCCCGCTCCAGTTATTTTCACTGGCTGTTCCCCATGTTTGGAATTCTCTCCCTCTTTATCTCTGCCTCCTGGCTTCCTAGCTTCCTTCAAGTCCTAGCTAGAATTCTGCATTTTATAGGAAGCCTTTCTCAATCCTTCTTAATGCTAGTCTCTCCCTTGCCTTCTATTCCCTTGTATCATTTTCTGTATTTCCTGTATAGAGTTTGTTTTTATATAGTAATTTTCCCGTAGTCTTACCCATTTAGTCTGCGAGCTCTTGGAGAACAGAGACTGTATTTTTTGACTTTTTTTATATCCCCAGTACTGTCCCCAGGCACTATGCCTAGCACATGGTAGGTGCTCAATAATGGTTTGAAGCTTAACATAAAAAAAAAACCTATGATCTTGGCAACTAGTCCCATCACTTCCTGGCAAATAGAGGGAAAAGAAAGGGAAGCAGCATCAGATTTTTTATTCTTGGGCTCAAAGATTACTGCAAATGGTGACTGCAGCCATGAAATTAAAAAATGCTTGCTCCTTGGAAGGAAAGTTATGCCAAATGTGGACAGCATACTAAAAAGCAGAGATGCCACTTTGCTGACAAAGGTTCATATAGTTAAACCTATGGTTTTTCCAGTAGCAATGTATGGCTATAAAGAAAGCTGAGCACTACAGAATCGACACTTTTGAATTGTAGTGCTAGAGAAGAATTTTGAGAGTTCCTTGGTCAACAAGGAGATCAAATCAGTCAATATTTAAAGAAAATAATTCAGGTTATTCACTGGCCAAGTACTGAAACTGAAGCTTAAATACTTTGGCCATTTAATGAGAAGACAGAACTCATTGGAAAAAATCCTCATGTTGGGAAAGATTGAAAGCAAAAGGAAAAGGGGACAGCAGAGGAGGAGAAGTAGAGGTAGCATGACAGAAACAGAGAATATGAACTTGGACAGACTTAGGGAGATAATGGATGATAGAAGGACCTGGTGTGCCATGGACCATGGTGTCACAAAGAGTTGGAAACAACTGTGACTGAACAACAACAAAATAAATATTTATTGGCTTACTGGATGACATAAAATCTTCACTTCTGCCCTGCTTTCCTCTTTTTCTTTCACCTGCTTGTCCGACTGGCTCCTTTTTCTCCATTCTTTTCTAATCTGAAGTGGAACAGTGGATAGAGCTCCAGGTGTGGAGTCAGGATAGACCTGAGTTCAAATCCAATCTCAGATGCTTAGTAGTTGTAAGTCATTTAATCTTTGTTTGCCTCAGTTTCCTCAATTGTAAAATGATGATAATAACACCTACCTCCCAAAATTATTGTGAGGATCAAATGAGATAATAATTATAAAGGACTTAGCACAGTGTAAGTGTAAGTACATAGTAAGAGCTATATAAATGTCAGTTATTCTCATTAATATTATTATTATCATTGTATCTTTTAGTTTTTAACCAGTGGATAGAGTTCTGGGTCTGAAATCAGAAAGAAATGACTTCAAATCTGGCCTCACATACTTACTAGCTATGTGATCCTGGGCAAGTCCCTCAACTCTGTTTGCTTCAGTTCTCTCATCTGTAAAATGAGCTAGAGAAGGAACTGGCAAACTACTCAAGTATTTTTGCCAAGAAAACACCCAAAAGGGGTCATGAAGAGCCAGACACGACTGAAAATGTCTAAACAACAACAAATGGCACATTGTAGGGGATTAATAAATTCTTGTTTCCTTTCTTTCTAGGTTCCCAAATCCTCTTAGCTCTTTCCTTCTTTTTCCCTATACTTTTCTGTTCCTTTGTCTTTCTTTACTACATTCCCTTCTGCCATTCTCCTTTCTCTCCTCTCTTCTTTTACCTTCCCATTGTTTTCTTACTCTCCTTTTCTCTGTCTATTTCTCTCTATAGTAAGAGTTCTTAACCTGGACTGCATGAACTTGTTATTTTAATGTTTTGACAATTGTTTTTTTAATACAATCAGTTTCCTTTGTAAACTTACGTAGTTTATTTTATGCATTTACAAACATTATTTTGAGAATGGAATTCATAGGCTTCACTAGACTGCCAAAGAGGTTCACAATACCAAAAAAAAAAAAAAAGATGAAGACCCTTGTTCTGAAGGAGCTATAGTGGGAAAAGCACTGGATTTAAAGTCAGAGAACTAAGACCCAAGTCCCAGCTCTGCCACTTCCTAGATTGATGATCTTGGATAAGTCACATCCCCTTTGGACCTAAATTTCCCCATCTGCAAAATGAAAAGATTGAACTAGATGGCTTCCAAGGTCCATTCCAGGACTAAATCAATGATCCCTTAATGTAGAAAAGACTAGAGGAACACAAAAAAAGATAAAATGGGGCAGAGAGAGGAAAGATGAGGGAGTTAAGCAAGAGCTAGTCAAACAAGAGAATTGACATAGATGGCTCCCTACACAAATGGCAAGATTAAGCAACCCCAAATAGGGAAGGTTCAAAGTAGAAGGACAGACTAAAGTTAAAGCATGAAAAATGAAAGTGAACCTTAGCATGAGGAGGCCAAGGCTGGTACATCACTTGTGCTCAGGAGTCTGAATTGCAGTAAGGTTAAAACAGATCAGGTGTTTTCAATAAGTCTGGTGCCAATATATTGAGCCCCTGAAATTGGGTAGGGGCTGGGGTAAAGGAGAAGGAGGGTCACCAGGCCTCCTAAGGAGAAGCAAACCACCCCAGGTTAGAAATGGAGCAGATACTGATCAGCAATAGCATTGGGCAATATAGGAAAACCTTGTCTCAAAAAACAAACAACTGAATGAAAAATTAAAATGAACATAGATGTGAAGAGAAACATTCACAGGACCAAGGTTAGCTCTTGTGTGAGCAGTCCGAGTTTCTAAGGCTTTGTGTCTCTAAGAACTCCAAGGCTTTTCAGTGGCCCCCTTTCCCTCGAAGAGAAATTTCTCAATTTAAAGAAATCCCAACCAATCTATCCCATTTCTGACTCCACTGTTTAGGAGTTTTGATAGCCATGTCTGAAGACAAGGGCCACATTCTCCAACTACAGTAGCTGAAGTTTCAATGTTGACAGGGTGAGATGTGTGTCTAAGGAAATAAGAGGAAGGAAGGAGGAAAGAGCAGTATAAGCTACACAAAGGCATTAACCTCTTCTCTTTCTCTGAGTTTTTCACCTTATAGACTAAGGCTAAGATTCAGGAAGATAGAGGGCAAAGATCTAGGATCAGGGCAGCTGAAGTTGAGAATTCAGGTGATTTCCCCACCTCGTTTCTAGAAGAAGAGCGGGCTAAATTCAGAGAAATAAATACCCAGCAGCCAATGGCTAAGATGAAGGTAGGGGATCTAGATCGAGATATGGGAGTTCTTAACCGGAAATGTATAACT
This sequence comes from Petaurus breviceps papuanus, assembly GCF_028583685.1. Classification (NCBI taxonomy): domain Eukaryota; kingdom Metazoa; phylum Chordata; class Mammalia; order Diprotodontia; family Petauridae; genus Petaurus; species Petaurus breviceps. The sequence continues at coordinate 18,960,519 of NW_027185809.1, forward strand.
TTATTTTAAGAAATATTTCATATTAAAGTTACACTTCAATATAATTTGTTTCCTTTGTAATCCTATTTATTAAAACAAACTTAATTAATTTAAAATGTTATTCTGAGAAGGAGCTTCACCAAACTTCCAAAGAAATCCATATATGACACACAAATAAGGGTAAGAAACTCTAATCTAGCAAATAGACCTGAAATCAGGGAATATAGTAAGGCAATGGGTCAAAACCAGGGAGGCAATAAAAAATCTAAAGCCACAGAGGTATCACAAAGGAAGGCAAGGCAAAGACCAGAGAGACTGATAAGACCTAGGAAATCCACAATAACAGAATATTGTTGGGCAAGGGATAAAGGTCAATACCCAAGGCAACAGTTTGAACCATAGGAATGTCAAGAATACAGACAGATAGAATGGGCAACAGAGGGCTCCAGGACCCAGCAGAGTAGTTCAGAAAAGTGACTGAGCTGTAACAAGAAAAACCCTTTGATAATGGGGCAACCTTCTGGCTCAGCCAGGAATCCCTTTGCCCATTTTCTACTGAGGCAAGAGTCACTTTCAGAGTACAGCTTGGTCAGAGGAAGCAGGTGAGCTCCTAAGAAGGTTATTCTGGTCCCAATGAGGAATGTGTAGGGGGGATGAAGATAAAGACTGATAAGAATAGTGGATTCCATAGCAATCCTCACCTGTTAAGGTTCACAATAAATGACTGAGGTATTTACATAGTATATCAAAACTGTTATTATTTCTACCAGTTTGCCTAGAACTGCGTTTCTCAGATAGTAATTCATGGATCATTAGAAGAGAGCAGGAGTCATTCACGTGTTTGAGGGACTGGACCAAAGGAAAGGATAACATTCATTGGTGCCCTGTGGGGTGAGAAGAGAAGAGCTATTTACTTGGAGTGACTCTGCAGTTAGAAATTCACCAAATAGAAGATGAAAACATGTTCCAGGCAAACTCTAATTCTGTTCTCTCTGGCACAGTCACTACCACACCCCTTGCCTATAGCCCCTTCTCCATTTGGTTATAAAATTATATATTTTATGTTATAAAATGACAAGGGTCAGGTAGCCAAGAGTAAAGACAAAGGAATCTGACTTGAAATGCTGCCCAACCCTTTCCCTTCCCCCCAGCCCCAATTTGTGGGTTGTTGTTTTTTTATGGTAAATAGAAACAGAAGGATGGTGTAGTCCATATCCTCACACACACACACACACACATGATCCATAGCAGTAAAAAAAAAGTATGAAAAGCATTGCTCCAATGCTTTTTTCCCTAAGTAGAAAAGGAAAAGGTTTCCTTTGTAAGTGTGTCTTAGAGGGTTGGGTGGACCCTAAGCAACTGCCTCAAAAGGTAAGATTTCAATTTTTATTTCAGCACCCCTAAGTTATTCAAGGCTGATTTTTTGACATCACTAGCTAGTAACCAAGATGACGTTTCTCTTTTAAAAAAAAAAAAAGAATACTATATCTCTTGATTTGTGATAATTCTATGTTTGTCAACAATTTCTCTTTGAACTCTTTTTCTAACTTAAAAAAGACTAACTTGGGGTGGCTAGGTGGCTCAGTGAGTAAGGCGTAGGCCCTGGAGTCAGGAGGACCCAAGTTTGGTTCTGGCTTCAGACACTTAACACTCCCCCCCCCACACACACACACACACACAAAGTAGCCATGTAACCTTGGGCAAGTTACTTAACCCCAATTGACCTCCAAAAAGGCAAAAAAAAAAAAAAGACTAACTCTGAAAATGTTCAAATCTTGTATTTTCCCAGAAGAGATATTTATGAATTTTTAAAGGAAGTCACTATATTATTTCCTTTTTGTAATGTCTCTTTAATCAATTACTTAGATACAATTCCATAATTTAGTTCTCTAAGAACTGATACACCCAATGACCAACAACTTATTGTTAGGTCCTCAAATACATCTGAATCACTGTATTCTTTACAGTTAACTGTGGTCATTTACATATTCTGTGATCCTTTAAACTTAATTTTACAAGGATTTCAAAATGCCTATAGGTTATGACATGTGTCCTATGCGGGTACCTTCAGGGAACAAAAAGGAATTCTATTGATTGATTTTATATATTTATTTAGAAGGTGGCAAACCTTTGACAAAAATTAGAAATGAATGTTCATAGGTGTAATTTTTCATGTATAATTCTATTTTTTCAAAAGTTCAGTCTACATGGTAACTTTTATAATTGTGAGATTATTTGCATATGTAGCTTTATGTATTCAAGTATTTTCCATGATGTCTGTTGTGATCATTAACCAAAGTTGCAATGAAGTAGTAATTATGATCATATCCCTCTTGCAATCGAAAAACAACTGGAATTTTCCATTCCACACAGGCAGCTATAAAGTTGTCAGGAAGTAATTGCCCATCATTAAGGAACTGATCATCTTTGCCTTGATTGATTAACATTTCCAACTGAGAATCTGGATAAGACCTCACAAGATGAGTAGCATCACATGTCTCCCTCTTACTTTGATCTGATCTTAAATATCCACTGAAGGCCTTTCCCCCCAAGGACAGAGGATTGGATTGCAGATTGGAGAGAATGCTGACACAGATCTGTATTTTCTGGGATTCTTTAGTGCACAAATCAGAGCTACATGGTCTCCCATAGAATAGATACCAAAAATAGGTATCTTCTCTGGATCAGTGGAAAATTGGCATTTATCAATTTGGGCAGTTCATCTGTTACATAAGAGTATGTCCTGACCCAGGGGGCAGCCAGGTAGCACAGTGAGTAAGAGCACCAGCCCCAGTGTTGGGATGACCTGGGATCGAATCCGGGCTCAGACATGTAGCACCCACCCAGAAACACCTGGCCGTGTAACCTTGAGCGAGTTACTTAATCCCGATTGCTTAGGGGCGGCCAGGTGGTTCAGCGAGTAAGAGCATGGCCCCAGTGTCGGGACGACCTGGATCAAAATAGGCTCCGATACTTAGCACCACACCCAGAAACACCTGGCTGTGTAACCTTGAGCAAGTTACTTAACCCCAATTGCTTTAAAAAAAAAAAAAGAGTACATTCTATAGTTGGTTTTCTAAGGTTCTTCAGTGGCATTCACGTAGAAACCAGCACCAGCACCAAAGTCCCAGCTCATCTTCTCAAAGTCATCTTCTCCTTTAATCTTACAACCATGTGGGCTGGTATCTGCTGCAACAACAATGAGGCCATGGTGATAACCAGCTTTTGTGATCAAATTTTCTTCTGTGCAAGTTAATCCAGACAGCCAATAAAGTACAGGATGTTTTCCAGTTTCTGCCTTTGGTAAGTTGATTCCAAATTTCATTTTGCACTTTAGTTCCACACTGTCATGCTCATAAACTTTCTGAAACTCCTCAAAGCACTTGTTCCTGGAAATTTGTTTCAAGGTTATGGTTTCTTTGCTATTCAGTTGTCATTGTTTTTCCACTAATTGACACAAGGAGACTGACAGAAGGTGTATGCACCTAGGTTGGTGTAAGCAGAGATAGAGACGGCAGGGGCAGGAAGTGAAGTCACTATATTATTGTATCTAATTGGAGTAATTGGAGCAACTAAATGGATCGTTGGATATGATCTGGGTCTGGAGTCAGGGAGACATGAATTCAAATACTGCTTCAGGTATCTACTAACTGTGTGGCACTGGGTAAGTCATTTAGCCTCCCTTAGGCTACATGGCTCAGTAGCTAGAGTGCTGTGTCTAGAGTCAGGAAGACCTGAGTTCAAAATTCCACCTCATATATTTAGAGCTGTATGACCCTGGGTATAACCTTAATCTCGGTTTGCCTTGATCCACTAGAGAAAAAAATGGCAAACCAGTTTCCTTGCCAAGAAAACCCCATGGACAGTATAGTCCATGGAATCACCAAGTCAGACATAACTGAATGACTAAAAAACAATTTGAACAATAAAACATATTTTTCTAAAGAATAGGTTTTCTCATATGGGTCATTTTTTGTCTTTTTTACTCCAACTAATGCAAAAACAAGTGATTTTACCAGGGTAACTGTTATGTTTAGGGTTCTCAAATGACACAAAATATCTGAGTACAATTTGAGGGCATTTCTCATTTCTTTAGGCCTAGTGACACTTCAAGAAGGATTTCTTACTTCTCTGGCTAATTGCCTCCATCCCAGATAACCTGGTCATTTCAATATTTGAAACCATCAACAGTATTGTCACAAATTCTTCGTACAAGTATATAGTTTGCAAGCCTCAAAGAATGGATAGATTTATTGCCAGACTAATAAAAGCAAAAAGAACTCATATTAGGACTGACATCTGTCCTTAAGAAATCATATCCCAGAGGCCTTTATTTCTTCAATTATTTATAGTCATTTCAGGAGTTAGGATGTAGCCTCAATTACTGTGGTCAATTCTTCTGAAAAAGATCGTTTGTTACTCAGTTGGCTACAGAAATCTCACCAACAGGGAAGTAGGCAGGGAAGAAGATAAAAGAAAGTGGTGGGGATGGAAAGTGGCAATGATAACAGGAAACGAGATTGAGGGAGGCAGTGGTCAGAAACAAAATAGACATTTGAGGAGGGACAGGGTAGAAAAAAAGAGAGAGAGAGAGAGAGATAAACAAAAGAAAATAGGATGGAGGGAAATACAGTTAGTAATCATAACCACAAATGTGACAGAGTACAGATCAAGGCATAATTTTTACATTTACATTATTTTATATAACATAGCTAATAGAAACATGTGTTGCATGACTTCACATGTATAACTGACATATTGCTTGCTTTGTTAAAGAGGAAGAGGAAGGGAGAGAATTGGGAACTAAAAAAAATTTTAAATGAATGCTAAATAAAGTATTAAAATTTTTTTTTGTTTTTATCCCCTACTTTTGTCAATAAATCCTTACCCCTTTTCTCTCCCAGGAAACTACTTCTTATAACAAAGAACAAAAAAAAGGGGGAAGGAGTTCAAATACCTATCCAGCACATCAAAAACACATTGACATTTGATGCAATGTTCGATAGCTATAGTTTGCCACCTCTACAAAGATGGTGAAGCAGTGACTTCTCTTATCTCTTTTTGGGGGCCAAGGCTCATCATTATAGTTTTGTAGCACTGTTTCTATGACTTTGTTGTTATTCTTTCTATTTGTTGTAGGTACTGAATATGTATTATTTTCCTGGTCCACTTACTTCATTTTTTATCAGTTCAAAAAAAGTCTTCCCATACTTCTCTATATTCATCATATTTGTCTTTTCTTACAGTGCAGTAATGTTATACTATTTTTGCTGTTGTTGTTGTTCAGTAGTTTCAGTCATGCCTGACTCTTTGTGACCCCATTTGGGGTTTTCTTGGTAAAGATATTGGAGTGGTTTGCTTTTTCCTTCTCCAGTTCATTTTACAAATGAGGAATTGAGGCAAACAGAGTTAAGTAATTTGCCTAGGGTCATACTAAGTGTCTGAGTCCAGATTTGAACTCAAGAAGATGAGTCTTCCTGACTTCAGGTTCTATCAACTACACCATTACATTCATGTATTGTAACTTGTTTAGCTATTCCTCAATAAATGGATGTCTACTTTGTTTTCAGTTTTTTGTTATCACTATCTGTTTTTTTCTTTATCATTCCTCTGGCCATGTGCAGAATTTCATTTATTGCATCATTTATTGCATAATTCATTTTATGCATAATTTACTTATTGATGTATACAGTTCTCCACAAGTCTAAACTGATAATGATAAATCTTCATTTATTTTTGCATAATCTCATGTCTTCTCTGTCAATCTACCTTACCTTGTCTCAGTCTTTAGAAGATCCTGATCTGGGGGTGACTAAGTGGTGCAGTGAATAGAGTACCAGCCCTGGAGTCAGGAAGACCTGAGTTCGAATTTGGTCTCAGCACTTAGCATTTACTAGCTGTGCGATGTTGGGCAAGTCACTTTACCTCAGTTGCCCTGCCTTTTCCTCTCCAAAATAAAGGAAGAAGAAGAAGAAGAAGAAGAAGAAGAAGAAGAAGAAGAAGAAGA
>NW_027185809.1:18966514-18988781 GCF_028583685.1 Petaurus breviceps papuanus
AGAAGAAGAAGAAGAAGAAGAAGAAGAAGAAGAAGAAGAAGAAGAAGAAAAAGAAGAAGAAGAAGAAGATGGCCTTGATCTTCATAAGATGATAAATTTAGAACTGGAAGGAATCTACTTTAATACTTTTTTTAAAATTTCCACAATGAAGTGTAAAAGCAATTTTTAACATTCATTAAAAATTTTTTTTAGTTCTACATTCTCTCCCACCCTTCTTCCCCTCATTGAGAAGGCAAGCAATTTGATAAAGGTTATACATGTGCACTCATGCAAAACATATAGGAATGTACTTTAAAGACTAGTTAATACATCCCCCTCACTTAATAGATGAAGAGAAGGGAACAAGCAATTATTCAGCACCTACTATATGTCAGACACAGTGATGAGCACTTTACAGATATTAATTCTTTTGATCCTTACAACACTGTAAGGTAGGTGTTTTTATGATCCCCATTTTACAGGTCCCTTCCAACTACTCATTTTTGTAGTGCTTAATTAATGTTTATTGATTGATTGATTCTGTGATTGTGATTTGTATAATTTTTACCATACCTTCCCCTAAATCATTATAGAGTATCTTTCTGATAAACCAGAGGACTTTCTGTAAATCTTTTAACATTTCATGGTTAAACAGTACAAGTACCAGTACAAGCTGTCCATCTATTGTAACTTAAGCAGAACCAATTTGTGTATTCCTGACTAACATGGGTTATAGGACTATTCTGAAGGTATATGAGGTTGCTAGGAGGCATGGGGGATAAAGAACTGAACCTGAAGCCAAGAAGACCTAAATTCAATCTGGACTCAGATTCTGACTGGCTGTGTGACTCAGGGCAAGTCACTCAATTGTAAAATGAGGACAATAATAACACCTAATTCCCAGAATTGTTGTGAGAATCAAATGAGATTATATTTGTAAAGTGCTTGGCACATAGCAGATGCCTGACAAATTCTTGTTTCCTCCTGTCCTTCCTTTATATGACTGGCCACTCAGGAATGGCTGGTAATCTTGAGAATTCTCTTTCCCATCCTTCATAATGGACTTCCTTCCTCTATGTTCTTCCTTTTTTCATTTACTGGCTGATATCTAGGGACCCCTATCCCCAAGCGTTTCTGGGTTCATCCTTCTAATCCTGCCCAAAGGCCTGTTCAGGAAGAGGGTCATGGGGCCAACACTGGTGCTGGTAGGACTGGCAGTGACAAAAGAGATAAACAAAGTAAACCCCAACAGATGCTTCTTCCTCCAGTTCAGCCCTTCTGCTGCTGACGCCCTCGGCCTCAGTATTACCGACTGGTGTCACAAGAAGCCCTTCCGATTCCCAACTCTTCTTAACCATTGCTCTCACACATAGATACTCCATCGGTCACTGGTCCTGTTTGAGAACAAAGGACAAACAGCAATCTGTGAGGAGTAGCAGCTGCCCCACAGGGGACCCAACTGGCCAGTTCCAGTTGGACAATGCTGTTCCTTCCTTCTTTCCTTCCTTTCCTCCCTCCTCTCCCCCTTCTCCCTCTGTTCACATAGGGAATCATACCCTTACCTGTGGGAGCTCTGCCCAAAGGAACATAAATTTTGATCACTGAAACATCACAAGATACCTTGGGATTTATGGGCTAAAATTTCCTTTTTTCTCTTCCCTTCTTATTTATTCTATAATTTTTAAAAACCATACCTTAAATGCAAATTACACTGACTCTCACTGATTGGCTGACAATAGTGCCAGCCCAAGCCTCACTTCATCATTGTTTGGTTTTTGATTGTTCAAAGTGAGTATAAATAGCAATTGTTTCTGCTTTGGCCAGACAATTTGGTCTTCCCCTCCCATATTCATTTTATTTTCCTTTTAACTAGGTAAAAGAGGTCATTTTTGCTTCATGTCTTACCTTAGCCTTAATCACTGAATGGGCAGTGCCTCAGACAAACTGAGACCTGGGAAAGACCTTAAAAAGGCCAAGGTCTCCCATTGGAACCAGGGCCATCTCCACTCATTCAGATCTATATCGTGCCATTGGACCCAGATGTCTCCAGAGGAGAGAGTGAGGCTGGTAACTTTGCATAGGCCTCCCCTACTTAAATTCAATTCACTTGCAAGTCAAGATATTATCTTCCTCCTGTCCTTGGTCCTCTTTGAGGACGAAGGACACACAGCAACAAAACAAGATACTCCCATCTGGGTGTTCGGCCTATATAGCCCAGTGGAGTCCTGGCCTTGACCCAGCTGCTCTAATGAAAAAGTCAGTGTTACCTGTGTGATTCTCCTCTGAAATGCATATCAGTCCTGTTCTAGTTCCTTTGCAGAAAAAAACAATCAAACAAACATCATTAACACCTTTGCATGACATGAAAAAGTGAAAAAAAGAAAAGTGGTGGTTACAAGGGGAAGCCCTTTTAGTCTATATATCTCCTTTGATACTACTGGCAAAAGTCCTTCCAAGACATCAGAAGATCATGTTTTGCTCTACAGTGTCCCATGACAGAATAGGCTCTAGCTAGAAGTAATAAGCGCTAGAAAAAAGAAAGGGAAATTCAGAGAAAAGAGCCATTGGTGCACAACTGTATGAAACGTTATGTGAGTAACACTTGGCCACTGTGGCCTTCACTGCCTGGAAGGCCAGGTAGGTTAGATTTTATCCTTCCCCAGGTCTTCCATTACCCTTAAGGACTGTTTAGGGTATATATCTAGGCTCTCTGTCAATGGCTCCAGTTCCCACCCATGATGTTCCCCCAACTGTAGGAGAGTACCCTGCACCTCCAGTTTCATTTAGCTGCTAATTTTACAAAGAAATATTTACTTCCAAAGGTATAATTACAAATATACAAACTTACTCCCCCAAAACATGGGAGGCAACATTCCCTTCCCCACCTTGTACCACCTCAGTTTCTGGGTAGAGGAAGAAGATTAGGTTCACAGCTTAATTCAGTTCCTATAGACCATAGGTCTTAATTCCCAATCTATCCCATTGGGGTTTGATTGCCAAGCTTCCTAGCTTCTACAAGCCTTCGTATGGGTTGGCTGGCTGGTTGGTTGTAATCGTGGCTCCAAGGTCATCAGAGCTAAATCTCCTTGGTCTGGTGGGTGTGGTGGAATGTCTCCTGACACTGAAAGGACAAAAAATACAGAACAGAAACACTGTCAGGTACCTAGGTAAAAGGTAGGGAGAGCAGAGGAGGGAGTTTCTTTTCCTTTCCCTGGTTTAGTTCATGACACTCTCACTATGGGTGAACTGAGATCTTCATCCTCTGGATGCAGCAGGAAGTAGCACTCAGGAAAGAGCATAAACCAGAAGGCATGGTAGAAAGAAAGTGTTTCTCAGTACTTTATAGTTTTATATACACCATCTGTTCAATTATGGAGCCAATCAAAGGAGGCTACATCCACTTGTGTAGAATAGGATGCAGAGGCCTCCATGTCAGACAATCTGGACATGCTCTAAAAACCCCGCAGAGCATCTCCAAGTTAGGTGATCTGGGCACACCCAGACAAGCTTAGGCTGCACTTGAAATCACTAATGATAAGAAAAATGCAAATTAAAACAGTTGTGGGGTTTTCACACCTCAGATTGGCAAAGATGATAAATGATGAAAAATCACTGATATTAGAGAGACTGTAGGAGGAAAAGCACACTAATGCAATGCCAGTGGAGCTTGGAAGTGGCCCTGACTTTTTGGAAAACAATTTGAAATTATGTAAGAGGAAAACTAAACTGTGCCTATCCTTTGACCCAGTCATCTCCACTATTGAGCATATGCCTCTAGGAAGTCAATGACAGAAAGAAAGGTACCCTATAAATACAAAAATATTAGTAGAAGTACTTTTTTGTGTGGTATCAAAAACCTGAAACAAAATGAGCAGCCTATTAAAGTATATAAATATAACAGAGAGTATAAAGAAATAACAAATATGACAAATTCAAAGAAACGTGGGAAGATGTATGAAATGATGCAGAGCGGAAATAGTATGACTACAAAAAACAACATATCTGATGATTCCAGTAATATAAATGGAACCAATACTGAAAGTTAGTTGAATTCTGATGAATTTCAATGAAACAGATATTCTGCCTATCTGAAGAGGTCTATGGCTATGATGTTCGATATAACCCATTTGTCAGTTGGTATTGCTTATGTGTTTTTCCTTGCTATAGATAGAGATGTTAGAGTGGATGGGCGGGGGGGTGGGGGGGTAGAGAAGAAGATTTGGAATGCAATTGCAAGGTAAAAATGACAAAACAAAAGGCTAGATGGTGCAGGGATCTGATTTTGAATTCTACCTCAGACACTAACAAGTTGTGTGACTTTGGGCATGTCACTTAACCTGTCAGTCTCAGTTTCTTCATTTGTAAAATAAAGATAATAGCACCTACTATTACAAATTGGATAAAATTGATCATTTATATAAAGCACTTTGCAAACCTCAAGTTGCTATGTAATAATAATAGTTATTATTATTATTATCAAAAAGGAAAAAGAGGAAATCAGTCAGGACAACTCCTAGCACCATAAGGAGGAAAAAGTTATTCTCTGAAATTTGTTTAAAAGGTTTGCGTCATCAGGAGTCCCCCCTAACTCTTCATCCCTTACTCCCTGAGTTCCTGGAGTCTCTATCCCTATTTACAATCTAGCAGCTCTTATTCTGGACCCTTTCCCCACCTTCCTGCCTCGTCCTCATCCCTGTATTGCTGTAGCTCCACTAGAACCTCTTCCTCATCAATGGCTTGAAGCTGGGGTGATCTTGTCTCCCAGCACAGCCAAGAGAGATGTATTTCTGGCATTGCAACGTGGAGCATGGAATTCCTTTTTACACAATACATTGTCATACAAGATAGTTATTGTCAGTACTATGGGTAGTATCCTATATTTCAGTTACAGTATAGGTTAAATACATTTTTAGGGCTGCCCTGGGAACCTGTCATGTTAAGAAAATATATTCCAATTCCTAAACAACTGACTTACAAATAAATATTTGATATGCAAACTAAGCTGGGGACTATGTGTCTTAACTTATGATAATATATTCCTCTTAAACCTTTATTTTGAAAATACTCCATAGTGGGGTGGCTAGATGGTGCAGTGAATAGAACATGGGCCCTGGAGTCAGGAGGACCTGAGTTCAAATGTGGCCTCACTTACTAGCCATGTGAGCTTCGGCAAGTCACTTAACCCCAATTGCCCTGCCTTCCCCCCTCCAAAAAAAGCAAAAGAAAAAAATTCCATAAGCATAGCTTTATTTAGGTAAATTTGAGTACAAATCAATTTTTTATAGATTAGATAATTTTTAGTCTACCAGAGAAACTCATTTCCCCTCAAAAATCTACTTTGATACCTAGGTTGTCATGGCATGGAGGTGACCCTGAGTTCTCTATGCCATCAGAGCACACATTATGTCAGATCTTACCATATTGGCAAGGCTTTGGGTATGGCCCAAGTTGGAATGTTTCCCAGCTGTCCCAGGATCAACCTAGCTAGTAGCTAAATTCAGAATGTCCCATTTTCAGACACATCACCAGTAGATCCCAAACACTGAATTTCCTTGGCCACAACAACACATGAGAAAATATGGTATGGGGGGGAAGGTGGAAATCATGAATCTTTTGTGGTAATTTAAGAAGAGAGGTTCAATATTTAAAAGTACTTCATGAGAAATCTGTTTAGTTTTAAATCATGGCAATCACTTATCAAAATTAAATATGAAATATCCATGGAATAGGAACATGCCTGCTCACATGCCTTGTTGACAGAACACAGGTGATCTATGATGACTGATGAAGACTCAAGGGGAAGAACTTTCATTAGAGAAGCCTCCCTGTGACTCAAAAGCAAGCTGCAAGATATCTTTAGCCGTCTTTCACTCTCAGACTAAAAAGATAGAAAAAGAGAAACTGAGTGCACCTGTATTCTCCACGGCAAAGGAGGAGAGGCTGTGGAGAGAGGAGTGGGAGAGTGGGGGCAGGGAGTCTAAGCCCTCCGCAGTTTCTTCATTCTAGGAACAGCTGGTAGTGATTTACAGTAGATACACATTGCAGGAATCAACATATACTTGTATTAAACTTAAGGAGACAGGGCTCTCTCCTTGGAAACAGGTAATAGTGTTGGCAGGAGCAAACAGTGAGTTGCATGTAATTGTCCAGATGCCCTGACAGAAGAGTTCCTGTACCCCAAATTCCTGGCCACCTTCTGCCTTTCTGTTTTTTCTTTCTGAACATGTCAGAGGCTGAAAAACTGAGCTGACATCTCAATTCAGTCCAATCCAATAAACATATAGGTGCCTATTATGTGCTAGACACTGTGCTAAGTACTGGAGATGCAATTACTAAAAAAGAAGTCTCTGTCCTCAAGGAACTTACAGTCTAAAGGAGGAAACAACAAAGAAAAGCAGGCAAGAAAGGGGTTTGTTGTGTTTTCTACACACACTTGGGTCTGTCTTTATTTCTAAAAAATGGAAAAAAGTCCCAAATATATGTATACACAGCAATTTTGCTCCCTGTCTTACAATCACCCTCTACCCATCTAGAATCAGGTTGCCAATTGGCCAGTATTTGACCAGCCTGGCTAATGCTTTATCACAGAAGCTGCTGTCAGTAAAGACTAAAGTTGGAATTTGGAATATGCCATTATTTGAATCGATAGAAAATGTTAACATGGTGATAACAGCAGAGAAGCTCTCACTGATGTATCATGTTATGGCTTTTTTTTTTTTTTGGTTTAGAGACTGGTAATCATAGATCAGACATATCTATGACATATCAAGCCACACCTCTAAAATGTGTTTTAAGATGCACTCATATGGACATTAAAATGAGTACCATAGTGAACATCACTCTGAGGACCAAGATGAATGATGGGCCTTGGCTTGGATGGCCTAGAAGGATCAGTCTTGTATGGTCAAGGACTGAGGAGGGTCTACTTCAATCTGAATCATTCTGTTCCTGCTTTGCAGATTCTACCACAGAGACCAGGTCACCTTCTTGGCCTCCAATTCTTTCTTGGATTAGCTCTGCAATCAATGCCTCTTGGCCTCCTCTTCTCTAAACTTTCCAATTTCTTTGCCACCTCTTTCTTTAAATCCCAATCTGGCTCCCTGGGGGGCAAAATTGACCAAATACACTTCCTCAAGGAAGGGATAAGGCTTTGCTGCTTCCAACTAAGTCTTTTACTTTCATTAGTCTTTCTGTTTCCCTGAGGTTGGTTTGGCCTGAGGCACCTTCCTTTTTTTTTTAGTTCCTATCCTCACAATTTGAGTTCTCTCCGCTTTTTTCCTCTTCTTTGAAGTGTTTACTTTTTGGTTCCTCTTCTTCCTTATTCTTGTGTCCAGTCTTTCTCTAAATATCTTGAGCAGCTCCTTCCATCACAGCAGCCATCTTGTCCTCCAGACATCCCACACCAGGTCTCTCCACAATTGGGTGGCTCACTGCTTGTTGCTTTGTTGTGCTAAAATAAAATCCTTTTTTTAAAATAAAAAAATTTTAAATAAAATCTTTCTTTTCCTGAGTTTGCCTTATTTTTTTTATAAGCAATTGTGGTTAAGTAACTTGCTCAAGGTTACACTGCCAGTTTTTATCTGTGTGGGTGCCAAGTATCTGAGGTCGGAACTGATCCCGGGTTCTCCTGACTCCAGGGCTGGCGCTCTTACCTAGCCACCCCCTGAGTTTGCCTTGACCATTGGGAGGCCTGAACCAGGATTTTCTCTTAATGGCACTTATATTAATTATTTTCAAAACCAACATTATCAGTCAAGACCTATTCAATTTGGCAATGAAACATTTATTAAGCACATTATTACAAGGTGTTGTGCTAGATTCTGGGGATAGATACAAAGGTAATAAGTAAGACAGTCCCTGATTTGCAGAGAGTTTTTCCAAATACAACCTGTATGAATTTACAATAGTTGCTATCATTTGATATTGAATCTTGAATGAGATTTCTATTTCAATTTAGGGTTCTCCCAAGCACTTGCCCTACTTAAGATTCTTACTATTTGACTGGATAGAGTTTCACAAAGTTGGACGGGCCGCTCAACAAAGAAAGCCCTGTTAAACCAGGAAAGGAGCCATAAAGAATAAAAGAAACTAAGCCAACAAAGTCAACAAGAATAGAAACAAGAAAATCTGAAGAGGAAATAGAGAACAAAGAGGTGCTCTCTATTAGTACCCACATCAAACAGAATAAGCTGCTTTAGTCCTTAAAGCATTGTGAAAGAGTAAACAATGAAAATGTTCAGGAACTGAACTTTGAAATCCTTCCTCAATTCACCTTCTGTAGACTGTTTGGTTCTCTTTCTCTTCAGTCTTTGACCTTAAATTAACAAAAGCAAACACTTGACCCTGGACTTTGAACTGAGTTAATCCATCTGATTACCATGAGAAGATGAAGCATATGTATATGCTTCATATATATATGTGTACTGTATAATTTTTATATAAATGTTTATAAGCTATATGTATATACACACACACAAGTGTTTCCTTTTGTGTGGGTGTATATATGTGTATATATGTGAATTGTATGTTGTTATTATTGTTTTTCAGTCAAGTATGAGTCTTCGTGACCCTACTTGGGGTTTTCTTGGCAAAGATACTAAAGTGGTTTACCATTTCTTCTCCACTTCATTTTACCAATGAGGAAATGAGGCAAATAGGGTTAAGTGACTTGTCCAGGTTCATACAGTAAGTGTCTGAGTCCAGATTTGATCTCCGGAAGATGGGTCTTCCTGACTTTAGACCCAGCACTCTATCCATTGCATCACTATACATACACATATGCACATAAATACATGAACATACATGTATATAATATACACACACTGAGAAGTCTAGCACTTGATTTCAGTCTCTACTTTAGTCCAATTATTTTGGGATAATTTGGTGCTCTTCTCTTATGTTATAACAAATTGCCTACTCTAAAGACCATAAAACCATGCAGTTTCTCAATGCTGAGAGCTATTTAAATGGCAAACTCATCTATCTTGGACATGATTGAGATTTATGTTCTTCTCAGTACTTCACTAATGTTTAATAAATGTTAAACATTTCTAAATTATGAAAGTATTTATGATTAAATTACATTGCTATGGAAAGTGCACATAATTGAGTGTTGGGAGTCCAGGTTTTGAATCTAGGCTGTAACAATTTAGGCCTCGCCCATCTGAGCCTCACTTTAGTCACCCATAAAACAGTATGTGTAATATGCTTACTTAGCTCATGGAGCTATCGTAAGGAAGCTATTTGCCAAATGTTAAGAATTACAGTCAGGGGTCAACAATGACAACAGCAAACCAAGAAGCATCATGGTCTGAGTTACCATTTCAGGCCCAAATCAACCCCAGGGTCTCTGACTCTAGATGTATAACCAGGGGGAAGTTAATTAATTACCCCAAGTTCTCACAATGCTCAGATTCCTTATTAAGTTCATTCAAAAAGCATTTACTAAGCACCAAGCATGTCCCAAGGTAGGAATACAAATTCAAAAATAAAGCAACCCCTTGACCTCAAGGTGCTTATATTCTATTGAATGAAGACAACATGTATATAAGATATATACGCAAAATAAAGAAAAACTACTGAGTGGATGAGGAAAAAATTTATATAGAAGGTGATGTGTAAAGCTATTTTGTTTTACTTTTCTGTTTTGAATGTAATTTCATACTGAATTGAGTTTTGAAGGAAACAAAACAAAAGTGAGGAAGGAGGGCCCTCCGGGCATGAGGCACAGCCTAGAGAAGTTCCAGGCCCCTGGAGATACAAATACAAGAGAACAAGACAGTCCCTACACTCCAGGAGCTTACATTCTAATAGAGTAAGACAAAAGAAAAAGAGGAATAAGGCCACAGTTGGTAGCTACGCGAGTAAAGAAGGGAAATATTGTGGAGGGAGGCAGATATAACAAGATTTAACAACTAGTTGGATACATTGGAGATGACACAGAGGCTGCAAACTTGAATGACTGGAAGGATAGTGGTGCACTTGACATAAAGAGGTAAGTTTGAGTTTGAGGCTAAAGATAATGAGCTTGGGATATTTGTGGGACATATATCTCAAAATGTTCAGTAGGCAGTTGGAGTCTCCATGACAAGCTCAAAAGACAGAGTAGAGATGGATATGTAGACAGGATAGTCATGCATAAAGATGATCATTAAATTCCATGGGAGATGAAGTCACCAAGTGACAATGTATAGAGAGAAGAGGAGAGGGCCCAAGAGATAGCCTTGGAGCATACTCAAATTTAGGGAGTGTGAGATGGTTGATGAACCAACAAAGACTGAAAAAGAATAGTCAAACAGGTAGGAAGAGAACCCAGGGAGAGTTGTTGTTCATTCAGTCATGTCTGACTTGTTATTACTCCATAGACCATAATGTCCATGGGGTTTTCTTGGCAAAGACACTGGAGTGGTTTGCCATTTCCAGATTCAGTGGATTAAGGCAAACAGGGTTAAGTGACTTGCCCAAGGTCACAAAGCTAGTAAGTATCTTAGATGGATTTGAACTCAGGTCTTCATGACTCCAAGCCCAGAACTCTATCCATTGAGCCACCTAGTTGCCTTATACAGAAGTAGTCTGCATTAAATAATTTTAATACTCTTAAAAAGTCAGCATCATGTAACGGATCGTGCACAGGTTCTAGTATTAGGAAGAGCTGGGTTTCTTTCCCACCTCAGACACTAACTAGCTGTGTCACCCATGCAAATCATCTAATGAGGTCGCAGTTCCCTGAGCTATAAAATAATGACCTCTAAATATCCCTTACAGCTCTAATTCTGTGACCTGAGGATAAACAGTATAAAATGGCACAAAGAACTAGAAGAGGAGAAATCAATGGTAGGTTTAGAAAGAACAGTTTTAGTGAGGTGTGATGTCAGAAGCCAAAAGATTAAAAACAACAACACAATACAAAGGATTGAAAAATGGGGAGAGGAAATGAAAGCAGCACATAGAGACAGCTTTTCTAGGCATGACAGATAGATTGTCATCTGTGTTGGTGAAATAATTTTACAATGACAAAATCTTTCAGGGTTGGAATAAAATACCAAAAAGGGAAGGAGGAATTTAATAGGCTTGAGATTCTGACAAATTCTCTTTTCAAATGGTTTTAAAATTTTCAGATGGCTCTCCTAATAATAGTTTCAGCATCTTGAGAATGTAGTTTTAATAGTAAGTTCCTACTCTTACTTATGTTTACTGGTGGAAAATATCCAACCATAATATACTTTTAAATTAGAGCACTATTTCAAAACTATGAAGGACATGCAGCCAGCCCATTCCTGAATGTTTATGACATGTATCACTTTCCTTTAATATCCCAGTTATAAACAATATGCGTTCTTCTGCATATAAAACACCTGTCTTTTTTATGGTGCCCTTTTTTAAACACATTATCGTCTTTCCAAAATGTTCTAGGAAACACTGCTAAAAAGAATGGTGGCACGTATTTATGGGATTGAAGTGGATAATTCTAGTTCATGTCTTACCTGCCACAAAAGACACGTTCTAAATACCACCACCACCTCCTCACCCCAAGTGGTTGATATCCTCTTGAAGTTTATTATTTTGTATTTACTTATCTGGAGAATATTCCCCTACCCCATCCTACCCCCACCCTTAGAATGTAAAGCCACTAGGTGACGTGGTAGATAGAGTATTGAACTCAGAGTCTGGAAAATGAGTTTGAATCCTGACACAGTAACCCTGGGCAAGTCACTAAACTTCTCTCTGCCTCAGTTTCCTCTTCTATAAAATGGGGATAATAATAACATCTGCCTTATGTAGGGCTGTTGAGAGGACTAAATGGTATAGTATGTGTAAAGTGTTTTTAAAACTTTAAAGCAGTACATAAATATTATTGTTATTACCATTGTATCCCCACTGACTAGCTCACAGTAGCTGCTCAAGAAATTTTTGTTGAATTTAATTGAATTTCAATACATAATTTCCTTATCAGAAAAAAAAAAATCAAGAGCCAAGTAATAACACAGGTAGGTGCTGTATCTCAAAATTCAATATTTACAAATTTGCAAACACAATTATCATTAGAGTTCATTGTTGGCATCATTAAGGCTGTCTTGTTTGATTGATAATATGTTGTTTAGGATTTTATTTTCCCTAGTTACATGTAAAAACTATTTTTAACATTTGTTTTTAAAACTTTAAGTTCCAAATTCTCTCCCTTCCTCAGTCCCCACCTGCTACCCCCTCACTAAGAAGGCAATTTGAAATAGGTCATACATGATGTAATGGGAATGTAAATTTTTAAGATCTTCCCTGCCCCTAGGCTAAAGTGCACCTGTTGATTTGGTATGGATGTAATGGTTGGACAGTTTGGAAAGCTGTCTACTTGATCTGTTTCTGTCTTGATAATTCTGCCTGTATACTTTGAAGTTCAGGGTGCTGACCTTTTTCCCCTGAACAAGGTAAATGATATATGTTTGACTGATTAAAGTAAGCTTGTTAACCCATTTTGAGTTGTTTTCCTTTATCAAAGCAGATCCAAGAACCTGTGCTGGCAGCCACCCTGGGAACGCTGGGGTGCTTGCTGCCATACATGTGTATGACAGGTAGGATGTTGACAAAAATAATTTTAAAAGGAATGAAGTGAGGAGGGAACAAGAATTTATTTATTGTCTACGATGTGCCAAGCATTGTACTAAGCACTTTACATATATTACCTAATAAATATTAAAAAGTTACAAGTACATTTGTATATGTCCATATGTAACAGGCATATTTAATACAATATGGTAAGTGATAATTTCCTCACTCCCAACTCTTATCATACACTAATTCCTGTATATACCAAATACACACACATATGTATGAATGTATAGATTGGTCCAGAGGACTAGGGGTATAAAAAGTCTAACATATGTATAGTTCCTGAAGTCTGTCCAAATTCCCACTTCCCTGTGGGATGTGATATTGATCCAGTGTGAATGGCATGGCATATTTGGAATTATGAGCAACATCTATTTTTTAGTCATTGTATTTTATATCTCTTTCAATCCTATATTATAACTAAAGTGATTTTCATTACATTTTATTGTCCATGTATCTTTCACTGAATTTTAATTCTGAATCTGAATTACCAGATTGGCCCCAAATATTTGCTGTTATTCATGAAAATTGGTCCCCAGTTACTTTGTGGTTAAAGTTAGGAAAGGGTGATGCAGAAGAAAGAAAACAGATCCTTGGGTGATGTGATATAGTTGCAGTTGCTAGTCTTTTGTTCTCAAAGAGGACCAATGACATCATAAGGGTGATATCTTGACCTTTGGATGAATTGGATTTAATTTAAATGAGTCAGAGTTGTGCAAAGTCATCAGCCTCACTCTATCCTCCAGTCATTGAAGTCTAGTGGCAAGATAAAGGTCAAGATGACTAGTGATGACCTAGGATGCAGTAGGCGACCTTGACCTTTCTAAATTGAGGTCTTTCCCAGGTCTTAGATTGTTGGGTTGGGGCTATTATTGGCCATTCGATGAGAGTAATTAAAAATAAAAGCAGAAAAGGAGAATGAGAAAGAGGAGGAGGAAGAGGAGGAGGAGGAGGAAGGAAAGGAGGAGGAGGAGGAAGAGGAGAAAGAAACTGGATGATCAGATAGAAGACTCTGAAAATCTGGCTGTAGTGATTTTAGCTACAGGGATGGCCTTTCAATTGGGTAATGATAGAGCTGGCACGATGACAAGATTAGCCAGATAGGTGTTTAAGGGGTTTAACAAGAACAAAAGTATTAAATAAATCATTTCCTTTCCCTTACTAAGAGTTTTATAAAGGCTAGATCACCACTGTACAGACAATTTAACTGTCTTTGAGCATTCAACAACTAGAGACAGAGATAAATGCACTCTTGTTTCTGAAGGGTCATGAAGATAGGTGGGGCAGTTTACGGATTTAATAAACTGCACAGGTATAAAGGGCAATTCTGATGGGAATAGGCTGTAGGTGGGAAGTATAAGGAAATGAACCAAGGACAGCCTCAGCCCATCCCCCTGGAAGGAAGTCAGCAATGGGAAAAGGGAATTGACACGGAGGAAGGGATACTCCTGGGTGAAAAAGCAACTGAGTCATAGTAGCAAAGTTAGGACAGTAGGAAGCATGGGGCGGGAAAGGGGAGATTGTCACATTTTGGTGGCTAAATACCAGAAAGAAATCCTACTTCGTGAAGCTACTGATGTTCAACACTATTGTTACTGTTCAGTCATGTTCAATTGTTGTTCAGTCACGTCTGACTCTTTGAGACATTTTGGCTGGTGTGCCAGGGAACATGTACTGGAACATAGGTTCCAGTATATAGCAATTCTTTATAACAACTCAGATTTCAAGACAGATTGCATGCAATTGGTTTATGACCTTATAGCTACCTTTCTGACTTGTAGTGAGGATTACTGACTGGTCAGAGGTGTTGTGAGCCTAATGTCTTTGATGCTAATTCTACTATTGTTGCTGTTTTATGTCATGATACTTACTATGAACTTCCCTTGATATCATATCCCTACTTTTAAAATGATATATATATATATATACATATTCATCTTTCTTTTATTTATATAAAGTTCTTCCTTCAGTGTTGCCTATGCATTTTTCCAAACTCAGAGTTGTTTTGAGGTCATTTAAGTGGTGGAAGGTTCCCTGGTGGATCTTCATACTCTTGCCACAAAGGGGTGGGATGCAGGAGGAAGAGCATTTATTTTATGTACAATGAGATACTTTCATGTTAGAGAAACAAAGAAGCCAGTCTCAGGATGAGGTTGATACAAAGGACTAGGGGTGTGAAAGACCCACCTAGAGGGAACTGATGTTTCTGAGACATATTAGAATTCTCACTGACCTGTGGTACCTCTTTTTGATTCTAGTGAATTTGGAGCAGAGGGAAACGTTTATTTTTAGTAATTACAGTATATCTTTTTAATTCAATAAGTGATTTTATTGCGTTTTATTGTCCATGATTCTTTTACTGCATTCTAATCATGATCCTGAATCACTGACTTTAGGTAGGTCTGACCCAGAACAGTATCTGTAAAGCAGGCATATTGATATTTGCCATCTTTTCTACCTCCTAGAAGTATCTTAGACATTAACTTGCTGATATTATTTAGTCTTTGAGTTTACTTAAATATTATTTTAAGAGAAATATATAAAATATACAGAAATGCAGAAAATTATATTGGTACTTAGAATTGGTAGACAATGAATATAAGCACAAATTAGTTACTATCATGACACAATAAAGTGCTTTTGATGTAGAATTTCATGAACAAAATTAACAAAGACTGACATTTTTTATCTGCTCATAATCTTTTGTCATTTTATGTTTCCTTTCTATGACTCTTAGCCCTGTTCTTCATTCTCATCATGATCTCTACTGACTCTAACCCTTAGTTCTTTCTAAGTCCATCAGTCTTGCACTGAATATATTCTTCTCCCTACCCCGTATTGACCTCTTGATGAATCAGTTCAACTTTGTAATCTAATCGCTTGACACTTGGTTGTGTTTTTGAACATGCCTTGCCAAGCCCCAACCTTGGATTGCTCCTACCATTTACCTCCTTCACTCTTATTTATGTGCTGCTGAATGAAGCTGGAGAAAATCATGTAACTATGCTGACTGGGTTCACTAATTTATATGATACAATCTTAATGGGGCCTTGACTGCAGCAAGGAAATACTTTTGCCTCCATTTTAACTGATTCACTATACTCACCACAGTGGTTATTCCAAACCTTGTCATCTTTCTTCCAGACTCTCATGGCACCCCATCCCCATCTCAACTGAGGGCTTCACCTCATACTTCAGAAATGAATTGAGCTATCTCTTCTCCACTCCTGCTCATCTCACATCACTCAGGTGTTTTCTCCATTATTTCCTCCTTCACTCTGACCTCCCATGAAAAGGTGGCCCTTCTTCTTGCCAAGGCAAACCCCTCTAAAATGCATTCCTTTAAAAAAAATTAGTTTTTGGGGTGGCTAGGTGGTGCAGTGAACAGAGCACCGGCCCTGGAGTCAAGAGGACCTGAGTTCAAATCTGGCCTCAGACACTTAACATAAAAACTAGCCATGTGACCTTGGGCAAGTCACTTACCCCCAATTGCCCTCCAAAAAATGAAAAAAAAATTTAGTTTTTTATTTTTAACATTTAAAAAATTTTAAATTCCGTATAGACTGCCTCCCATTCATTGAGGAGGTAAGCAATATGATTATCAATTATACATATGAAATCATGTAAAATATATTTCCATATTAGCCATGTTGCCAAAAAAAAGTAAGAAAAATAAAGTGAAAACTATGCTTCAACTTGTACTCAGAGTTCATCAGTTCAATCTCTGGAAGTAGATAGCATTATTCATCATGAGTCCTTTGGGATGATCTTGGAACATCTATACTGTGTTCTTGATCCCATACCATTTTCTGTAGTAGATTGTCCCTACTATCCATCTATTGGCTACTTTCCTATTAAACTCAAAAATGTCCATATCTCCCCAATCCTTACCAAAAATAAAAAATCTTCACTTGATCCTATCATCCCTGCTGGCTATGGTCCTACTTCCCTTTTTGGCTAAATTCCTTGAGAAATCTATCGACTGTTGGTGCCTCCTTTTACTCTTCTTTCAACTTGCTTCCAAACCCTCTGCAAATCCAGTTTCCAACTTCATCATTCAGTTGAAGCTGCTCTCTCCAAAGTTCCCAGTGATCTCTTAATTGCCCTATCTAATGGCCTTTCCTCAGTCATCATCCTTTTTGACCTCTATGAAAAATCTAACACTTTTGATCAATTTCTTCTCCTGGATACTCTCTCCTCTATAGGGTTTTTGTGATCCTTCCCTCTTCTGACTATCTATTTGTAATAGTAATGTAATTTAAAGATCCCCCTGTATTGGCTTGGTTTTTGGTTTGATTGTGTTAAAACCCAGAGCTTGTTAATCCCACTTGTGGGATGGACTTGTTGACGTGAAAAGAGAGGGCTGAACTGGGAGGAGCTGGTGATGTAAATTTAGAGAGACACAAGAGAGAGGCAGAAGAACTTTTTGGAAGCAGCACCTTTGGAGGCAGAGAGAGACTGAGAGGGTTGCTGAGGGCCACTTTGAATTGCCCAGGACTTTTGAGAGCTGCCAAGGACTGAGGAGACATGGCTATTATGCTGGTACTTTGTCTGTCTGTTTTGATGTTGTTTTGCCAGATTTGTCCACTGGTGAAGGACAGTCCTGTTGTTGCAGAGGTCTGGGAACCTTGCTGTTGGTTCAGAGCTACTGAGACTGTTCTGCAGACAGAGAGTGAATACTGTCTACTGGTGAAGGACAGTGCTGTTGTTGCAGAAGTTTTGGAAACTTGCTGTTGGTTCAGAAGTCCTGAAGAAGGATTTTCTTTACAGAAATCCTGGAAGAGGGTTTTGCTAATGTTTTCAGGGGTCCTAGAATTGTTCTGCAGACAGAGAATGAATTAATGAAGAGACTGACAATGTATCTTGTGGCCTTGCTAAGCTTTGTCTCCCCAGGAACAAATATTGCTGAGAACTTGCAGTGTCAAGATGAAGAAAAGACCTCCATTTGGGTATTAAGTGCTGTGCTTAAGCTCGTTGTAACTCTGGGGTAGATTCAATTGTTATCCAAGGGTGGGGAACTTTTGACCTTTTTGTGCTCTGTGATTGAACAAATGAATGTACTTTACTTATGATTGGAACCTAATCTCCATTTGAGAACAGGGGCTTTGTGATGGACTAAATGAATGTACAGCCTAGGGGTGGAGTAGTATTTAGAAGAGGGACTTTGTGATTGATTAAATGAATGTAATGTCCAGGGGTGGAGTAGTACTTGATTAAAACACATTTGGGGGTAGTTCTTGGAGATTATTGAATCACACTTGGTAAATGCTGTATTTTGAATGATGTTAAATTTTGATTCTATCTGTTCTTAATTTGTCACTGAATAAAATGGAGAGCACCAATGCTGGTATTTTGAACCTTGGGAAGTTGCCTTTGCTTGGCATTACACTATCTGACAGTTCTTTATCAATCTCTTTTGTTAGATCTTCATCCATGTCATGTCCACTACCTATGTGTGTAACCCAAGGCTGTGTCCTAGTTCCTTTTCTCTTCTATGCTATTTCACTTGGTGATTTCATCAGCTCCCATTGGTTTGATTATCATCTCTATGCAAATAACTCTCAGCTCTATTTGTCCAACCCAAATATCTTTCCTGAGCTCTAGTCCAGTATCACTAACTGTCTTTTGGATGTCACCAACTGGATGCCCTAAAGGCATCAAAACTCAAAGTGTCCAAAACAACTTATCTTTCCCAAAAAATCCTTCCTTCTTACTGTTAAAGGCACTATCATTCTCTCAATCATTCAAGCTCAAAATCTTTTTTACTTAATGGGAAGATATTTCCCATTCATTAATAGGCCCCTGTGACTTTCTAAAGTCACATAGAAGCCTAAGTCACATGAGTTTGAGTCACATGAGCCTGGGTCATGAGGGTTGTGATGCCCTCTGACCCTGAAGAAATGTATATATACTCTGAGGTTAGCATTTTGCTTTGGGGCTCACTCATGAGAAGCATGTTCATATGATATAGCCAAATGAGACTCTGGGTAGCTGTTAAGTAGCCCATCCCCCAGCTTTGAAAACCCAAATGTTGGTGCTTTTCTCTCCAGTAACTATGTATATATGTAATGGTCATATAACTGAATCTGTTTGTTGATCTGTGATGTATGTATTAAAGGTCAGACAGTTAAAAGTCCTGTCTGTTGGTCTTTATGCTATTATTTCTGCTTGTAAATTCTGTTTGTATTTTTTCTGACGTTCAATGTGCTTTTCCCCCTGAACAAAATAAATGATGCATATGTTTGATTAAAGTGAGATTGTTGACCCCTTTTGAGTTGCTTTCCTTTAGAAAAGCAGATCAAGGAACCTGTGCTAGCAGCCCTCCTTTGTGCTGGTGTTAATTGGTCTTATACTCCTAAGGCAGCTGCAAGTTGCATTGCGGTTACACCCACATATCCAGTCTGTTGTCAAGTACAGTCATTTCTACCTTTACCAAATCTCTCATTTATGACCCTTTCTCTCCACCCTCTCCACACTCCACCTGACATAGGCCCTTATCATCTCAAACCTCAACTACTGTAATTGTTTTCTACAGGGGGTCTCTCTGCCTCAAGTTTCTTTCCACTCCGATCTATCCTCCATTCAGCTGACAAAATTATTTTCCTAAAGCATATATTTAACTATTCCTCTACTCCATAACCTCTAGTGGTTACCAGTTACTTCTGGAATAAAATATAAAATCCCCTGTCTGAAACTTAAAGCCCTTCACAACCTGGCCCCTTCCTACCTTTCTTACACTTTGTTTCCATCAACATGTTCTACAATCCAGGGAGGCTGGTGTTCTTCCTTGCATACAGTCTGACATCTCCTAATTCTGTGCCTATGCTGGCACTCCCCCCTAACTGAAATACTCTACTTCTTCTCCTCCATCGCCTGGCTTCCTGCAAGCCTCAGTTCAAATCCCAGGATGTGAGGTCTTTTCCCAGGAGGTCTTTCCCCAACCCTTCTGCTAGTCAGTGCCTTCTCTTTTCAGTTACCTGTCTTTTACACTGTATATATCTTGTGTACATAATGGTTTGCATGTTGTTTCTCCCATTAGAGTATGAGCTCCTTGAGGGTAGGGACTATGTTTTTGCTTTTCTAATTTTTATCTTTGCTTTTCTTGTTTTCAGTACCCGACGCATAATAAGCACTTAATAAATGCTCATTAACTGACTGATTTTAAGTTCAGGAATGTTTTTGTTCTGCCTATTTATGACAAGCCTCAGGGAGATTTGCAAAAAAGCAGCATGGACCCCAGACTCTTTTTATTCTTCCTTTTCCTCAAGTGTGCTGATCTTCTAAGTGCTGATCCTATAACACAAAGGTAGGCTCTACCTGGCCCCCCCCATTTTACCTTTTATTTCCTCTAATACTAAGCCCATAGCTTTACACGTAATAGTTCCCTATTAAGTGTTTAATGAGTTGACTCCGTGTTTTCTTTTCTTTTTTTGTTTTTTTGGAGGGGGAAGGCAGGGCAATTGGCGTTAAGTGACTTGCCCAAAGTCACATAGACTCCATGTTTTCTTAGGGATTGTATTGAAACATCTATCAAATTTTCATTACATTTAGTCCAAAACTGAAGGAAGATTTCACTAATAGTACTACCAATATTTATTGTCATTATTTCAAGTTGGTACCCCATTAGAATTTGAGCTCCTTGAGGGGATTGTTTATGCTTTTCCAGGGCTTAGGACAATACCTAGCACATAATAGATGATTAACAAATACTCACTGGCAACAACAAGCTGTTAATAATTTGTAACCCTTCTACTCCATCTCCCCTTGACCCCTGCCCCCAAGGTAAATTCATTGAGGACAAAGTTCAGTAGTATTTCTTTTTTCTTTCAACATTCCGTCACCAAATTCATACTGAAGTTAAAATGCCTAAGTACTTAGCTACTATTTCAGTTACTTAAATTAAACAATTCAGTCTCCTTTCTAAAACAATTTTTCCCTAATTGAACATTACAACCTCTTATGATCATCTGTAGTTTCTGAAAAGGTCTTAAGGGCTAGCAAAGTATGGATAAAATAATAGGGTAAAACATTGTAAATTCCTTGAAAGCAGGGCTATAGTTTATTTATTTCTGTGCCTAGGATGGTACAGTGAACAAAATGGGTGTTTGATAAATACTATACTCTTAACTTTGCATCTAACCTTTCCCCAGCTATAAGGAACTCTTGAGGTTTTAGGATGGGGGCTAAGAGAGGAAGTGACAGCAAAATGTTATGATCAAGGTCTGAGTAAAAAGGATGGATAAACTGATGATGGCATAACTCCTTGCTTGAATTATCTGACAATTCCACTCATTCTATTATGGTTTAGATGTAGTTAGACAAGGATAGAGATTTCCAACAATGAACAGACAGTTGAAAAAAGGAAGTTTCCTCTGAACTCTCACTTAACAATGGCCCCACATTTCAGCTCCTCATGGGTGAAAGAAGATGTTGATTTCAGAGACCCTTTTATAGAACTGATTGCCAGTCCTAAGGGAAATGCAAGTTAAACATGCCCTGGCAATCATGCTATAGCATTCTTTTAGCCTACTCAAGAGTGGACTCATGCTATATAGATACCTAGAACTACTGCATCTGGATTACTTCTAGGGAATTTTCAGGGTCTAGAAGAGCAATGGGTTTACAGTAAGGTTAAGTAGATGTTTATTACAGATTACTATGCAGTGTATCCTGCTTACAGAGTGGGGAATAAAGTCTGGTATGCCAAGGTAACATTTCTATCAAGAAGGGCAGTGGCACAGTGGATACAGGGCCTGGAGTCAGGAAGACCTGAGTTCAAATGCAGCCTCAGACACTTATTAGCTGTGTGACCCTGGCCAAATCACTTAACCCTGTATACCTCATTTTCTTCACATGTAAAATTAGCTAAATTAGTAATTAACAAACCACTCCAGTATTTTGCCAAGAAAAACCCCAAAAGGGGTCATGAAGAATCAGAAATAGCTGAAGAATGACTGAACAATGAAAAAAAAAATTCCTATCAAATATTGAATTCAAAAGGAGACAGGGCTGCCCATTCAGTATCAACAATTAATGTCACTTAGTGGTGAAATATCTCTTTATTGAGTGAATGAATGTTGGGCAGAAAGGAGCATCAAAAAAAGTAGTGGAAAACTTTGTCATCACGAGTTGAAAGCTTAGATTCTGAGGAGGAAGAGATTTGGAATATAAAAAATAAAATAAAATAAGGACTGAGTCAAGGAAACTGATCAAGCAAAACTCTAAAATGTAGTGATGTATCCTTGGCACTTGTCAGGTTCCTTGTGCAGGGAGCTCTGATGTAGACAGACATGAAATGACTGGGCTAGGAGCAAGCAGTGAAATTAAGGGAAAGATTTGTTCATTGAATTGAAGTCATTCAACAACTGATCAGGAAAATTTGTGATTAATTTTAGACAAATGACAAATCCTCCCATTAAGTACTTCTATAGTAGAATTTCAGTAGGAGAAAATTCTCTTAGCAGGAAAGATTCTTGAACTATCAAAAATCTGGGGTACCTGCTAGATCAATAAGAAATGTTTTCCACATAACAAGAAGGAAACTAATTCCTTGGAGAACAAATGATTCCAAGGCTGAATAGTCTAAGGAAAGATAGTAAATTAGAACAAGAGTTTAATTTTATGAAAAGCAAGTACAAGAAAGAAAGAAAGAAAGAAAGAAAGAAAGAAAGAAAGAAAGAAAGAA
>NW_027185809.1:18988791-19039289 GCF_028583685.1 Petaurus breviceps papuanus
GAAAGAAAGAAAGAAAGAAAGAACAGAGTGAATTGAAAGAAAGTAGAAGTACTTGATGCAGATGGTCTTTTCAAAGAGTTTAGGCACAAAAAGCAGGAGAGATATAGGATGATTGCTAGGGAGAATAATTGGACCAATGAGGATTTTCAGGATGGGGAAGATAGATTAACAGGCAAGTTTGTAGGCAATGGGTGAGAGACTGGGAATGATAAGGGGGAAAAATCCACTGGAGAAAATGAAATGGAATAGGATCGCTTGTGCACGTAAATAGGTTTCCTTGAGAAGGAAAAGGACTATTTCACTATGTGAAGCAGAGATGAAAGATGAGATAGTGACAGAAGACATTTGGATGGTGTGAAATGAGGAGGGTATAAGAGGGAGCTCTCAGTGAATGACCTCATTTTTTTTTTTCAGCATAACATGAATCAAAGTTCTCAAATGAGAGGTTGTGGAGAAGAAGGTCCATGGAAGGTTGAAGAAGGGATGAAAAGAGAGTGGGTAGCGTTAATTAGGGAGGTTTAAGAGGATTTCATTGCATCAGTGAGGACCCAGTTGAGGATATGTAACACAAATTTGTAGTGGACCCAGTCAACATGGTTTCATGATTATCTCCCACTTCACTAATAATAAATGTTTATTGATTGACTGATTAATGTTTGTAGGAGCAAAGGCAGTGGATGACTGATCCAAGGGTGAGGCTTTGCAGGGCATAATTGTTGGTACTATATAAGGGGCACAAGGCACACAAGAGAAAAGGGTACTGTAAAATAGAACTGGTTTGCCAAAGGGGTCAATATGCTGATGGGAGGAGAGTGTAGACAGTGCAAGGTTGATGACCAGGAAAAGAACTAAGGCACAGGGGAGTTGACGGTCAGAGACGTAAATGATGAACAAAGTTTGGGGTTGGAAGAGAGATAAAATGACAGGTGATTGTGATTAGATGAGGGAATTTTGTTGTTATTATTGTTGTTTGTTGTACTTCCATTTTCATCCTTCAAAGTCCTTAAGATGGCTTTGCTTATTTTTATGCTTGATTGAAGAGTCTTCAAAAATGATCATACACTACATTGCTTTTCTCTGATTTAGGAAGCAGTACTGATGGGGTGCTTGGGATCTATGTCATAATACCTATGTCTGTTTGTAATATCAGTTTGTAACATCAGTTTGTAAAATCAATTTGTAAAACCAGTCTGTAAAATCACATTTCCCCCCCACCCAGCCTCAGAGCATTAACTCTGCCCGTTCCCCGTGCCAGCACTCTGCCCAGCAACAATTCATGAACTGTTTATTTCTGCTTGGAACAATAACAAGCTATACCTATGAATCCTTCACTAAACCATCTATAAACATTTTAGCTTAGACAAATGTTATCTCCCCTTAGTATGATGGCCAGCTGAATCTATGAATCCTTCAATGCACTATCTATAGGTTAACTCCTTAGCCAATTATACACATACTGAGTCTCTGTTAGCCATGGTTCTCAACATCCATCTTGTCAAACATGACACTGATGGGTGGCAGAGTAGGCACTTCTCAGTCAGCCTTGACCACCAGCTGACTTAGTGATGTTTCAAGCCTAAAACCACATCTCCAGGTAGCCCTGCCTTGGGCTATTTCCCAGCGAATTATGGGCAATACGCCTGTGCAATTTACATTAAAAGTGCATATTCCTTTAAGCACTGACCACTCCTTAACTCCTTCCTAATCTCACCCTTACTCACCTAGTTAGCATAATTGACACCTGATTTACTGTCTTGACTCCTTAAAAACTATACCTATGTCTTCTTTAAGTTTGCATGTTCCCTAAGAACCCCTGCCTGCTGTAAAGCGTAACAATAAACTTTTACAAACCTGACTCCAAGTTTGCTTGGGCCTAGTGAATTCCTTCCAGACTCAGGGCCTCTGGTCACTGATTAGAGCCCCTGTATAACCTATTGCCATTTCCCCTATCAATATTACTCATTATCATCCATCATCCTTCTTTGTAAGATTTTTCAAATGAAAGACTTGGAGTTTGGATTCTACCTCAGATACTTATTTGCTGTGTGACCCTGGGCAAGTCACTTAATCTTGCTCATTCTCGTTTTCAGTTTTAACTGCAAAATAGGTACAATAACACCTACATCACAGGGCTATTGTGAGAGTCAAATAAGCTAACATATGAAAAGCAATTTGTAAACCTTAAAGCACTATATGCAGATGACTCACAGGTGTGTGTGTGTGAGAGAGAGAAAGTATGAAAGGGGTCTATACTCTACATCCAGAGATATATAGATTTAGAGATATAAATGTATATAGATCTCTATATATCTATCTCCTGCTATAGTTTTTCTCCTGAGCATCAGTCCAACATTTCCAACTACCTATGGACATTTCAAACTGAATGTCCAGTTTGATGTTCAGTTTAGCACGAAAACACCTTAAACTCAACGTCTCTGAAGTTGAAATCTTTATATTCCCCCAAACTTCTTTTGAAATTTCTAACATTTAGCTAGAGGTTGAACTCTCTGCCTTAATATACATTTATATTATCTTCAGTTAATTCCTGCCCTATTTGTGGTTTAGGGGAAATTCAGGTTACTAGAAACATGTGGGTAATAAAGAAACAGATCATATGTCTGTAGATACACAGGAAGTAGGGAAGGGAGAGGGGGAAGTTGAGGAAAAAACAGATCTTTTCTTGGAATTTTCCTCAATCCTTGAGTATATGGGTAAACTGGCAGGTACACTGGTGTAACCAAGTGCCCCCAAGTCTTCTGCTGAATGATTCCTCTAGGGATAATAGTTCTCCTAGATAAATTTCTTCTCAGCCACAATTCAGTATTACCTTCTCATTCGCTTTTCACTGCTTGCCCCAAGCTTCCTCAGAATTCTTTCTTGCTTATTTTTTCACTTTTCATTATTTCATTTTCATTATTTTCTTTTTCTTTTCTTTTTTCATTAAAGGGGCCATTCCTTGACTCACTTCTTGAAGAGGCCTATCTCTCTAAAAGTGAGAACCTGAAAAGGCCTTAGCCTAAAAGAGCCAGGGTCTCCCCTTGCATCCAGGGCCATCTCCAGTTGTCCTGATGAATATCTGGCCACTGAACTCAAGATGGCTCTGGATGAGAGAGTGAGGCTGGTGACCTTGCACAACCCTCCCTCACTCAAATCAAAGTCAACTGCAAGTCATATCATCGTTTCCCTGATATCCTGGTCCTCTTCAAAAATGAAGAAAAAAGACAACCTGCACAGCTCAATATGACTGTACTGCTTTCTTTCTATTTTTCAGTGCCTGGTTCTAAAATAGCTCTTCCTTTCGTACACAAGTTCCTTAGGGTGTGACCTGATCTCTCCAACAGTAACTTTGATTGATTCAAGGAAATGAACAGGCCCCATTCACTCCCAGTTCTTATCTTACCTAACTATGGTAATCCATTTTAAGTAAGGAAGAATAATGAATAGATCATCACTCTTACATCTGACTTGAAGTAGCTCCACACAGCCTTTTTTAGGGTGACTGTGAGTGAAAAAATCTTGTCACTGCTTTATGAGTTCAAGAGCAAAAAAAGAAAGAGCTTTACTAGCAGAAGATCCAAAAGGGAAAGAGTTCAACATACTGTATTGTTCCTGAAGTGACAGAGAACTTCAACGCCTGTTGTCCCGAGTTCTGAGTTGCCCCAGGTACATGATTCCCCCAATTATGTGTCTCCCTGCTAGTTTTTGTCAGAGTAGGCCCACTCTTTTCTGTAGACATTGTATGCTTTGGTGGGAGAGTATAATCCAAGTTTATGGGTGTATTGTGTTATTTTAAAGATGAGGTCAAAATTACTCCATTCCATTCTAGCTAGCATCGATTGTTGAAAAATTGTCTCAATAAGTCACTCATAGGTCTTAGACTAAGTGCTAGAAGACCTTTAAACTGTGATGAAGTGGCACAGTTAGCATGCTCAGACAGGCCAAGAAAACTGGGTCATGCCCCAGGATCCTCCATATATTATCAACAAAATTGAGAAGGGATTGTTGTTGTTGAGTCATTAACGAGATGGTTGGCAAGCTTCAGGAAAGGAATGTAATGATTACAACAAACCAGCATGGCTTAAAGTCTTAGCTTCATTTCCTTTTTTTGACAGGATTATTAACCTAATATAGGAGGTCAATACTTCGGATACAGTTTACTTTGTTGTTGAGTTGTTTCAGTCCCATCCCACTCTCTGTGGCCCCATTTGGATTTTCTTGGCAAACATACTGGAATAGTTTGCCATTTCCTTCTCCAGTTTGTTTTACAGATGAATAAACTGAGGCAAACAGGGTTAAATGACTTGTCCAGGGTCCCACAGTTAGTCAGTGTCTGAGGTTATATTTGAACTCAGGTCTTCCTGACTCCAGGCCCAACACTCTGCCACCTAGCTGCCCAAGAAGAGATTCAATTCCAGATATTGGAGCAAATATGATTTTCCAGAACATGCTTGAGGAGAACCACGTGGGGAATGGGGGTAGTGAAGAGGCCTTGATTTGGCCTTGGCTGGATTTTCTTCCTCCCTCGTTTTAACTAGAGGAGGACTTCCTGGACTCTAATGGGTCTTGAGGATGTTGGGAGTCAATGACAGATTGGATTAACAGCCCCAGAAAGAGCACAGCAGAGGAAAGGGAAAGGAAACTTCTTGAGGACCACATGAATGAGAGGAAAGGACTTCCAGAAACTAGAAGCAATGTCAACCCTTTGTCATATGAGTTCTCTGAGTTTAAGCCTACTTTCCCTTGAAATCAGTACGTATTTGTGGGAGAGTGTGTCACAGATATTTGGGGTGCAGTTTTTTTTTTTAAAAACAACTGCTCTTATTATACCTCCTTAGTAAATACCCCTTTCTAAAACCTCCTTAAAGCTGACTGACTAAGTGATTCTCAGCTGGTAATCTTGGGAGAAGAGAAAACCATACCAATGAGAACTTGAGCCAATGAAATTAATCACTCCTCACCCCTCTGGGTTACCTTTAGAACTTTGAGGAAGAAATGTAGCCAGCCTAGCTCTGAAGAACCCAATTCATCTGTAAGACTGAATTAGGACAAGGATGCCTCAGAGCTTACAGGATCTATATTGTTATTAATCTGACCTTCTATTGAGTAAATGTTATGATAATTATTGCTATTACTTCATCATTTAGCAAATATTTTATGTTTAAGGGGTAATGGTTTTTTTAAAAAGTTGAAAACTAATGCTCTAAAATGACGAAGAACAAATTTGGTCCCTTTACAAAGATGGGGAGTCCATGGGTATGGATATTGCATACAATGTCAGTTTTTCCCTATGTTGATTAACTTTTCTTTTTTCCCCTCTTATTTTGGAAAAAAAAAAGGATTTGTTCTAATAGATTGATATTTGGGAGAGGGAATGGATAAAAGGTGAAATCTAAGCAATATAAAAATAAAAGATATCAATATTTTTTTTAAAAAAAGAGCTAATTAAAAAAAAAGACTGACTAATGTCAGTCACTGGTTTTGCATAAATGGAAAGCACTCTGGTCAGGGCTGTCAAACTCTGAAAATAAATAATTATCTGTATACACCAACTGTCATATATATATATATATATATATATATGTATATATTATATAATATATATAACCAACTATTATATACCAACTGTTAACTCTGAAAAATAAGATAATAAGCCCAAGGGCCACAGAGGTTATAGCAAAAGCTTTATATAAACTGTTAATTCTGAAAAACAAAATACAACAAAAGAACTCACAAAGATTATAGGCAAAAAGCATCCTTTATTCTGTTGAAGGAAGAAAACTAGATATATGTTCTGGAATCTCCTCTAGGAGACTCAAAGCAGTGAGGCAAAGCCTTGATACATACAATCATGATTAGACAAAGAACCAAGCACTGAGGTATGACCAAGGTAGTGAGGAGTAACAGCAATAATGAGGCAGGTTTTGCCTAGGGACAAAAAGTCTATTCATAGCAGGTCTTCATGACTAGAACCTGGTTTCTACAGGAGCTTGTCCAAACTCACAGACCACCTGGGGCTAGTGTGAACCAATTCTATGATTTAACTACAGGAGAGTTCATCCAGAGGATGAGTGCAAGGGATTCTTGTTATGCCAAGGTTAGGTCACAGATCACTCGTTAGGCCTTAGTTCTGGAAAACAGGGTGTCTTCTAATAGTAAAAAGAAAGGCATGAAAAGAGAGGGATGGTCTTGGCATCTTAAGAGCTATGGTGGAAAATAATAAGTATGCATTCTCCTGGCTGTGACACTGATGGTGGAACCTTTCTAGGAATGTCAGACCAGCAGGTTGGGTGAGCAAGCCAGCCCAGAGAATGAAGGTCTGGTTTGTGCCATACTAATTCAGTGCCACAGACTAATTTTGAGCTTAGCTTGAAGAGTCAATATAGATTACACATAGACAGCTCACACTGGGACAACTCATACCAATAACTAGTCCCAGAAACTCACAGAGACAAAATTCAAGAAAGGAACCAATAGTAAAACCCATGGTCTCAAATAACTATGAAAAGGTGCAAAATTTAGGCAACCAAAAAGAAGAGCTAGAGATCCTAAAACAAGGGGAAAATCTGACCTCATGGTTATCACTGAGATTTGGTGGGAATAAACCTATCACTGACCAATGTTAATGGCTCTGGATAGGTATAATATATACAAAAGAGTAGGATTAACAAAGAAAGTGAGGGGGAGTACCATATACTAGCTTGTAAGGAAATCCAGGAACCAGAGAAGGGAAACAGAAAGACAGGGATTTGGGTGAAGGTCAAATGAAGAAGAAACAAAAATAATTTTGCCATTGGAATAAATTACAGATGAACAGAAAGAGGAAATAGATACAGAGTCTGGGGAAAACGTCATGTGCTAGGCACAGAGTCATAATATGGTAATGACGGAGTAGTCCAATAAGCTAGACATCATTTGGAGCTATTTCTGCCAAAAGCAGAGCAGTTAATAACTTCCAAACTTGACTATAATTTCATTCTTCACAAAAGTAATCAACAAGAGGAACTTTTATTTGGGATCTGATTTTTACCAACAGAGAAGAATCACAACATTTGAGAACTGGAAGGAATCTCATCAACCATTTAGTCCAACCCATATGTGAAGGAATTCCCACTGTATCAGACCCAACACATTGTCATCCTGACTCTTCTTGAAAGTTACAAGGAGAGGGAACCCCCACATTTCCTGGCAAATCAATCTACATTTGGACAAGTCTAACTGTTACAAAATTTTTCCTAATATCAAGCCCATATTTGCTTCTTTGTAACTACCATCCATAGTTCTGCCCTATAGGTCCAAAGAGAACAATACTAATCCCTTCTTCAAATGACAACCCTTCAAATACTTGAATGAAGCTATCATGTCCTCCAGCCCTCAGTCTCCTTTCCTCTATGCTAAACTTGCCTAGCTCCTTCAATCCTCAACTAGTTACTGAGGTAGAAAGTTTGTGATAGAGGAGGAAATCTGGGCATAGTGTGATATACATCTCAGATTTGAGAGAAAGAGATTTCAAAGGTTCAAAGGAAAGATAGTAGGATCTCATGGAATACAATCTTCAAAAGAAGCTGGTCCAAGAGGCATGGGGCATGCTCAAGAATGAAATTCTGAAGACACAAAAGGAAACATTTCCAGTGAAAAGAAAAAGTACAATTTGTTTGAAGAAACTGATATGGATGCACAGCAAACTACCTTACCAAATTAGATTTAATTGCAATCATGCAGAAGATGGAAGCATGGCCAAGTATCAGGAGATGAATATAAGAGTATGGCACATTTCTGTATAAATAATATGAGGAATGATAAACCTTATAATGACCAAAGAAAGCTAAGGACAACAAAAAGAGTTGTTTGTTTTTGGGTGCGGTTTTTTGTTGTTGTTGTTATAGAGAAAAGGGAAGATAAAGGAAGGAATAAGACCTTTGTTGAAGGAGAAAATGTGATAAATGACAACAGAGAATGCAGAGCAGTTCATTTTTTACTTTGTTTCTGTTTTCTCTCCACAGGAGAATTAACCTATGCACCACAAATAACAACAAAATGACTAACACAGAGTGGCGACTAAGATTAGTAAGGAGAGAGTAAGCTGCTTTGATGACCTGATTCACATGATTGAAATCTTTGGGTCAGGTATGATTTGCCAAGCTCCTGTCAATGATATCTGAAAGACTGTTAAAAATGGGAGAGGTATCAAAAGATTGGTAAATTAGTAACTTTGTTCTAATTTTCATAAAAAGAGAGAACAGAATCTGCAAACTCTGATTTGCTGGAGAACTTGACTTCAATTTGGGGGAATTATCTGTAACAGATCATTAAATAGATGGCTGGCAAGTATCAAGAAAAGGAAATGATAGTTATAAGAAGCCAGAATGGCTTCAAGATGTAGCTTCATTTCCCTTTTTGACAGGATTACTAACCTAATATATGAAGGCAATGCTGTGGATATAGTTTACCTTCTTGTTGAGTCATTTCAGTCCTATTCCACTCTTTGTGGCCCCATTTGGGGTTTTCCTTGGCAAAGATAGTGGAATAGGTTGCCATTTCCTTCTCCAGTTCATTTTACATATGAATAAATAGAGGCAAACAGGGTTAAGTGTCTGAGGTCATATTTGAACTAAAGTCTTCTTGACTCCAGACCAAGTACTTGTAGCAGCAAGCACCCCAGCATACCCAGGGTGGCTGCAAACACAGGTTCTTAGATCTGCTTTTCTAAAGGAAAGCAACTCAAAATGGGTTAACAATCTTGCTTTAATCAATCAAACATATCATTTACCTAGTTCAGGGGAAAAAGTCAGCACCCTGAACTTCAGAGTATACAGACAGGTTACAAGCAAACAGAAACATTTCAGCAGACAGGCCTCTAACTGTCCAACCATTACATCTATACCTAGTCAGTTACCAGAGAGGGAAGCATGAACGTCTGGGTTTTTCAAAGCCAGGGGGCTCTCAACGGCTGCCCAGAGTCTCGTCTGGTTAAATCACACAACACTTCTCAAAGTGAGCCCCAAAACAAAGTCTCACCTCAGGATTTATATAGCCTTCTCCTGGCTCAGAGAATGTAACAACCCTCTTGATCCCACTGTCCAATCACAAAGTATCTCCTGAAAAACAAGCCTCCTGCCACAGACTCCAGGTGCACTTAAGCCTATTAAATGGCCCAGGGGCAGGTAAGATCTTACATAATACAGTCTTAGAAAGATGGCAACAAAATAAATTTACATTCCCATTACAGTACTCTATCCACTGTACCACCTACCTGTCCCATAGTTTACCTAGGTTTTAGCAAAGCTTTTGATGCCTCACAGAATTCTTATGGAGAAAATGGATATGAATTAGATGACAATACAATCAGATAGATTCAGAACTACTTGGATGTTGTTAATAGGTTCAACGAGCCATACACCTGCCAACACACTTTTAAATTTAATCTACATTATTAACATTTTCTCCATCACTTTCTTTAGCCTACAAAATCAACAAAACAATACATCAAGCCTTGATAAGTAGCATTTGTTGATTGACAAGATGTAAATGCTCACACTGAAAACTGAACAGTCACTTCTCTGCTGGGTAGAACTGGCTTCAGCATACCCTTAGTTGAATGTCAACAGGGTAACAAGTCTCAAGCAAAGTACCGCAGGAACCATGCTCAGCTCCATGCTCTCAATAAATGTTGCCCTGCTTACCAGGGTAGACAGTTTAAGGGTGATATAAAAAATGATTGAACACTGAAATTGTGTCTTTTCATTACTCTTCTCAGGAAATCACTTTGAAGGATCCTTGATTTTCAGTGTAGATGATACTCCTGGGAATGCAGGTAAAAATCCATCCATATAGCTTTTCATCCTGTGTGATTTTTGTTCTTTTATAAATCCTTCATAGAATATTTACTTAACACACTGGAAGCCTTCTTTGGAGTTTTTAATATCCCATTCATACTTGTGCAGGATTTAGGCATGCAGGATATATCTTAATATGAGCTCAATGACCAGCTCACCTACTTTTTCAGTCCAAAATATTCTTGATGGTGTTTTTTGTTTTGTTTTTTTAATACTTTTGCAATACAAGTCATTGCTGGTAATATACTGCAGCCAGCTTGCCCTCCTCACATATTTTTGCATGACTATTTGAGTTGTCTGCAGTTTCCATCCTTCTGAGATCAACATAGTCCATGACTCCATCTGCATAATATTTATATTAAACATATATAGGAGATGTGTAAGTCTTCTGAAAAAGTTAAGACTGAGTAACATGACAATAACTGCAAGATTTTGTGGTGAATGTCACTAGGCATTGTAAGTGGCCACTACCTTTCCTAACCTAAGGGACAGCCTTAGGTGGTATTCTCTGGAGGGATTGAAGAGACCAGAGAGGAGGGAGAGAAATGACTTATAGTTTATTCTAAGATGGCAGCATCCAGAGGGAGAAAGCTGGCTCCTTATATACTTTTAGAGAGAGAATTCAGGCATGAATTCCTCGTGCACGGGAAAGGTATGCCAATGGAGGGGGGGCCGAACCAGCCATGTCAGCTGCTGCTCATCAAACAAGCAGTCTCATGAGAGACATCCTTGTGAGACAGCAACTGGACTGTGGCCCTCAGCACCTCCTCATCTCCCATGGACACAGGGCAGCCTCTGAACCAAGAGGCCCTGAGGCAGTTCCTGATTTCCCATGAGACAAGAGGTGCTTGGAACTCACATTGTCCCATCCAATTCCCCCTTTTTGTTTTTGGAATATCAGCCTGAATCATTGCTAAGTTATTACAAAACATTTTAGCCAATCAGAGGAGGACCACAAAACAACAATGTGCCCACCGCTATCTCATCCCCCAAGGTCACCGTGGCTTTGGTGAGATCCCTCAATATTTCACACACTCTTTGCCAGGTCCTCCACAAATTGGGCCTGTCCAAGTTGATTTTATTTAGTTGATACAGACATAAGAGAAACAGAGGAGGTTATAAGATTGTCCCATAACTGCCATCGCCTTCCAAAGTCCTGTCCAAGAGCGGCCCTTCTGGAGTACCCACTCGGGTAGAAGAACAGTCATAACGGGTGTGGTTTGTCAGGTACCAAGATTGGAGCTCACTGTGCTTCGTCGTTACAAGTCCTCCAGTGAGTGGCACAAGTCTCTAAAGACTTACAAGCTGGGCTTCCCCCCTATGCTGAGGAAGAGAGGAATTACAGGGCGTCCCCTGTCTCCTAAACATTGTGTAAGCCCATCCCAGGTCAACGACCTCCTCCTTACAAGCTACCACCCTCGGCCAGCATGGCTCCAACATCACTGGGCCATCTGTGTTGTTCCCATGTGCAGGTGGTGAGATGGCAAGCATGGTGAAGGCAGCATGCAGCATCAACATCCCTTGGTGATTCGTCTTGCCTGGTCTCTGCCATCACTGGGACGGGCTCTTCCTCTTCCTCTTTCAAGTCACTGATAACTCGGATAGCTTTTGCAGGAACCCACTGGTGACCTCGACCTGTGGAAATACAAGCATACCCTTGCCTCCCAGGTTATAAGAGTATAGGGGCCCTCCCAATTACCAGCAGGTGTTCTCCACATAACCCGTCTTTGTTTTTCATTATTGTACCACCATCCCATTTTAAGTTTGTGCTTTTGATTCCCTCCAAGTTGTTTCATGGCCGGGGTCCAATCAGTTGCATCAGATTTTAGGTAAACCATCTCCCCCTTATTGTTTTTTGAGATAGTTTTTTATCTTATCAAGTGCAGAGGTGTTTCTTCTCTCCTCATGGCTGCAGGGCTTGACAGTGGATGTAGGGGTTTGCATTGGAGAAGTCTATCTGCTTGCTTAAAGGTGTGGGCTTCAGGGTGCCTCAGGGCTGTTGCTAGTGGAGTCCATAACTTTAGTGTATTTCCTCCCTTTTGCCAGATGGGGGAGGGTAACTTAAGTTCCTTATTAATCTTTAGCACTCTCTTTTAGCCTAATCTGGAACGAGAGGCTTTAATGAATTTTTGTAAAAACGTTTTCAGCCAATTTTAATTTGTATTTTAGTGTTATATTTAATTTTGAAAATTTCTTAGAGAGTGAAAAGCTTTCAACCTTCCAGTTAGAGGGATTGGGACTCTGAAAAAATCCCAGATGAATACTGTATCCCATTTCCCAAAAAACTGGGGGGCCGGAAGCTTTCACCTTTTACATGTTCCTTTATCAGATCTTAGCATCAAGTTAGGAGTGACACTAATTCACTTTTCACATTCCCTAAAATGACCAGAATAAGTTCAAATTGGTTTTTAGTAGCATTCCAATGCACACAATTTTTTTTTTCCTCTAACAGGTGAGGCAGGAAAGGGTGAAATGCTCATTTGTTTGCCTCTTTTGATCTGAGGGGAAAAAGTCCCTTATCTTAATCTCCTTGTTGGCATCCAACTTGGCCAGAGTTTAGTTCGAGAAAGAGATCATTAAGCTTTTAAAAACCTTAAACCTATTCACGGAAATTTCCGCGGTCCAGCCGCATTTTAAATCTTACAGAATGACAAATTACTCTCACTCATTCCCACAAAGACACATAGACAAAGACACATAGACAAAGCAGAGATACAGAAAATAACAGAATGGATCCAAAAGAGATCTCCTGAAAAAATTAAACAGTTGCTGGCTCTCCAGGTAGTAACAGAAGCCAGGTAAGACTTACTTGGTAATATTAGAGACTGCAGTATCACACTGAAGTGTTTCGAGCCTCCTTTGGCACTTTCCTTTCTAATGTTAAACATATCATTAACATATCCCATAGAAAAAAGGCAGAAACGGTGAAATACTGGAGCCCTCTCACTCCTCTGTCTCTTGGCTGGTTCCCAATTTTCTTTTATTATTCTTTTTAACAGTCTTAGATAATATTCTCAGTCTCCACTTTCACTCCGCACCTGCCCCTGACAGCCTTTTACCGAGACTGGGCTTACCTGCTTATTGTTTCTAGTTCCTCATCTACCACTTAACTTGGTGACTCGTTTAGCCCTAAAACTGCTGAAAGCTTTTCCCTAGAAGGCCCAGTCCGTATTGGCCTAAAGGATGAAACTTTATGTGCCAAATCAATAAATGTTTTGATGTGCTTAAACTGCACCATTGCTCACTGTTTCTGTCTCTTCTACATGCAAGGGGTATTCTAATAAGACTGACACAATGGGGCTGCCTTTATGGTTGCACCAGGACAACCAAGGAATAAGTGGTAGCAGGAGAAATGAGCAGGAAAGGAACATGAAGGTAGTTCCTGCCACACCTCGGGCAGGGTGTGTGAGGTCGGCCACGCCCTCCTCCTGCTCCTTGAATCTCCCATGTCCCACAATCCTACTTGAAATGCTCTGGCTTCCCACATTTGAAGCAGTTTCCTTTAACCTTTCCTGTAGGTATCGCTACAAAGGTGAACAACAGCTCAGCTTGATACACTTGTGAGCCCAATCATTTCTTCTATAGAAGCATCTTTCCTAAGCCCCAGCATAGTCCTTTCACAATCAGCACTGTCGTTTTCCCTCAATAAAGTTTTTAGCATTTTCTCTGTACCCTCTACTTCACCCATAGCATGTGTCACTGCCTTCTGTATTCTGGCCACAAAGTCTACAAAATCCTCATTGTCTTTTTGTCTTATCTGTGTGGAGCTCTCTCTCTCAGCCTTTGCAACTGGAATTCTGCTCCAAGCCCAACAAGCACACTGCGAAGTATTCACATAAGCTTCCTCAGTGAAACCCAGGTGCTGAGCAGTGTCAGCATGAGGGCCTGTGCCGGTCAAGGTTGGAAGACAAGTTGCATGTTAGGCCCCGGAGATACCTGGGTGGCAAGCAGCCTACATTGTTCTGTAAATTCTGACATCCAGAACACTGCTTGTCCAGGAATCAGTATCCCCCTCGCCAGGGCTTTCCAATCATTAGGGCACAAAATGCTCATAGATAAGTTCTCTAGCTGACATAATACAAATGGTGCAGTGGGGCTATACTTAGTGACACTCTTTTAATTGCTTAAACACCTTGAATGGCAATGCCTCATGTCTGCACCTCTTTTGTCCAGGGCTGAAAGGATCAGGCTCTTCAATTACGGGAAAGACTCCCCATTCAGTAAAGCTTCACCTTCTCTTCTAGCCTGCTCTATAGGTTTTTCCAAGGTGGATTGTGCATGCCTGCAACTAGAGGGCACTTGAACTCATTTTTCTTTTCTGTCACATATTCTTCCTGCCTTTTCTCCCATGCTTTTTCTCTCACTGCCCCCCCTCCCTCTCCCCTTCTCTGTTTTGCTGTTATAGGAATGTAAATTTTTAAGATCTTCCCTGCCCCTAGGTTAAGTGCACCTGGAGCCTGTGGCTTGTTTTTCAGGAACGCCCACACCTTGGTGCTTTGTGATTGGGCCAAGAGGGTTGTTACATTCTATGACCTAGGAGAAGGCTATATAATCCCTGATGTGAGATTTTGTTTTGGGGCTCACTTTGAGAAGTGTTTTATGATTTGACCAGATGAGACTCTGGGCAGCAGTTGAGAGCCCCCTGACTTTGAAAAACCCAGATGTTGATGTTTCCCTCTCTGGTAACTGTGATTAAGTATGGATGTATGTAATAGTCAGACAATTTGGAGGCCTGTCTGCTTGATCTGTTTCTCTGTCTTGTAACTTCTGTCTGTATATTCTGAAGTTCAGGGTGCTGACCTTTTTCCCCTGAACTAGGTAAACAATATATGTTTGATTGATTAAAGTAAGCTTGTTAACCCATTTTGAGTTGCTTTCCTTTAGCAAAGCAGATCTAAGAACCTGTGTTGGCAGCCACCCTAGGTGTGCTAGGGTGCTTGCTGCTACATTTACCTGGCATCGTGTATAGCTAAATTTGAGAGGTTGGGATACATGGGTCTGTAAATGTGAGGGGGTGGCCAAAGCCATTCTTCCTCTCTCTTCAGGGATGGATCCCTGCTTGAGCCGCCTTTGCTAGGAAGGGACGGACCCGTTTGATGGACCTTCTATTTCCTCCAAAGGCATCTATCTCTTTCTAGGTGGTATAAGGGCCCCAAAATAGTCTCTCTTCTCCTGGTCTCTATACTTGTTTTTTATACCATATTTTGTTGAGCACAACTTCACCCTTCCCTCTCCCAACTGATCTGTGAGCAGGAATTTCAGCCTAGGCTAAAATTCCTGTTGAGTGTTTCTCCATTCTTCCCCATCCCCATCCCCCACCAGATATTCCCCATCTCTGCTCATTCTAGGTTCCCTGTTCCTCAGCCTAGGATAAACTTCGCTGGCACGGGGAAATTAAAAAATATACTGTCAAATCATTGATTGTAGTCTCGGCTTACATAACCTGACTCACTTTAAAAACTGGCACATTGTCCATGCCAACTCACTGTCTGATCTGGGTATGTGACCCCGGCAGTCCTGCGGTAATAAAATCCACTTCCAAATTTTACTCTCGGGGATCTTTTGTCTGGTTTCTTTCAGCTCAACAATTTATTTACTGTTC
The DNA here is from genome assembly GCF_028583685.1 of Petaurus breviceps papuanus. Classification (NCBI taxonomy): domain Eukaryota; kingdom Metazoa; phylum Chordata; class Mammalia; order Diprotodontia; family Petauridae; genus Petaurus; species Petaurus breviceps. Next base: position 19,004,227 of record NW_027185809.1, read on the forward strand.
TCCGAGCCCTTTGCCGGTTCCGGTACCACACAACTTTGCTCCAGTATCTGTCCTGGAGCCCCTGAAAGCAGGGGTATCCATACCCCAAGTATCTTGGGGTGCACTGGCGTGATCCTGGGGTCCTTCTTCAGACCCAAGTTGGGTGCCAGCTGTAAACTGCCACTACCTTTCCTAACCTAAGGGCCAGCCTTAGGTTGTATTTTCAGGAGCGATTGAAGAGACCAGAAAGGAGGGAGAGAAAAGACTTATAGTTTATTCTAAAATGGCAGGGCACACAGGCAGTGTCCAGGGGAAGAAAGCTGGCTCCTTATATACTTTTAGAGGGAGCATGATTCAGGCATGAATTCCTCATGCATGGGGAAGGTGAACCAATGGAGGTGGGGCCGAACCAGCCATGTCAGCTGCTGCTCATCAAGTGAGGGGTCTCCTGAGAAACGCCCTTGTGAGACAGCAACTGGACTGTGGCCCTCAGCACCTCCTCTTCTCCCACAGGCATGGAGCAGCCTCTGAACCAAGAGGCCCCCAGGCAGTTCCTGATTTCCCGGGAGAGACAAGAGGTGCTTGGAACTCACACTGTCCTCTTACATGAACTCCTAGAAATAGCTTTTATGTAAATATTAGCATTGAGTGACCTTGGCTTAAACTAATCTATATTAGCATGATGAACTAACAGAATGACAGCATGTCTTTGAAGTCTAATTCCACTAAAACATGTATTTCTGCTATTTGCACTATTGTATTGCCTGTATGTTCTCCAGAGTTTCTCTGAGGATTCTTGTTTATTTCTTCCGACAGCAAGAGATTTGTGTTAATCTGGAATAGCTCGATTTCAGGATGCTTCTAACTTGGTCTAGAGGATCCTAGGAAATTAGGTATGATGAAGGACAAGATCAGAGACATATTTATGAGATGACTCACAATGGTCTAGACTCCTCATTTAACTTGTAAATATGAAACTTTTTAAGGACTGAACCCGATACTCTGAGCCCATCTCAGACCAGTCAGAACTCCCTTAGAATATGCTGGAACACATTAATATAGTTCTGAAATGAAATGGGGCCTCTGAGTATCCCAAGATTTCAAAGGACTCTAGGACTCAAAGAACTATTAATTTTATTTATGTGTGTGGAGCAAACACTGCATTATGAATGCCTAGCATTTACTCCACAGATGCTTTTCAAGTCGTAGTTTGCCAGAGAGAAAATTAAATAGTTTTAAATCAATAAAGATTAGACAAGGTATTTTGGAAGAAAAACTTTTCTTGTAATTTTTTTTCCAGTATGCTCATGCTAATCTTAAAATAATGTCGACATGACACTTGCTTAGATATATTTTATTCAGTCAAGCTTAATGTATATTTAGCTACATAATAATACTATTATGTATGTATGGAGAAAGACTAAATGACAGAGAGAGAGAGAAAGACAGAGAGAGAGAGAGAGAGAGAGAGTTCAATAATGATCTGGGCTTGCTTGGCTTACTTTTCTGAATCAACATTACCAGCTCCTTTAGATAATCAGGAGTCACTGTGATTGATATAAATGACAAAATTTTATTATAAAATTCCTTCAGGGAATGGGTATGGGGAGGGATGGGGGGAATCTATGAGAGGGCAGACTGGAGAAAGGAGTAATCAGTATGCTTGCCATCTTGGGGTGGGGGGTAGGGGAGAGATGGGGAGAAAATTTGGAACTCGAAATCTTGTGGAAATGAATGTTGAAAACTAAAAACAAATAAATTATGAAAAAGAAAACAAAACCCCTTCAAGGACCACAGACATTCAGTGACATCTATAATAAAAATAGTTTTCTATAAGAAGATAAAAACTTTGGATTTTTAAAAGAAGTTTAAGGTCTATACTTAAAGACGTATGTATGTGTGTGTGCACATATATATGTATGTATAGTGACAACCTCACAGGGTAGATTACATTGATTCATTTAATCAATATCTAGCCCCACACAGTTACTTATGCAAGTGAAATAACCAGTCAGGAAATTCTGGGAATCCCTGCACCATCATATGATAAAAATATTTTTTCTCACCCCACACTTTTAGTGGGCACAATTTCACACTTAATCACAGAAGATTGGATGCCTATACTTATTCTAGGAAATGTTCTCATTGACACATTGATTCAATAAAACTGGAACTACAAAATCTCTATGGTCAGATTATTGTTGGATTCCTCAACTCTGAATGCCTGAAGAGAGAGCTAGTGTTTTCCTTAGATATTGATCTAGATGAGAAACTTCTTGAATACAGAGACTATTTGCTAGCTATATGTGAACATGTATGTAAAAATAAACATGTGTATATTTATTAGTATTGAATAATTATTGGATCAATAACTTACAGAATTCTATGTTACATTCTAATTGTGTTCTGATGCCACAAAACTATAAGTCTTGCTTTAATTAATAACAAATAAAGCATTTTAGAAATTGCTTTTTATCATGAGCTAAAAAAAATATTTAAGAACACCTACAAAAGAAAGAGTCTCAGGTCTCTACATTTTAATTGTTCTAAGAATAATACTGACTCTCAGAATAAACAACTCCTCTAATTCAAAGTAATGCTTCTGGTAATAATATTTTAGCTTATCGACAGTGATTGTAGCATGTTATCTTTCATAAAAATCACAGTCAACTCAAAATCCTAGGCCCAGTCCAAAAATAAAAATCATTCCTAGAAATATTACCTTTCTAGAATGGGAAATATAGATATTGCATTCAACTTTGTAGTTGGAGTCTATTGAAAGACAAGCTTTCAGGCAGTTTCATCAATACATTCATTAAAAAGTACAAGAATGCCAAATGACACATGTGACAAGAGAACTGATGAGTAGTAGAGAGAGTGCTGGGCTTGGAACCAGAAAGACCTTGATTTAAATTTTGCCTTTGCCAATTACCAGATGAATGACCATGAGCAAGTCACAATATGGCACTTACAATAGCACTTGCTTAAATACACTGTATTCTGTCGATCATGATGTACATTTTACTGCAAGTAAGTCCGTAGGACTTATCTACTAGGCTGTAGATACATTGTGAATTGTATTCATGGAGGGGGTTTCCACATGAAGAGTTCTTCATATATCTTTTATATAACTGCCTGAACAAAGTATTGCTTTTCACAGAATCTCAGAATTGGTTACACAATCTCAGAAGTCATCTAGTCCAACCCATACCCAAAGAGGAAGATCTCCTATAGTACCCCCAACAAGTGTATTCCAAATTCTAATCATTTGGAAACAGGGGCATGCTGGTACATGTTTAACAACCTTGTCGATGGGGGGGGGGGGAGAAAACACTCAATAAACTTTTAAATTTTAATCTACACTATTAACATTTTCTCCATCACTTACTTAAGCCTAGACAATCAATAAGACAATAAATCAAACCCTGGTTTGAAATATTTGAAGATTTCCAAGTTTTAAAGGGTCACGTTGAAAATTGAACAATTGGTTCTCTGGAGTCAGTTTGATCTAAGGCCAGTGCACTCCTACCCCCACCTACTATCTATAAGTATGCATTTGTGAACTATGTGGGGATTATGTAGTTTAAGGAATGGCTGTAAAACATGCAGAAAATCTGTCTTTGTGATATTCTGATCTTGCACTTGCACAAGAACATTTTTTCTGATTATGAATATAATTCTATTTACATTCTAGTTTTCTTAAAACTCTATACTACAAATCTATTTAACTTCTATTTCAATTAAAGTCCTTTAGCAAAATCATCATTCCAACAAATTGTAATAATCATTATTAAATTTTTAAAATAAAAAGCCTCGCATATAAAACTTTACAATATTCAAAGCATTTTCTACATTTTCTTTTTGATTCTCACAATAACTTTGTGAGGTAGAGAGTATATAGATAGCATAGTTGTGTTTCTAACAGATGAGGAAACTAAGGCTTGGAGTGGGAAAGTTACTTCCACATGATCACACAGCAGTCAGAGCCAAAATGCAAACCTAACTATCTAGACTCCATATCCAGCACCCCTCCCACTATCCCATGCTAACAGAGTTTAAAGACTTGTATTTAAATCTTATTTCTGTCACTTACTGTCTCTGTGACCTTGGGCAAGTCACTTTAATTCTCCACGCCTCAGTTTTAGCATCTGAAAAATGAGAATAGTACTTGTGCTATCTATTTCATATGGTGGACATGAAGAAAGCATTTTATAAACTTTGAAGTGCTCTACAAATATAAATCATTATTACATCACAGATGCCCTCCTTAACATTAAAAATGAAAAATGTGAAGTTAGTTTCATCAATATATTAATAAAAAGATACAAGAATACCAATTGACACATATCAAAGTAGAATTGAGAAATAGAGGATAGAATATGGACTTGGAACAAAGAAGACCATGGTCATAATTCTGCCTTTGGGAATGACCAAAACAAAATATTACTTTCTCCCTTTGGAGAGTAAAGTATTCATAAGGCAGGTTAAAGATAAACAAATATTTATTCCATAATCAATTATATACGAATCATGAATCTGCTATTAATTTTCAACATGGATGTTTAGTTGTTCCTGTTGCTGTTATACTTGTCCCTTAACTTTATAGCTATTATAATAGCTTTTTTCTCCTTCTAATTTAAGAAAATCTAAGATTACTCTTTTTTTTAAAGCAATTGGGGTTAAGTAACTTGCTCAAGGGTTACATGGCCAGTTGTGTGTGTGTGTGTGTGTGTGTGTGTGTGGGTGGGTGGGTGTGGGTATTAAGTGTCTGACGCAGGAACCGGTCCTGGGCCCTCCCAACTTTGGGGTTGGTGCTCTGTTCACTGGGCCACCTAGCTGCCCCCTAAGATTATTCTTTACCTCACCTTGCTACTGAATTAGGAACATAACACAATGGTACTAAAGATGACAGATTTGAAGCATATTAACTGCTCACATTGGGCATGACAATTCTAAAGACAGTTTACCCTTCAGTGACAACTGAGAGCATCCTGGCAGCCATTCAGTAGCCATTCTTATCACATGACCAGCCCTGGGCAGTGAAATGCCATGAATCTAGTTTAGATAGAAATTGAATGATTATATTCTAAATAAATTTTAAAACTTACAGAGTTGTGTGTGTGTGTGCAATCTTTCATATAATTTTACATTCCTAACTAGATTTCCTGTCTCTTTGCAGGCAAGACAGGAAATCTAGTTAGGAATGTAAAATTATATTAAAGCTGGTCTAAGATTAACATCCAAAGAACACTTATGCTAAAACCATTACTGTTTGCTAGGAATCTCATATGTTCTAAAATGTGTCTTTACTAAAAGATAAAAAGTCCAGAATTAGGGACAGATATTTATAAGAGGTCAGCTGAATGTTTTGTATCATAAAGTGGAAACTTTGAACTAAGAATCTCTAAGAAGTTCGATGAAGCCATGAACAAGTAATGGTTTAGGCATCATGACATGAAGGATAGAAAACTGGCCTCAAAGCCAAGTTCTGCCTCTAAAACATTCTAACTATGTAATCTTGAGCAGCTAAATGGCACAGTGGATAGATTGCCAGGTCTTGAGTAAGGAAGACCTGAGTTCAAATTCTACCTCAGACACTGACTAGCCATGCAACCCTAGGCAAGTCACTTAACTCTGTTGGTCTCAGTTTCTTCATCTGTAAGATGAACTGGAGAAGGAAATGGCAAACTAATCCAGTATCTTTGCCAAGAGAACCCCAAACCGGGTCATGAAGCGTTAGGCATAACTGAAACAACTGAATCATAGCATATAACATTGGGGAAATCACTTAAAACTCTCAGTGTTCTACACAGTTCTCTGTAAGTTGCAGAGAGGGAAGTTTTCTGATCAGGAAATCTCTATGACAATGAAACCACAGATTCAGTCCCTGTTCCTATCATTTACTATTACTAATGATGATAATTCCCTCAAAACCCAACCCATAGTCATAGTTCATAAAGATCATAAAATGAAGGTGGAGAACAGAGGGAACGGAAAAGTAAGAGAATGCCAGCCAGGGTGATATACCATGTAGACACTATGTGCCCTGAAACCATTAAAGTATCTGTGAAGGTCTGGAATGAACTCTGAAACATTGGCTCTTTCAGCTCTCACAATACTCCTGAATGGATTAGCACCAAATAAGTGGTACGGAATAAGGTCATGGCCTGGCCTTATTCAGAACTGTCACAATGAAAAACATGACATTCATGCCCCAGTACCACAACAAGGATAGATACTGTAGAAAAAATCAAAGATGCCAACACCCCACTTGCTGGAAATGGTTTAGTGCAGATGGCACTGATCACTAAACCTGGCAAACCATGAGTGCCCACTAGGTGTACTGAAGATATAAATGCTTTTATACTGTACCAGAACAAATGAGTCACTTCCCAAGCACCTCTTGTTATGCATTCTAACTCTCCTCATGTAATGGGAATGTAAATTTGGAAGATCTTCCCTGCCCTAGGCTAAAGTACACCTGAAGCCTGGGGTGGGAGGCTTGTTTTTCAGTAAATACTTCTTGATTGGCCAGTGGGTCCAAAAGGTTGTTACATTCTCTGAGCCAGGAGAAGGCTATATAAGCCCTGTTGTGAGGCTTTGTTTTGGGGGCTCACTTTGAGAAGTGTTCTGTGATTTGATCTGGATTCTGGGAAGCCGTTGTCCAGAGCCCCCCGGCTTTGAAAAACCCAGATGTTGAAACCCAGATGTTGACTGGGTATGGATGTAATGGTTGGATAGTTTGGAAATCTGTCTACTTGATCTGTTTCTGTCTTGATAATTCTGCCTGTATACTTTGAAGTTCGGGGTGCTGACCATTTTCCCCTGAACAAGGTAAACGATATATGTCTGACTGATTAAAGTAAGCTTGTTAACCCATTTTGAGTTGCTTTCCTTTAACAAAGCAGATCCAAGAACCTGTGCTGGCAGCAAACCCTGAGGACGCTTGGGGTGCTTGCTGCTACACCTCACTAGAACTGAAGGTTCCAATCCTGGGACTCAAAACATTTAATATTTTAAAAATATTTTTTAAAAACACCTATTATGAACTCTTCTATAATCAATTGAACTTTTATCCTAAAGCTACTTTGTTCCTAGCACTGTGTAGGGCCAAATGAGGGATACAAAACAAGAACTGGTCCTGGGCTACAAGGAGCTTAAAATATAGTTGAAGAGAAAAAAAAATTATGAAAACAGATGACAGTTTAGTTACTGAGACTCAATTTAGCACTTTAATCACAATAGGCATTCAAAGAAGAGAGAGATTAACATGGACTAGGACTGTAAGAGAATATTTCGTGGGAGACTTTGTGGGACTTGACCTGATTCTTGAGAGATGAGTGACATTTAGGAGGATAAAAGATAGGATATTTCATGCAAAAGGGTGTGAGAGAGAGTCGCCTCAGCAAAGGCACTGAGCATGAATGGGTATGTGGTAGAAAGTCCATTGGGCAAGAAGTCAGGAGACCTCTATCCCTTATTAATGATGTGGTCTGGGGCAAATTGTTCCACATCCATGGGCCTCAGTTTCTGTAGAATAGGGATTTGTCTAGATAACTTTTAAGGTTCTTTTAATGACACTGTTCTATTATCTATGATCTAGACCAGCCTGGTTGGAGTATAGGATACATGTTAGGTAATGTATGAAATAAGTTTGGCTAGGGTGGGACTAGATTGTAGAGAGCCTTGAAAACCAGTTAGAGGAGTTTGGATTTGATGTAATAAGAAATAGCAAGCTGAAGTAGATTTTTGTGTAGGAGGGTGAAATGATGAAAGATGACTCCAAGTCATCTATCCTGTGATATAAAAAAATAGTATTATTACAAAATTACATGATAGAATTATTATAATATTATTATAACATTACAGGATGCCCTATAGTGAACACTGAAGTATGATGGTAGGGTTGACTGAAATGATTTTTAAGATTCCTTCTAATTCCAAAAAATTCTGATTCTTTGTTCCCATTGCTATCACCAAGGCACTGAAAGTTCTCAAGTACTAGAGAAATAATTCAGTTAGGTTTACCAGACAGCACTTAATAACTAGAAAAGTCAACTAATACATTTTGGAATTTTTTCTAACAAAAAGTAACATAAAGCATCATCAAGTAAATGTAAGGAGAGTGTGGCAAGAATAAAGAATAATCCAACAAACAGCCTTACTATGGTGCTGTTCTCCACAAAATGTGAAAAGCTCTAAGAGTCCTTTACTAAAATAAGTGGGCCATTTGTGGAAGATTATTAAGATGGGGAGGCCTGGGTAGACTGTATTCTGTGCTGACTGAGCGAATGCCATGCTGATAACACAAACTCCTTTCAGTATAGAAATATTTTAACAAGACTTAAAACAAACAAACAAAAAATGGAGTATTCCATTGTTGAAAGATCCAAGTTAATTCGAGTTTTAGTGTATCATCATCAGAAATGCAAAGACTGGAAACTAATTCCTAATCAGACTGAATAAATTAGATAAAAATAGATTTCAGGCCCTAGCAGAATTAATCAATTTATCATACATCAACAAGCATTTACTGTGTGCCAGCCCACCATGCTAGACTACAGAGATACAAAGACGAAAAATAAAAGTCCTTCCCCTCAAGGAATTTACATTCTATTGAAGGAAATAGCATGCACATATATAAGTATATATAGCACTCATACAAAGTAATTTGTGAGGGAGACATTAGCAGATGAAGGGGTCAGAAAAATCATCAAGTAGATGGGGGACCTAAGCTCAACTTTGAAGGAAACTAGTTTGTTTATCCTTTTCAAAGGATGCTATAAAGGTTAACTCTGGTTAACTATGGGTGTAAGCTTATTAGCATCAGCTGGAAGAAAAGGATTACTTGCAACTCTTCAAGTCTGTCTTCAAATCTTTCTAGTAATTCAGGGTGTACTAAAAGTCTGAGGGTAGTTTTAAGCAACAAAAAGCACTAAGACTTTTAGGATACTTTTATGTGAAGGCTTGTGACAAGGATACATTTCTTTAAATCTGTACAATAATATATAAAAGGCAATATTAAAACAAAATGAGCTTGTTCATTTCTTTTCTTCATGAAGAATAGTATGACCAGGGGCGGCCAGGTGGAGCAGTGAGTAAGAGCGCCGGCCCCAGCGTTGGGAGACCTGGGATTGGTTCCGGCCTCAGATACTTAACACCCACACAAAATAACTGGCCGTGTAACCTTGAGCAAGTTACTTAACCCCAACTGCTTTAAAAAAAAAAAAAAAGAATAGTATGGCCAGGGTTTTAAAAGAAGTTTGGTGGAGCTTGGACAGAGAGTGATAAAGATGAAAAGGATGAAGGGAAAAGCAATTCCAAAGAAAAACAGGAAGCTGTGAGTGGAACAGGAATGAAGGAGGATTTTAATGACGTGTTAGGTAATGAAGCAGCTCCTTAGTTGTTTCTCTGTGTATTGGACAGGAGTGACACAAGTGAGGGGGACACTTTATGAGTCTATACACCGTTTTGACCATTTTCTTTATAGAATCTGTCTCTGGAAGAAGGCTGTTATAAGGATGGAGCTTAAATAAAAATACAGTATTCTTAAAGGAGAGAAATTTTATGAGAATTATAAAACTTTGGACTGTTTTAACAGTTATTTAGTCCTTTCCCATTAATCCTAAATTTATAGGCAAATTTCTCCCAAGTTTACCTATGTTTTGTATTAAGACAATTTTAAAATAACCTGTCATTAGAAAATTCAGAGGGTGATCCTAAATCTTGAAACATAATGTAAAAATATAATCAAAGGACTGGGATCAAAATACTGTTATTAACTAAATTTGTAGATATAGGTATGGTCTTCCAAAAATAAATGATAAGGTATACAGAATGCTTTTTCATCATTGAAGTACTATGTAAATGCAAGCTATTATCTTTTTTTATTTGTTCATAAATACTTTTAATCCCCAAATATTGTAGGCATTGACAACTATCTTTTTAAAAATTCTGGGAATAGAAGTGGATTATTTTCAGAGTAGAAAGTTCATGAACAGTTAGCTGGTGCAATGGATAGAGTGCTGGTCCTGGAGTCAGGAAGCCATGGTTTCAAATGTGAACTCAGATACTTTCTAGCTGTGTGACCCTGGACAATGTACTTAACCCTGTTTGCCTCAGTTTCCTCATCGGTAAAATGAGCTAGAGAAGGAAATGGTAAACCACTCTAGTATCTTTGCCAGGAAAACCACCAAATGGGATCACAAAGAGTTGGATTTGACTGCAAATGACACAATTACAAAAGAAAATTTATCCACCACAGGATAGGTTTCCCTGTTGTGCAGCAGGTAACAGATTAATACTAAACTTCACACTATTTAAATTGCATATTTATATTTTCCTATTGAATAATGTCTTTTTTAACTTCCTATGAATTACTTTAGTGGTTCTTTAAAGGCATATTTCTAAAGTACTCCTTAAGTTCATTTTGCAAAAATGGTTGTACAGTAGTAGTCCAGAGAGTGATCTTCAAAGGTCAAGTGAGATAAGTTTATGTTTTAGTTTTTTTTAAGTTACTTTCCTAAGAAAAAATGTTCAAGGCCAAAAGTGTTGCATTTCTTTATGCTTGCCATTTGTTTTCAAATAATATCCACAGAGAACTCAAAATAATAACAACAAAAATAATACTTTTTTTTTAGCACTACAGTATTCATTTCAACTAGTGAAAGGTTATTTAACCAACTAGTTGTAGACCTCTGAATAGTACCGTGTTTCCCCTATAATAAGACCTATCCCAAAAATAAGCCCTCCCTTTACTGTGTAAGATTCCTCTAAAATAAGCCCTATTGAGATTGCTACTGTAGTGAAGGTGATCCCCTGCGCTACACGCTACATTACGGTACCCTCTGTATGCACCGTCCCCCCCTCCCCCGGGTGAAACGCACGCCGCGCTCTGAGCTGCATCCAATCAGAGCTGCAGCAGTGAGCGCATCATCCTGTTCTTCCCCAGTGATTTGCTTATTGAATAAAGGTACATTTTTTTGTTCACATTTACCTGTTTATTAAAATTGCTGTCAATGTTCATTAAAATAAGCCCTCCCCTGAAAATAAGCCCTCTGGTGTTTTTCTGTCCAAAAAAAATTAATAAGACAGTGTCTTATTATCGGGAAAACACGGTAGGTATATAGCCCTTCTGACCAATACACTTAAATCCATTTAGTCTTAGGATCTCTCCACAAAGGATGTCTCCAAATCAAACGTAAATTACTTGGAAACAAAATTGCTTTTAAAAATAATATAAAATCGGGGCGGCCAGGTGGCTCAGCAAGTAAGAGCACCGGCTCCAGTGTTGAGATGACCTGGATCAAATCTGGGCTCAGATACTTAGCACCACACCCAGAAATAACTGGCCGTGTAACCTTGAGCAAGTTACTTAACCCCGATTGCTTTAAAAATAATAATAATATAAAATTAATTCATCCTTGAAAAAAATGCCTATCACAGAACTGTATGTATTTGAATCCAATAATATATTTCAATTTCAATTAAATTGTAATATAAATTTGTTATGAACAGGTCAATATGAAAAAAAGTAATAGTCCTTGTTCCTTTCCCCAGGCTTCCTGCTATTTATAGTTAAAATTTTGTCATCATTATTTACAAATATTTATGGTACCAAAAGGCACTTCAAGCTTTGTCAAGCAAATCGAAAGTACAGAGTTTGTAATTTTTCCTCTTCAATAAACTCATAGGTCCTGATACTCATTCCCCCCTCATTTTCTGCCCCCATTAACTTCAAAGAGAACATTACATTCTGGAAAAAATCTGCTTGTGCAAAAAGAACTTGAATTTAGCCCTATGAGACAGAACAGGTCAGTTAAGTTAAGTCTTTCCCTATTTCCCAATCATCTTTGGTCTTAAAAAGTGCATGTGATCCAGAATTTCTTGGGCAAAATTTGAAAAGAAAGGCCTTGTCTAAAGGGCCCTTCCTTTCCTCACAACCAAATTTATTTTCTTCTTTTTCTTCTTCAAATGTTAGTCCACAAGTTAATCTGCTTCATGAAGTCAGGCATAACTTGTTTCATGTATCCAATCCTGTCCAGCTCTTTGTGGCCGTATTTGGAATTTTCTTGGCAAAAGATACTAGAGTGGTTTGCCATTTCCTTTTCTAGCTCATTTTGCAGATGAGGAAACTGAGTCAGAGTTAAGTGAGGGTCCCATAACTTGTAAATTAGTCCAGAAAAAATCCTCTGGCCTCCTGGCCTCAATCCAAGGTGGCCTACCCTGGAGGCATAACTACTCCCACTCATCTCTAGTGATCCTACTCTCTTACTGCCTCATTTACAATTTACAGTACAATTTCCCTCCTATCTTTATAGCTTCTTTTTTGTCTTTACATATCTTTATTCTATATTTCATTAATTCCACTGAATTACAAAGGCAATATTTTCTCGTTGAAATTGGACTATTCCGGTATTTGCTGGGTGAATTAGTATCAGATTTTTGTATTTTTGGAAGGGAAGAAAGAGGGAAATCTCTCCAAATGAGTTGTAGAAGAAATTTCAGAGATTATCAATTCCAACCTTTTCATTTTTTATAGGCCTTTTATACTTCTTGAGCATTATAAATAAGTTGTTTTCTCTGTTTGCCTCTTAGGATTGTTCACTCAAACCTCCTTATGGTTATGAAATGGATGGATTCAGATTGTCTCTGTTTAATTGTAACTTAAAATATTACATGCATTCAATGTTTTACAAATGATGGCACTGAGGCCCAGAAAAGCTCAGTGACTTACCCAAGATAACATTGCCAGTTAATAGCAGAGCTCAGACTAAAGATTGGTCCTTTCCAGGTAAATGCTTTCCTCACAACTCAACTAAAGCAAGAGAACTAATATTCTGGGATTTTAGAAGACGGGGGATTTTCAAGTAAAAATGATCATAGTCTCTGAAAGAGAGTTAGCAAATGCAAAAATCTATTCGAAGCTTTCAGTCATATACTGCGTATCTTCATTGCAGCTAGGTGGCCCAGTGGATAGGGTCAGGGAAATTCGAGTTCAAATCCTGCCTCAGATATTTACTGGCGATTTGACCTTGGGCAAGTGATTTACCCTCAGTTTCCTCATCTGTAAACGGCAGTTAATATTCAGCTTCAACTTCGCAGGGCTGTTGGAGCAAATGAAATGAAAAGTGATAAAGCACTTTGTGCCACATACAGGCTGTTATCACTGCAGTGCCTTTGACTAAATTAATTTTTGAATGGAAAATCGTACGTTAATCATATGTTCCAGTCAGGGTCAACTGGCCAGTGCCATGAAACAAAGCACGCCTTAAACTTGCCTCATCTGGCCAAAGGTACTTAGACTTTCACAAGCTCCTTTTCTTGAAATGAAGTTCTCCATCCCCACTCCCACCCCGTGCAGTAAATTCCCGAGTCCCACCACTGGTTTCATCAGCACGGCATGTCACCTCTTTATATGGCAGGTGCACGCGGGGTCCGCTTCTCAGTTCTGCCAGTAAGATCGGGGAAAGGTTCCGTCGGCATCCCCCACCTGGCACCAAGGTTGCTGGGGCTCCTCAAGCCTCCTACAAAATGAAACCAACGAACCCCGTGAGCGTGGGCTGGAGGGCCGGGAGCGACACCGGGAAAGGAGAAGGGATAACAGTTACTTTTCGAAACAAATTCCCGCGGTGCGGTATGGTCAATTACATCGCGCCGGGCCTCGCGTGGCCTTCTGGGGCTCGGAAGTGCAGCAGCAGCAGCAGCATCATCACAATAATAATAATAAACAGACAGCAGCCAAAGCGCCTTTCCCCTCATCCCCTCCCCCAATCGCAGCGCGGGAACGCCCTCCGCCCCTTCCGCGCCCCCGCCCTCTCGGTCGGGAGGCGCGCGCGCGGGTGCGGGCTTAGCAGCCGCGTCCGGGGCCGAGTAGACGAGGCGGGGGCGGGGCGGGCGTCACACAGCGGAACTGAGCGGAGAGGGGGAGGCCCCGGGGCCGCTCGGGCTCGCGCTTCCGTGGCGCCCGGACCGTGTCCTCACCCCACCCCCGGGCAGCGCGGCCAGGCAGCGCCGAGAGCTCCGGGGGTTGCCGTTATCATGTCGCTGAGGCAGCGCCTGGCCGCGCTGCTGCTCTGCCTGCGGGACCCGCAGAAAGTGGCCAGCTTCCAGCGGCTCTGCGGGGTGGAAGAGCCGCGGCTGGCTGGGGCAGACGCGACGGCCCCGGAGGAGAGGGGCGGCCGCAATCCCGACCGGGCGGCCGTGCCGGAGGGCGGCGGGGGCAAGCTCCGACGCCGCGGCGTCAGGAACGGGGTGAGGAATGGGGAGCCGGCCCCGGCGGGGGGGCGCGAGAGCCAGGCGACCCTCCCGAACAGAGCGCAGGGGCTGCGGCGCAACTCCCTCACCGGAGAGGAAGGGGAAGCGTTCGGGGTTCGGAACTGGCTCCTCTTCTATCTGTTCTCCTTCGGCACCGAGCTGGGCAACGAGTTCTTCTACATCACCTTCTTCCCGTTCTGGATCTGGAACCTGGATGCCCTGGTGGGCCGGAGGCTCGTGATCCTGTGGGTCCTGGTCATGTACCTGGGCCAGTGTGCCAAGGACGTCATTCGATGGCCCCGGCCCGCCTCGCCACCCGTGGTCAAGCTGGAGGTTTTCTATAACTCGGAGTACAGCATGCCCTCCACCCATGCCATGTCTGGCACAGCCATTCCCCTCACCCTTGTCCTCCTCACTTACGGCCGCTGGCAGGTAAGCGTGCCCATCCCTGTCCCTCCTCTTCCCGTCCGGTACCTTCTCTTACCTTGCCCTCCCATCTCCTTCTGCCTACCTGGAAGGACAGTGCCTGGGGGCCGATTGGCATGCAGACGGATGGTTGAGGTTGAACTGAGAGGTCAGTCAACTAGAGCATTCATTAAAGTGATATGCCAGGCACCGAGCTCGGTGCTGGGGGTACAGAGAAAAAAGTAAAAAAAAAAAAACAATCCCTGCTCTCTAAGAGCTCTCTGTCTCGTGGAGGAAAAACCGCAAGAAAAAAAAGATCTTTATCGGATAAATTGGAGGTGGTCTCTGGGGGAAGGCATTAAGATTGAGGACTAGGGAGAGCTTCTTGAAGGAGCTGGGACTTGAGCCTGGAAGACTGAAGGAATCCGGAAAGGCGGGGGTGGGGGTGGAGGAGGCTGGGGAGTTTAGTTGAAAGTGGCCCCGTTAAGTTGCTTACTTGCCCATTGAGTTTTGATAAGCCCCCTTCCAAATACCCTCCTTCCCACAGGTTTGCATGTTTCACAGCCAGTCCATACGTAATTATTCTAGTTCCCCACATCAAAAGAACAAATCTTCCCCTAGATCTCAGAGAATCGAACAGTTCTTAACGAGTTAATGGGCTGCTTGTTGAGATGCTCTTACTCAAATTTCTGATCCTAGTTTAAGTTTATATAGGACACATAAATCACCCCAACTCTCAAGGTAATTGGTGTGTGTAGTTAAGCCCCAAACAGTGTATAACCCAGCCCATAAAATGAATTAAGATGCGGTCTTTCTTTTCTGTCACAATGTATTTCTACAAAGCATACTACAAATATAGTTCAGACTGAAAATGCACTTAGAGTTGAGTGAATACTGTAGACTTGGGAATTGTGTTTTTAAAGGGGTGTGGTTGTTATTTGCTTACAGGCAAAAAACATTTTACTTCTGGATCTCTAGTTTCGTTTGCCGAACTACTTTTTATTCTTGCAGAATCTATAAAATGTGTTTAAAATGTATTTTGAATAGGATGGTTTTCAGCTTCAAACTAGTTATGCAGCGATAAGTTTAAGGAATCCACAGATTAGATAAATTTGGTTCCAAATAGACATACTTAAGAATATGGACAAACTCTTCTCCAGACAGTTGATTTTAAAAATCTTGATTATCTCATTTGCCCTGCTATACTCCCTTTTTCATTCTTCATAAACGCTTTTCTTTTTATAACCAGCTTTTTCCCTCATAAAGTACCTGTGTAGAATGTCACCTCTGCTTTATATGTCCTTGCCTAAATTTTAAAGAAGAGGTATTGCAGTATCAAGCTTTAACAGTAAAATGTATCATTATATCTTATAGGATGATCTTTCTAAGGATGAAAACTTTGATTTTCATTTGCTGTTTCAAAAAACAAACTACCTAACATTGAGAAATACATTCTCACTAAAACCCCCATCAAAAGCTGCCTCACTGTATCATAGATTTGGTTAATACTGGCAGATGAAATAATTTCTTCTGTGTATTCTAGTGCATCTCTAATGATGGAACAATAACTTATAAAAATATCTCATAATACTAATTACTTATTTGCAGAATTTTAGATCTAGTCTAACCAACCTCATTTTAAACTTAAGGAAACAGAAGCCTGGAGAAGTTGAGCCACATACCCAGGGCCACACAGAAGGTAGTAACAAAGCTGACAGAGCTGGGACTAGCGTCTAGGTCTTCTGACTTCCAGTACAGAGTTCCATTCACTATGTTAGTAACAAGATTCCACTGTAATAACATGATCTATCCACTACACATGGCAAAAGATTTCTACTATGGAGGTTGTAGTTTTTAAGTGATAATTCAGATCTTAAAGCGGTGCTCACATCTTTTTGCTTGTGTTAATGGATACAGTGCCAGGCCTGAAGTCAGGAAGTGAGTTCAAATCCAGCCTCAGACACTTACTAGCTATGTGACCCTGGGAAGGTCACTTAATTCTATTTACCTTAGTTCCCTTGTCTGTAAAGTGAACTGGAGAAGGAAATGGCAAACCATTCTAGTACCTCTGCCAAGAAAACTCCAAATGAGGTCACAAAGAGTGAGACACAACTGAAATGACTGAAAAATCACAGTGTGTATGTGTCCTGAAATAAATATTTTTTAATAATCTCAAATCTAGCCAGTTTCATTGATATCTTTTAAACATTTGGTTAAGCCAGTCTTGGAAATAAATGAAAAACTTTACCTTACTCAATTCTTTAATCATGCTACTTAATCATGCTATTCCCAACTCCTTTGTACCTACATTCATTGCTTTCCATAGGTATATATAAGAAACCCTCTCTAGAAATTTTTCTAGAAAAATAGTGTAAATAACAGTTTTTGCTTCTTTCAAAAATTCATGCTTTTACCCCATCATCAACTTCAACAGATTTTAAAAATGGAAAATTAAAATAGCAAAACAAAACAAAAGGCCAAAGTTAACCATAAAAGCCAGTCAGCCTAATACTTGACTTAATACGGTACTCAGGATCCATGTGTGGAAAGGCAAATGCAAGAATTAACAAAGATTAATTATTTTTGGTATTTCAGTAATAACTTCTCTCTTAAAGTAGTGATTATGAAAATAATATACCCTATCAACTTCACGAGGTCAATAAAATCAGTTGGGATGATGTATGACAAAGTACTTAGTAACTTGAAAGCATTATATAAATGTTAAAATTATAATTTAACATGGCTTTTTCCTCCATATATGTATACTGCAGCACATTCATGCTTTCTCAGCCTACGTGATTCTGAGTCATGTTCTCCTATATCTGTTACAGAGGATCTGCCCAGTGTACTGAAGGCCTTCCTCTGGGTCTTATTGCCTTTCATTGATATCAATACAGGACCCAAACTGTCCATTTATGCTATATAACTTCCTTTTCCAATCATATGTTTTTCTCAAACACATCTTTAATGCCAGTTCTTAAATCCTTAGAAATTTACTACAATCTACCTTATCTGCCATTAATCTCTCAGTTGTCCATGACTTTGATTCTTGGGAAGATGTATTCGTATAGTATCACTGGGAGAACATTTGTGCTAAACAATGTATTGGGTTAGGGACACTTTTTTCTTCTCCCTCTCTGGTTCTAGGAAAAGGTTGGGATTGTTTAAGAATATTTTTATTTTGTTTTTTTTTTTCCCCAATTACATGTAAAACAATTTTTAATGTTCTTTTTAAAAATAATTTTTGAGTTCCAGGTTCTCTCCCTCCCACCTTTCCCTTCTCCCTCCTTGAGAAGGCAAGTACTTTCATAAAGATTATACATGCACAGTCATGCAAAGCATATTTCTATATTAGCCATGTTACAAAAGAGAACACAGACCAAAAAAAGAAGCAAGAAAAACAAAGTAAGTAAAAAAGTATGCTAGTCTGTGTTTAGACCCCATCAGTTCTTTCTCTGGAAGTGGATAGTATTTTTCATCATAAGCCCTTCAGAATTGTCTTGTATCATTGTATTGCTGAGAATAGCCAAGTCATTCACAGCTGATATGCCATTGCTGTTACTGTGTACAATGATTTCCTGGCTCTGCTCACTTTACTTTGCATCAGTTCATATAAGTCTTCCCAGGTTTTTCTGAAATCATTCTGCTTGTCATTTCTTATAGCATGATAGTATTCTGTCACAATCACATACCACAGCTTTAGCCAGTCTCCGATTGATGGACATCCCTTCACTTTCCAATTCTTTGCCACCACAAAAAATCTGCTATAAATATTTTGGTACTTTAGGACCTTTTCCTGTTTCTTTTATCTCTTTGAGATACAGATCTAGTAGTAGTATTGCTGGGTCAAAGGGTATGAATTATCATATCCTTTCATATCATATAGCCCTTTGGACATAATTCCCTCTTACCAGAATGGTTAGATCAGTTCACAACTCCACCAGTAGTTCATTAGTATCCCAGTTTTTCCACATTCCCTTCTAACATTTCCTTTTCTGTCATATCAGCCAGTCTGATACATATGGGGTGGTACCTCAGAGTTGTTTTAATTTGCATTTCTCTAATTAATAGTGATTTAAAGCATTTTTCATATGATTATAGATAGCTCTGATTTCCTCTTAAAACTGACTATTCATACCTTTGACCATTTTATCAATTGGAGAATCACTCATTCTTATAATTTTAACTAATTTTTCTATATATTTGAGAAATGAACCCTTTTAAAGAGAAACTTGTTTTAAAAAATTTCCCCACCAGTTTCCTGCTTCCCTTCTAATCTTGGCTGCATTAGTTTTGCTTCCAAACAGTTAGGTATTTTTAAAAGTAGAATGTGCTGTTTGGGGAAGTAGTAGTTTCACTATGCCTAAAGGTTTTCTGGTAAAAGGTAGGCAACTGCCTGGTATATTGTAGAAAAGATTCTTGCTCAGGTATAGGTTAGGTTTGAATCCCACAATCCCAAATTGGAAAGGAATCGCCACCATAACATAGTGTCAACTGAACTAAATCTACCTCTAACCTGTGGATGACTGGAGTGGAAAAAAGAAGGCTAGAGACAGGAGAGTCAGGAATCAAACAGAAGTTTAATTTCAAAGTGAGGGAAATGGCTTGCAAGCAAGAAGGCAGGTTAGATACATGTGCCAAGGCCCTACTAGAGGCACCTAAGGCGGTGGGGCTGAACCTTGATTTTTATACTTGTGGCTAACCAAAGAGTCAAACACAGTAGTGTAGCAAGAATAGTGAGCCACAGCAGCAGCAGTGAGGCAAGGTTGTCTAGTGACAGAAAGCCCATTCATAGCAGGCCTTCTTCATGCCTAGGCCTGTTGGTGCTTGCCTGAACTTGGAGACCATCCGTTCCAGAGGGTGAGTGCAAAGGATTGTTGTTATGCCAAGTTCAGGGCACAGCTTGTTTGCTTGGTCTTAGCTCTTGGAAACAGTGTCTCCTGATATCATGACTCATATTACCAAATGTAAATCTATTCTCTATTTGAAAATTTCTAATGACTAGAAAAGAGGCAATGAGATGACGCAGTGGCTAGATGCTGGGCTTGGAGTCAGGAAGACCTGAATTCAAATCAGACCTCACACACTTACTAGTGTGACCTTGGGCAAGTAATTAAGCCTCTGTTTGCCTTAATCCACTGGAGAAGGAAATGGCAAACCACTCTAGTATCTTTGCCAAGAAAACCCCATGGACAGTATTAGTGTGCTATGGTCCATGGGGTCATGAAGAGTCAGGCATAATTGAATGACTGAGCAACAACTATGACTAGAAAGGTTTTCCCAACATCAAACTTAAATTTTCTTTGATGTAACTTCTACCCATTGTTTCTAGTGATGACTGTTGAGGCCAAACTGAACAAGTCCAATCCTCCTTCTATGTAATAGTTCTTCAACTACATGAACATCATTATCATAATCCTTCCTCTCCTTTGAATCATGTCTAGGCTAAATATAACCAGTTCTTTCAACTGCTCCCAATATGACATGAACTCAAAACCCTTTGGGCAGAGAAAGAACTTCGGGAACCCTCTGTATAATTGAAGTCTCCTATTATTGTCATACTTCGCCTCTGTTCAAGGCTCGTAACCTGTTATCCAAATTCCTCCTTTTACCCCTTTTTTTGCTTAAATGGTCTCTAGCATACATTCCAATGAGGAAAATTGCATCTGTCTTCTTTTTTCTTTACTAAAATGGCTTTCCATCATCCTTCACTAGGAATTAATCATCTCTATATTTTAAACTAAACATTTAAATGGCTTCTAACATTCCTACCAACTCTAGAATACTGGAATATAAAATGACTCTACCAATTAGGCATAACCACGGCAAATAGTGTCACCGGTTTAGAGGTTTATAAATTTCAGTAATTGTGAGATATCTGTATGCACATGTACATGTGCATATATACATATATGTCACATGTATAGCTCACATATGCATATATATGTCTGTATATTTTTATCATGTGTCTTCAATTATACAAGAGCAGTTCCATTCCCTTATAAAGGGCAGGCACAGCCTTAAGCATATTCTAGGATTATGATCCTAGAGCTGATTATGATCTAGAGCTAGAAGTGACTTTGTAGATCATTTATTTAAATATTTTTGTTTTATAGGTGAAAAAATTGAGGCCTAGAACGGTAAAGTACAAATTTTTAAAAATATAATATATTTTAATAAAACAGTTCTTGCTTTATATGAATGAACAGTTCCACAACCTCTATGTAAAGTGATTTTTAACATAATGTAAATTTGGGGAAGAAGAGGAGACAGAGCTGGAGGAGGAATCCACATGGTCTGGGGCAGGGAGGCAACTACCTTGGGGCAAGAAACAGACTGGACAGGTCTGGTGACTGGGGAATGGAGGCCCAGAACCCAAACTGGGACAGAAGAATGACCCTAGAAGGGTGGGGTGAACATGGCTGGGTGGGCAGAGCAGGGCAAAGGTCTCCTCTTTCCCTGCAGGAGGTTTCAAGCCAAGACATCTTTCAGTGGTAGTCTCTCTCATCATCTGTTCTGCTTTTGATAGGTGGGTTTGAGTACCAAGTGGCAAGTCCATACAGGAGGCACAGTACTGTACAGTAAAGTTAACTTAGGAGTTTTGTTGGAATGTGAATTTCTTTCAGAATTCTTTTTGTAAAGTCAAATTTACATAATGCAAATTTATGTAAAGCAAGAACTGTCTACACTCTAATATTTTAATATAATGCCAGCATTCAAATATTAAAGAGTACTTCTAAGATCTACTACATCTAAGGACTGCTCTGATGATTTAACTACCATTCAAATCTTTCCAAAGTGGGAGAAGGGCATGGGGCTAGGCATGGAAAACCAGGAAGAAAAAATAAAAAGTTAAAAAGAAAGGTGAAGACAGTGGAAGAATCTTCCCATAATAATAGGCTAACATTAATATAATTTTTAAAAGTTCATGAAGCCCCTTATACATATGATCTCATTTCACCCTCATAATAATAACTAGCATTTAAGTTTGCTGAAGCATATTAAGGTTTGCCAAGGGCTTAAAATACCTCATTGTGCTTTCATTTATGAGTGAGGTACATTGCTATTATCATCCCCATTTTACAGTTTAAGAAACTGAGAGAGCTCAGTTACTTGCCTGAGTCACATTGCCAGCAAGTATCTGAGACAAAACTTGAACTGTCCTTCAGGTTTGGTACTCTATTGCTATGCCGTCATTTAATAGGACTAGGAGGGCTGTGATAAATTTTAGGAAATTTTTAATTTAACACAAAGTAAAAATAAAGTTTTGAGACAGTATGGCATGGGTGATAGTTCTAGACTTCTAGTTAGGAAGATTAGGGTTCAGTTTCTTCCTCTGACACTTAACTAGTTTCCATGGGCAAAGGACAGCCTCTCAGCCTCAGGCCACTCTCCAAGTATAAAAGTTATTGGCAAGTTCCGATTAGCAGTGGCCAAGAAAGTTCCCACTGTAAAGATTTCTGATACCTGAAAAAAATCTCACATGTTGCTGTTTACTTGTTAACTTTATTCAAAGAAGGAGATAGATAGACAGATAGATAGACAGACAGACAGACAGATAATCTACATTCTGTGGAATAAAATAGATCATTGGGCCTTACAAAAAAAGGAAAAGAATCACTGATATGTAATAGGCTGTATGAGAGTCAGCCACACTACAGTGATATTTTGATTAATGAATTCCCCGGGATCAAAACTTTTATTTGAAATATTAAGAGAAAGTTAAAAACCTCATAAATCATGTTAAGCTGTGTTAAAAAGTATTTTAATACATAGCCTCTATTTACCAACTGTGCTAAATGGAAGGTAAAAGGCTAACCTTAGACCAACTTGGTTTCTGTGAAGTTTTGTCTTTTTTCCCCCTCCTTGGACTGCTCTGATGATGTGAATCCCTCTTTCCATTTCCTATAGACAATTCTCTGCTTATATTATCTTCTCCTCCCCCTGCCAAAAAAGGAAAGGAATCTGACAACATGATTAGGATATTTTTTATCTGCCCTTGAGCTTTAGTTACATTATTGCTCATTCCCACTCAAGTGTCAACTCAAGCATGCATTTATAGTTTAAGTCTTTTATCTCTAAGTAGATAATGAAAAAATTTTCCCGTTAAAAGAATTTCTGGTATCAGCATAAAGTGTAGAAGATTTTTATGGATTTTGGAGCCCCAAAATTCATAACAGACCATCTCTGACTGGTCCTAAAAATCAATCTGATTTTGTCCTTTAAGGTTTACTTGCTGGTAATGGATGTGGAAAAGACTGGCCTAGGGTTCCTTCTCCCAAAATCTGTCCAAGATATTTTTCCATCCAATCTTCCCATTTTTCCTCAGATTGTCTTCTGAGGTTGCAGAGTGCCCTGCCCTACTATTCCCTGCAGGCATATTCTTTCCTTCCAGGTCTCCTTCCCCTACCCAGCTTCTAAGTATAATTTATACCCTTCTGATTTTAACTTAGATCCAAATCTTAGTCCATGCCCAGTCTTTTGGTCTAGATCCGTATTTTGTTTTATGTTTAATGAGTTTTCTCTTCGTTGATAAATTCAAGACCTTTTCTCAGTCTTAAACCTTCCTGCTCTTTCCATGACTTTTCATACCCCTTCCTCCTACATATTTTCTCCTTTCTTTGATTTTATGATACTCTTATTTTTAGGAGGCAGCTAAGCAGTATAGAGTGCTGGACTTGAAGTCAGGGAGACCTGAGTTCAACTCATACTTTAGACCTTTCATAGCTCTGTGTCCCTATGTAAATTGTCAGCTACCTCTAATTTATCCCTCATATATCTTGTCTTCCTCATTAGAATATGAGCTCCTTGGGGCAGCAAGGTGGCACAGTGAATAGATTACCAGCCCTGGAGTCAGGAGGACCTAAGTTCAAATGCAGCCTCAGACACTTAACACACACAAAAAAAAGTAGCTGTGTGACCTTTGGCAAGTCACTTAACCCCAACTGCCCTCCAAAAAAGCAAAAAAAAAAAAGAATATGAGCTCCTTGAAGACAGGGTCTGTTTTTTCCTTTCTTTGTATCCCCCCGCCCTGCACAATGAATGCATGGCACTTTCGAAATGCTTAATAAATACTTGTTGACTTACTAACTTAACTTCTGCGTTTCCTAGTTTCCTCTTTTGTAAAAAAAGAGGAAGTTTGACTCGTGGTTTATAGGTCTCATAAAGCTCTAAATTTGTGATCCTATGATCCCCAGTTCTTCTACTTAACCACTTCTCAGATTGTTTTGTGGTGTCATCAGCCATGTCCTATTGACCAGCATTCTCTCCTGGGCCCTCTTCTTTATTCCCTTCTTCCTTTTCCTTTCCTCCCCTTTCCCCAACCATGCTGACGACTACCAAATCTAGACTTCTATCCCTTTCTTTCTCCTGAATGCCCATCCTTCTCCTACTCTTTGCCAGCTGTGCCTGGAATGTTCTTTTAACTTACCTCTATCTCTTGGAATCTCTAACTTTCTTTAGGGCTCAGTTCAGACTCCTCCTAAATGGTACCTTTGCTGTAACACTTCCTCCGCAATTAAGTTCCAGTTTTGTCTTAGTGCCCTTCACAAATGTGTGTTAAATTGAATCAGAAATTGAAAGACTGGTATAGCTCCTCTATCAGCATATAATAATGTTTTTATTATATATATCATGTTTTTAATTACCATTATTCTACCAGTGTTTTATATAGAATATGGCTGAGTCATGGAATACTGTAGTCTCTAAAGTGTTGCCAAAAATACCATAGTGATTATGTTGTAGCAAAATAGAACAAATGAGAACCTTTGAAAAAACACTAGAATGTCGTTAGGATAATGGATGATCAGAAAAAGATGATCTGGTCATGTGGCAAGAGGGGGCAATGACAGGTAGTCAGGTCAAGTGCTTCACTATTATACTCCTGTTATCAGGAGAGAATGAGGAACCTGCTTTCAGATCCCAGCTCTACCTTTGTGACCATACAAATTATTTAAGCTCTTCTATCTTCATTTCCTTTTCTGTAAAGTAGGGGTGGAGGTGAACTAGATAACTGCCAAGATCCTTTTTAGCTCTAAATCTGTGATTCTAGAATGATGATGTTGATTGGACCCCTAGAAGTTAATTCACGAGAGGACATAGACAAGATGGGCAGACATGGATGTGCTGCAATCTCCAACAATGGAGAAAACACCTACATTGATGACATCATAGATCCATGTGTATATTTTTGGATATATTAGCAAGTTAGATGGTAATATTCAGAGTTAAACCATTGTTCCCACCATTGATAAATTATTCATAATATAAAAGTATATTTCTTGCTAGATTTATATTGCTATTCAACAATTATTATTAGATTAATATTTCTCTGAAATTATAAGGCAGTTTGCTGTGGTAGTGAGAAGTCTATGTGATTTCTTTGAGTATTTAAATTTGGATATAAAGTGTTTTTAAAGAAGTCACAAAATGTAATCAGAACAAAGTCACCAAAATTAAGCAAGGTAACTTCTAGAGCCCCTCCCCCAACCATGGACTCTCATGAATGATTTATCTGATCCTGGAAGCCTGACTTCAAAGAGTCATATTTTCTCTTTGGTTTGTTTCCCCAGCACCAGAGCTTTGTTTTGGGTAAATCTCCAAAACAAAGTTTAGGCTTCTTGCAGATGTGGGTAAAAGGTTCTCTACATCCCAAGTATACTAAATAGGCTTTGGCTTTAGGACAGCTTTTATTATAACACAAAAAGTGCTTAAGATACAAAGTACTCACTGGAGTCCACGAATAAATACAGAAACAAAGCATTTAGTCCATTAGACTTCTTCTGGAATATAAAGATAGTTTGGAGGCAGCTAATGCAATCCTTCCCTGTTGTTCCCCCCCCCTTTCCCCCTCTAATTTACCTTGGACCTGTTTCATTTGAGTAACTTAATACTGTAACAGGGAAGGGCTGTCAAGGTCTGTAAGGCCTCCTTCCCTCTCCCAATCATGATGACTCAAATCCTCCAGCCCCATGGCCCACATCGGCATTCCTCTTTCTTCTCCAAGAATACCACTGAGGAAAATTTCGAGTTAGACACCTGGTGCCAGAACTCTCAAACTTGGTGGTTTATTATGAAGTAATTCCTAAAACATGGTGGGAAACCCATTCTCAGGAACTCAGTTCTTTAACCTCTTCTCAGGAAAGGAAACAAAAGTAGAAGCTGGCCAGGCATCTGAGATCCAGGAACCTCAGACCAATTAGGCAACACATAATGCTGACCATATGCTTCTACAAATTACCATTTTCTTTTCGGTAAGGGAAGGAGAACCTATCCCTAACATTGCTGGAAGTCCAAGGGAAGAAAGCACCTGAAACAGGGCCAAATAATTTTACAGGTTACTGTTACAGAGCATTTGGAGGGGCAGCTCTTCTGAAATGAATCTCTCTTCCCTGCTGCACTTGTCAGTCATCTTGGAAGGCAGCACCAGACACTAGATGCCAATCAGAGGCATTCCCCATCTACTCTCAGTTTATAGGATGCCAAGGCATATGTCTACCTCCATGAAAGGTGCCCTTTCAACAAATCTCATACCCTGTAATCACATCAAGTTGATACAGGGATCTGACAGCTTCTCTGATTAACCTTACTTGGTTGTTATTCATGGGCTCTGTATACTATACGGTTTCCCAAAAAGTCTTACAGCAGTTGTTTTTTTTGTTTGTTTGTTTTTGTTTTTTTGCTTTTTGGAGGGCAATTTGGGGTTAAGTGACACAAGGTCACACAGCTAGTTTTTGTGTTTAGTGTCTGAGGCCAGATTTGAACTCAGGTCCTCCTGACTCCAGGGCCAGTGCTCTATTCATGTCACCCGGTTAGTGCAGTTTTAAGCTAAAGCTTAAACAGACTTTTCCAACAATTTGTACTTTGTGAATCACCCAGACTCTTTATTTTTTCTTATTTGTCTTTCACCTTTTTGCCTTTTAGCCCTTCCTTGGTAGCTTTTAGGTGAATGAAGGACAGATGTACAATTCAGAAGTAAATCTCCACTAAAAGTTTAACTTTATTTTGTTTTTGTTGTTCAAAGTATGCTCATTTTTAAGGTAACATAATTTCTTACTTTTAGTTTCTATTACCTCTACTTTATCCATTCCTGTAATACATAAGTCAGATAAAGTGGTACACTAAAAAACAGAATTAATTAATTAAGCAACAATCTTTTTTTTAAAGTTCCTATAGGCACTACACTGGATCCTGAAGATTAATAGAAAACGAAATTATCCTTACTTACAAGAAGTTTACATTCTAGGCTATTTTAATATTAGAATCATTACAGATTCAGGAAATTCATTCTAAAAGGCTTCTGTAGATATAGGCAAATGTTTCCCCATATCCCACACAACACTCATATACAATAGAAGCTTTGGTACAATATGGGCTGAGGTACCAGGTACTCCTCATTAAATGTAGCTATTTATCATAATTGTTAAAAATGTTATAAATAATTTCTTTATAATTATGCAAGACGGATACTTAGAAATTAAGAAGGGCCTTCAACCACCTTGAAACTTAAAAATGGAACCTGTTTATGTGAATTCTTAAGTGTGTATGGCAAATATTTGTTAAAAAAAATAGTTTACTTTGGAATACAGATAAGAAAACTGTTTAGTTCAATAACTGAAGGAAATGTTTTGATAAGTTTGTCCACACTCTTTTTAGGATATGCTCTGTGCAGATTAGATAGTGGTTAAAAACATTTGAAAGTATTCAACAAATTTCATTTAGGTTTAACTGGTTTTAATTAGTAGGGAAAAATACTGATAATCTTGGTTTCACTTGGGTAATGTTTCACAAATTTTAAATTATTTTATTTTATTTTTAAGCAATCGGGTTTAAATAACTTGCTCAAGGTTACACGGCCAGTTATTTCTGGGTGTGGTGCTAAGTATCTGAGCCTGGATTTGAACTCCAGGTCGTCTCAACACTGGAGCCGGTGCTCTTACTCGCTGTGTTACCTGGCCGCCCCACAAATTTTAAATTATTAAAATAGTTATCCAATATGCCATGAAATAATTACTGAATAATTTTACATTTATATAAAAGATTTGCTCAATTTTTATTGAGGGGAAAAAATAAAATCCAGTAAGAAGTGGTCTGGGGTAGTAAGTAGGAAACAAACTTCAAAGTCAGGAAGTCCTGGATTCAAGTCTTTACCTCTGACACATACTGACTGTGACTCAGGGCATGTCATGTGACTTTAGAAGTGCATGCATTCTGTACAAGTCTGTAAGTTGCAAAGCAGTTGCATATCTATCCAGGTCTTGGTCACCTTGTTGAGAATTCCCTATGCCAATGAAAATCACAGGTCCTGAATCTCCTCTTTCTTTCTCTCATCCACACAAAATCTCATTATTGCAAAAGCTTCAGAGTGCACATAAAAAAGTTTAGGGAGCTAAAGGATTCAATTCCTTGAGCAAAAATATAGTTATAAAACATCTGTCAAGTGAGAAAATTTATGAAAAATTTAAAGTATATGATTGTTTCTATTTTGACAAGTGGTTTTCTTCTTTAAAAACTAGAAAATTATTATTAAAGTTTTGATAAATTTTTTCATTTTGGCTCATCTAAGAGAAACAAAATTTTACTGTATTCAAATTTTAATTTGCCAGTTTTTTAAGCCAACATATAGGGACCTTTTCTCATTTTCTATTTTTCTTCACTGCCATATTTTCCTTCTCTCACATTTTCCTCCCCTTATTTCTTTATTTTTCATTGTTGAGTTTTTGCTTTCTATTAAAGACCTTTCCTATTTTCTTTCTTCTCTATTCTGCTTTTCTTCATTCACCTGTGCTCTCTAATAACCTTACTCCCATTTTTACCATCTCTCTTCCAGCCAGTAGCAGCTTGAGAAGCTAGAAAGATAACTAGCATTTACATAGCACTTTCAGGTTTACAAAGTGCTTTATAAATAGTCATTTTTTCTTCACAACAACCCTGCACAGTAAGTGTTATTATTATCTACATATTATAGATGGGGAAACTAAAACAGGCAGAGGTTGTGATTTTCCCAAGGTCACACAGCTAATAAGTGTTTGAGGCAGAATTTGAACTCAGATCTTTTGGATTCCAAGCCCTGTGCTCTATTGACTTCTCTATCTAGCTGCCTGTGGATCCTCTTCTTTGGTTGACAGGTCCTATGTACTAAATAGTCCTTACCACCCAATTAGGAATATTGAGCTTCAGAAGTTGAGAAGAAACACAGTCAATCAGTTTTCTCTCCTTGCAATTTTCATCTCTTATGCTTCCTTGAGTGTGGCAATCTATCTGTTAAGTATAGAACAGTGATTCAGCCCACAGTTCCTTTTCACTATTCACAGAAGCCAATTTGCTCTTCAACTGTGACTATTTCCACATTGGTGCAATTAAGGTTACATTTAAAAAACCCTAAGTCAGATTTTTATTTGATTACATTTTCACTGAAAATTGGCAGCCCTGGGAAAGAAAAGGAAGCAAACTTTGGAGATTAAAAAAAAGGTTTTGGGGAAATATAATAATTATAATTTACCAACTAACTATTAAACAACAAATAACAAGGTGTTGCTGGAGTGAGTATAAGTTAGATTAATTTAAGTACAATAGGGTGTTCTGTCTGTGGAGTAACTATTTGGAATAGATGAGGTGCTAGGAATAAGACATGACTGGTGTGATTTGCAGGAATGAACTGTTGGAATGGGAGGGATCCAAACTGTTTTGGACTCTTGATAGCAGTTGCAGGGTAAGTATATCAGCCAGGTGGGAAAGTATGAGTTCAGAGTTTAGGGAAAGAAACATGACTTATTTATGTTTAATAAAGGTTATTTACTAACTTCATCTGTTTGAATGAATGAGGTATTTAAAAACTGGCCTACTTGTTCTTTCAACTTAGCACTCTACCTATTATTTCTGTCTTATCAGAGATCCCTCATACCTAGATTTAGAATGTCTTCCCTCCTCCATTCTGCCTTTTAGAATAACTGATTTCCTTCCTTCAAGTGTCAGGTCATGTGCCATCCAATATGGGAAGCTTTTCCTGTTCTCCATAGCCATTAGTACTTTCTTTTTCTCTCTTTCACAGATTGCTGTATGTATAACTTACTATTTTTACTTGTAGCTCCATCCCACCCCTCACTCCTAAGATAACTTAAGCTCCTCTGGGTCAGGAATTATTTGGGGGGGAGGGGAGGTGTCTACCTTGTACTTGTACTTGAATTGACTTGGAGTAAATGGGAGAAGTGTATTTTAAAAGAGATCCTATCCAAAGTTCTGGAATCTGTTCCCTTTCCACAGCATTTTGAGCATCATAGCCATTGTAAGTACTGTGGACACTAATTTATACTTTTGTACACCTTATAATTTTAATGTCATGTTTTTTTCCCCAAGAGCCCAATGTGTGTTACTCCATTGTCTCACTGTGGCACCAGAGGTGTTCCTGGGTTCTGGAAGACTATGCCTATGGGCTATATATGATCTCTGTCAGGTGCTACCAAAGGGCTTTGGGCATAGTTCTAGTAATAGATTATATGTGTGTTGTTGAGGACTAGTCTAGTTAAATCATCAAGATGACTGCATTGTGATGAATTTTTGTACCCTAGCAACTCTTGAAAAGAGGCCAACTACTAAATTATAGAGGGGTTACCATCTGAATAGTGGTGTGCTTATGCCAATGAAATAATACATCTCGGCTACAGAACCACAAAATGACACAGAGAAGCTAACCTCCCACTGAGGACAGCCTGGCAAGCTGGCAGGAATTGGCCAGTGCAGTGCTCTGGGAGCTGAGCCCAGGCCTGAGTGAGCTCAAGGTTTTAGCCCCAGGGCCGGCCTGACCAGCTGCCGGCCAGAGGGACTCCAGATCACCAGCAGCTGTGGCCATTTCCAGAATTATTAACACACAGATGCTAAAGACAAAGTGAGAGGTCAGTGCAGTATGGACTTTGGGACCCAGTAGTTGGGAGTACGTTGGCTTTTGCCCCTGAGGGGAGAAGCAGCTGAGGGCTGCGGGTGCAGCCCCCGCCACGTGGCAGCTCCTGGCCTGCAGAGTGTAGGGGGACCAAATGACCAGTCTTGAGGGATAATCACTCTTGCTTTAACCTGCTTGGACCTGGATTGTGGTCTAGGGTAGAGGTCCTGGAGTGTGTGACCAGCGTGCCAGAGCTTGTGGAGGCTTCAGAGAGGGCACCCAACTAATACCTCCTGCAGCTTAGAAAATCCCAGAGTTTGGTACGAAGCTCCCCTGTCTGAGAGCAGAGTCCTACTGTGGCAAAAAGCCCAAAACTCAAGTAACTGAGTGACAACATATCCAGGCAAAGGAAGCAAAGCAAACAGAAGAATTCAACATTAGACTCCTATTTTGGGGACAAAAAGGAGCAAAGCATGGAACAGGAGGAAGACAGTGAAGTCAGAACTCCTGCACCAAAAGCTTCAAAGGAAAATGTGAGCTGGTTACAGGCCATAGAGGACCTTAAGAAGCAGATAAGAGAAGTGGAGGAAAAATTGGGAAGAGAAATTAGAACAATGCAATAAAATTACGAAATGAGAGTCAACAGCCTGACTAAGGAAAATAATATCTTAAAAAAACAGACTAACTCAAATGGCAAAAGAGTTTAAAAAAGGCAATGAGGAGAAGAATGCCTTAAAAAGCCGAATTTGCCAGATGGAAAAAGAATTTCAAAAGCTCACTGAGGAGAATCATTCCTTCACAATTAGATTGGAGCAAATGGAAGCTAATGACTTTATGAGAAATCAAGATGCTGTTAAACAGATCCAAACAAATGAAAGAATAGAAGGCAATGTGAAATATCTCATGGGAAAAACTACTGACCTGGAAAATAAATCCAGGAGAGATAATTTAAAAATTATTGGACTATCTGAAAGCCATGATCAAAGAAAGAACCTAGAAATCATCCTCCAAGAAATTCTCAAGGAAAACTGCCCTGATGTTTTAGAACCAGAGGGCAAAATAGAGGTTGAAAGAATCCACCGATCACCTCCTGAAAAAGATCCCAAAAAGAAAACTCCTAGGAATATTATAGTCGGGTTCTGAAATTCCCAGATCAAGGAGAGAATATTACAAGCAGTCAGGAAGAAACAATTTGAATATTGTGGAAACACAATCAGGATAACCCAGGATCTAGCAACTTCTACACTGAGGGATCAAAGGGCTTGGAATATGATATTCCAGAGGTCAAAGGAGCTGGCATTAAAACCAAGAATCACCTACCCAGGAAAACTGAGTATTATGTTTCAGGGGAAAATATGGTCATTCAGTGGAATAGATGACTTTCAAGCATTCTTGCTGAAAAAAACCAGAGTTGAATAGAAAATTTGCCATTCAGATACAAGAAGCAAGAGAAGCATGAGAAGGTAAACAGGGAAAGGAAATCATAAGGAACTTATCAAAGTTGAACTATTAACATTCCTACCTGGGAAAACAATAATTGTAACTGGTGAAACTTTTCTCAGTTTGAAAATAGTTGAAGGGAATATCTAGATAGATAGATAGATATGTCTATATTGGAGGGTATACAGGCATATGAATACATCATGTGAATGTGTTTTTTATATGTTTACAGGTATACATAAATAGAGGGTATAGGACCAATTTAATAGGAAGGGATGATACTTAAAAGGTGAAATTAAGAGGTGAGAGAGGAATATAATGAGAGGAGATGGGGAGAGACAGAATGAGGTAAACTATCTCATATAGAAAAGAGGTAAGGGAAAATGGTTACAATGGAGGGGAAGAATAGGAAGGCAAAAGGGAATGAGTCAGCCTTATTGTCATTGAATTTGGCTTGGGGAGGGAATGAAATACACACTAAATAGGGTATCTCCCCCTCCAGGAGAGTACGGGGGAAGGGGATGAGAGGGAGGGTGATGGAAAGGAGGGCAGGCTGAGGGGGGGGGGGAGTTGGAAGCACTCACTTTTGAAAAGGGACAGGATCAAAGTAGAGAGTAGAACAAGTGGGAGGTGGGATAGGAGGGAGGGAAATATAGTCAGTCTTTTACAATATATCTACTATGTTAATGTTTTGCATTAGCTACATATGTACAAGCAATACTGAATTGCTTATCTTCCCAGTAAGAGTGGGTGACAAGGGAGGAAAGGAATGAATCTGGAATTCAAAGTTTTAAAATCAAATCTTTAAAATATATATATATATATATATATATATATATATATATACACTATTATTAATACTATTTTACATGTAATTGGGAAATAAGATATGCAGGCACTGGGGCATAGAGACCCACCATACCCTACTGGAAAAGTCGAAGGGGGTATGGGAGAAGATATGGGAGAGAGCAGATTGGAGGAGGGGATATCCTATTGGAGGAGGGGACTGCTATTTTGGGGTGGTGGGGAGGGGAAAAACAGGGAGAAAATTCACAACTCAAAATCTGGCAGAAATGAATGATGTAAATCAGAAGTTAATAAAGCATTTGAAAAAAAGAAATAATAAACCTCTGAAGTAATATACTGAGGAGTAGTATACTTTAGTGAGTAATATATAGTTTTCTTTCAACAAGAATAGCATAATTAGGCTAGATGTACAGTTTTTAAAGTGTTCATGCAAACTTATATATATATATTAAGTACATTGTGAGCTTAAGAATTTATAGTATGGATGAAGAAAGTTAATGACATCTTAGAAGATGTATTAGAATAAATTTGCTACAGAGTCATTCCATGATTATGAAAAATAAAAGAGGAGAAAGTGAGTCATTCTTTGAATCAAGGACTTTTAAGTTCAGTACTACAAATCTCCCCAAAGAGCTCTAATAAGAGACTAGAATATATGTGTGTGCGTTTGTGTGTGTGTGTGTGTGTGTCGTTTGTGTGTTTGTGTGTGTGTGTATGTATGTATGTATATAAAAAAGAGGATATTCTACCAGGCTGTGTTCTGTTTTCCTAAAGTATCAGTCCAACCATGTTACCCCCATACTCAATAAATTTCCAGTGGCTCCCTGTCCCCTCTAGGATCAAATACAAAATCATCTGTTTGGCATTTAAAGCCCTTCATAACCTACCCTTCCTTCCAACCTTTCATATCTTCTTATACCTTACTTCCTTTCCTTCTTATTTTTTGGTCCAGTGACACTGACCTTGCTGTATCAGGAAAAGGACATTCAATCTCTTGGCTCTAGGTTGTTGTTTTTTTTTATTGTCCCTCACGTCTAGAATTCTATTTCTCTTCATCTCTGCTTCCTGACTTCCCTGGCTTCCTTCAAAAAAAAACTAAAATCCTATTTTCTATAGGAAGCCTCTCCTAGTCCCTTTTAACGCTAATGGCTTCCTTCAGTTAATTACTTCCAGTTCATCCTATATATCGCTGGTTAGTACATGTTTGTTGTCTCCCTTATGAGATTGTGAGATTCTCCAGGGCAGGGACCATCTTTTGTCTTCTTTGTATCTCTTAACATTTGGCACAATGCCTGACACATGGTAGGCTTAATAAATGCTTATTGACTGACTGACTGGAAACTAAGGTGTGTCTTATTAATGTGAATTAAAACTCTCAAATGATTAGCCTAGAGTAATAAATTGATAGAATTTTTTCTTCTAAAGTTATCCATTGGCACCAACTATGTATGGGCTTTTCATTTATCTTTTGTGGCTACATTTACATTATGTACTTTTTCTTGACACTACCAATTATTGTAGATACTCTTCCCCCTCCAATTTTCACCTTATAAATACTCTTTTAACTTCTTATTGGTAAGGGTGGGGGGTGGGGGTGGAGGGGGCAGCAAGTAAAATGGATTGTATTCTTTAAAACATTTCCATCTCTAGCCATTTTAGTTGTAAAGCTTCATAATACTAAAAGAATAACATTTTGTAGGTATGCATGAGAACCCAGATCCGATCTACTGTCTCCTCCTTATTTCTTCCTTCTCTATTCCAAGGGCTTTACTATATATAGTATCAACAGAAATAATACCCAGAATAACTCGGTAGGGCTTGATCACCTGTGGTAAGATGCTCTACAGTTTCATATGTGATTTCTAGACTACTTGTTGATCAGCTCTGCAAATAACGTTCTAGGTTCTAGCTCTAATGTGCTACATATTTTATGAATTTATGCTTAACTTCTTCCTTATTACAAGGAAGAATTCAATCATGGAGGATGAGAAAGGGGAACTTGGTGTATTAGAAATAGCTGATATAAGCAAAAGACATTAGTAAAATATGTGTTTTAGTGCATTTTTTCATCTGACTATAGATATCTTTAATTTCTTCCTCTGAAAACTGCCTGTTCATATCCTTCGACCATTTATCAATTGGGGAATGACTTGTATTCTTAAAAATTTGACGCAGTTCTCTATATATTTTGGAAATGAGACCTTTATCAGAGACACTGGTTATAAAAATTCTTTCCCAGTTTTCTACTTCCCTCCTGTAGCAGCAAGCACCCCAAGCGTTCTCAGGGTTTGCAGCTACCACA
>NW_027185809.1:19039299-19151314 GCF_028583685.1 Petaurus breviceps papuanus
TTTAGCCTAGGGGCAGGGAAGATCTTTAAAATTTACATTCGCATTACACCTCCTAATCTTGGTTGTATTGGCTTTGTACAAAAACTTTTCAATTTAATGTAATCAAAATTATCCATTTTGCATTTCATAATGTTCTCTATCTCTTGTTTGGTTATAATTTCTTCTGTTCTCAGTAAGTCTGACAGGTAAACTATTCCTTGCTCTCCCAGTTTGCTTATAGTATCAGCCTTTATATCTAAATTGTGTACCCATTTGGACTTTATTTTGGTATACAGTGTAAGATATTGGTCTATGCCCAATTTCTGCCATACTAGCTTCCAGTTTTCATCAAATAATGATTTCTGATCCCAGAAGCTGGAGTCTTTGAGTTTAAAATATATGTGTTTTTAAAGTGTTATATAAACAAAAACTTATGAATAATAATCTCCATCTATTTGCTACATTTTAATGATTAACAGAATGATTATTTGTTAACACAGAGCTGAACATTTAAAACATTTAAAAACATCCAGTGTTGGATGCTAACTTTATTTGAAACCAAAGACTATATTTTAATTAGCCAGAGTATCCCGTTCAGTTATTGGCACCACATTTTAGGAAGGACATTGATAAGCTGGAGAACATCCAAAGAAGGTTACTAGGATGAGATCATACCTGAAGATGTTTAGAAGAAAGCTGAAGAAACTAAGGATGTTTAGAAGACTAATAAAAGGACACCATTGTTGTTTTCACATATTTTAAGGGCTTTTTGTAGAAGAAGGATTAGATGTATTATGCTTGGCTGTGGAGGGTAGAACCAGGAGTAATATTGTTGTTTTTCCTATATTTTTTTTTAAAGCAGTTGGGGTTAAGTAACTTGACCAAGGTTACACGGCCAGTTTTTTTGTGTGGGTGTTAAGTATCTGAGGCCAGAACCGATCCCAGGTCCACCCGACTCTGGAGCTGACGCTCTTACTCACTGCGCCACCTAGCTGCCCCTTTCCTATATTTTTCAAAGAGGACCAATGATACCAGGGTGATATCTTGACTTTTGAGTGAATTGTATTTAAGTGAGGCAGAATTGCACAGTCATCAGTCTCATTATTTCTTCCAAAGTCATCAATGTCCAGTGGCAAGACAAAAGTCAAGATGACTGGTGATGGCCTGGGATGCAGTGGGTGACCTTGACATCTTCAATGTCTGATTAAGATCTAAGCACTTCACAGGTCCTGCTTCAGCCACGTTCTTAGCATTTGAAACAAATTGTTCTCATCTGCCTATTCTGCCAAGTGAAGTCTCCACATACTTGGGGTAAACATTCCCCTAACTCACAGATGGGTTTGAGGTCTGTTGGTTACTCAAACTGGTTTAGTTCCTCTGCCAAGATGGTTTACTGAGGTGTGGCGGCTATGTATACTGCAACTTCTTGGGGTTTGGGGAACATGCAGGGAGGACTTAGGACTTTTCAGGGCTGCATATCCACCTTTGGTGTCCATCTATCACCCAACTGTCACCTGTGGCTCTAAGAAGCTGTAGGTATAAGCAAAGAGGAAAATTTAGGATTGTGATAAGGATAAATTTTCCCAACAATGAGAGCTCTGCAAAAGCAGAATAGTTGCTTTGGGAGTTAATGGGTTCTTCTTCATTGAAAGTCTTGGACCAAAGGCTAGATGACCACTTGCCAACCTCAGTTCAAATCCTGCCTCCAACCATTACTATTTGTGATTTGAGGGCAAGTTATTTAACCTCCTTGGGCCTTAATTTCCTTATATGTAAAATGAGGAGTAGACTAGTTGGCCTTCCAGTTCTGGAGCTTTGGTCTTACAGTCCTCCAACAGGAGGAATTTAATTACTTGCAGTTGAATAATTGAATGAATGAGTAATCTTATATTCCACTACTTCAAGGATGCCCAATTTCACTGATGTGGATAATACCTCCATTGATGGCAGGTCATAAACCAGAATCACAGAATTTGAGAGCTAGCAGAGGGACCTCTGCAGCCAGCTATATCTGAAAGGAATCCCTACTTTATAGCATACTCAGCAAGTTGTTTTTCAGCCCGTGTCAAGCTCTCCAAGGATGAGAGACCCACTATCTCTTTAAGTAAACCTCTAGATGGTTTGTGTTCTTTAAACCATTTCTGCTTTTGGGGGATAACTCTAATGGTAGTTCTTTCCCTCTGAAGTTAAACCTAAATTTGCCCCTCTCTCCCCCACCCCCGCCACTTTTTTTGGGCAAAGAAAGTTACAAGCAATTTTGACTTTACTCATACAGGACCTGCATTAATGACCCCATTGTTAAATATAAATAGAATAAAGTATTTGATTAGTTTGAAAAAAAAAAAACTGAAGGAAGAAACTGCCAAGTAACAGAAAAGAAATGGGAATAGCCAAAAAGGAAAAAAGGGGTTGATGAAGGCTCACTTCATATTAATCCAACTGTGCCTCTTTCCCTTAGTACCCTTCTCTTGGAACATGGAAACTTCCTATTCTGGAAAGAGCTAGATTTGTTCTATAGTACCATTTATATACCTTGAAAATTCATTAACTATTCCTGACCTATCTCCTTCCAGCAAGTACCCCAAGAGCCTGGAGTGCTGCTCTCTGAACTTCAGATTAGGTTTGTTCCTACTGCACTGCAAGTAGAGTTACATAGTATCCTATAGGACAGTTCTATAAAATGGTGACCTATGGGGTAGTCTCTATTTCTCTATCTTTTTAAGTAGACCAAGGAGAATAGACTCAGAATAAGCCATAGTAAGCTTGTTTTAGGAACTTCCACTAATCTTACAGCCAGGAAATCTACCAGGGTACCTTTGTAGAAGTAGTCAGTACTGAATGGGAAAAAGCATTTCTAGTATAGGATGGGACTTTGGAAGATGCTTACAAGGCATGGGGTTCCCTCTCTATACTCCTCCCCTTCGTATAGGTAATTTTTATTAAAGAAGGCCTTCTGACCTATATCAACAAGTATCGCTGCTAGATTAATACTTAACCAATCTGTAACCTTATATTGTAGTGTTTATATAAAGTTATATTGTGTATTCCTACAGAATCTAATCTACTACTTGCCTAATAGTTTGGGTTTTTAAAAAAATTTCTTTGAAAGAGAACCAGCCTAATGCATGAATCAAAACTACACTTTTTCAGGACTGTAGTTTAAAAATGCTATTTTGGGGCGGCCAGGTAGCGCAGTGAGTAAGAGCACCGGCCCCAGAGTCGGGATGACCTGGGATCGAATCTGGGCTCAGATACTTAGCACCACACCCAGAAATAAGTGGCCGTGTAACCTTGAGCAAGTTACTTAACCCCAATTGCTTTAAAAAAAAATGCTAATTTGAATTCTTATGCTATACTGACTAAATTATTTATTTCAAATTTTCTCAGTAAATTTAATATTTGATTTTCCTGCTTTCATCAGCTTAAATGTCCCATCTATAATTTAAAATTCTGTTAAATATAATAGAAAACTGTAATGTCTGAGTTTAGTGACATAAGAAAGTACCATCAGCAAAATTTTCATTTGTGGTTTATCAAGTTTTAATTTCACTTGTTTTATGCTTTTAGTATGGGAAGTTTGATAATATTTGACATAATGGTAAATCTAGGCCACAGAAACAAAATTAAGAAGCCCCTTCCCTGAAGGGGCTTGCATTCTAATAGGAACCTATACAATCTATAAACAGGTAAGTATTTACTCCATAATATTCAAGGATATTCTCTGTTTTCACTAATACACAGTAACCAGGATTCATTTTTTTCTTAAATGCATAGAATGAATATGTTTTAAA
This sequence comes from Petaurus breviceps papuanus, assembly GCF_028583685.1. NCBI lineage: Eukaryota > Metazoa > Chordata > Mammalia > Diprotodontia > Petauridae > Petaurus > Petaurus breviceps. The sequence continues at coordinate 19,043,070 of NW_027185809.1, forward strand.
ATTACTGTAAATTTGAATCCTAACTGGAAATGCTAATTCTAATAAGTCTTTTGCTAATATCTAGTGCAACTTTACAATAATTAGATTTTTTTCTAAATTTGTTGGAAGTTATTTTGAACTATTAATTCTTAGTAATTAGTCCTTATAAGATCCCTTTTAGTAATAACATTGTGGTGTTATGTTTCTATATTATTGGAAATAAAAAACAAGTTTGAGTCAAGGAATCAAGGGTCCTGAGTGCCTTTTTTGTCCCTGCAGTTAGCATATGTGGAACTGGGGCCCCCTAGTGGTCAACAGTACTATTGGTTTAACTTTGTTTCGATGGTTAGGCCTATGAGGAAGTCGCAGGCTTTGGCCTTCTTACCCAGAAGTAGCTTCTTACCAGAAGCCTCCATTGTAGGTGTGGGAGCCCCAACCTGAACTAAGAAATCTGAGATGTTTTTTCTTTGCTTTGGCCTTTTTGTGCTCCTGTAGCCCCACCAGAAGCCTGATATATCCAGGAGAATTATCTCATCAACAGGATATAATTATCAACAGGAGCTACATTAGAAATTCTCACTATTCCAGATCCAAGATCCTGCCCTTGTTTTTCCTGTGCCAGGATTACTCCTAGATGTTGGAAAGTATTAGAATAACCTAGAAACCAGAATTCATTTGGCAACTAAAACCTTGAAAGCACTATATTTGAAATCAGAGGACCAGTGCTGGAAAACTCTACCCTTATGTCCAAACTGTGCCACTTGTCTGTTTGACTTTGGGAAAGTCATTGGGTCCCAGTTTCCTCAGCTATAAAATGACCAGGTTAGATTAGAAGATCTCTAATGTCCTTCCTAGATGTAAAATTATGATACTAAAATCCCTTGCTATGTAATTATATGATTTTATACGTCATCCCCTGAAAAAAACAATTCTTACTCATTTATTTTTGAGAAGAATTCTGTAGATTTTGTTAGAGGGATTCTTTAAATGTCATTTATTTATTCTCGGATTGTGAAATTGAAAAGAAAGTTTTGAAAAGTGGGTCAGGTACTGAAAGTGAACAAGCTGCTTAAATGCAGAGTTGGCTAAAAATGAATTTGGGTTTTGGCAGCTTTGTAATTATGACCCAAAGACTGCAGTTTCTGTGGTGATAGGCTTTGTTTCATTCACGAATTCTACTTTTCCCCCCCTTTATCTCAGTACTTTTAAAATAAGTCAACACAATTAATATTTAAGTGGACTATGGTGTAAAATGGTGTACTCAAGTGGATATTTGATCTAATTAGATTGGGATGCAGATTACAACCCAACAATGTCTGCTCAATGTGTATATTCCGTTTTTTTTCGGGGGGAAGGTAGGGCAATTGGGGTTAAGTGACTTACCCAAGGTCACATGGCTAGTAAGTGTTAAGTGTCAAGAGGCCAGATTTGAACTCAGGTCCTCCTGACTCCAGGGCCAGTGCTCTATTCACTGCGCCACCTAGCTGCCCCCAATGTGTATATTCTTGCCCACTTATTGTTCAGTCTTTTTTCAGTTGTGTCTGACTCTTCATGACCCCATTTAGGGTTTTCTTGGCAAAGATACTGAAGTGGTTTGCCATTTTCTTCTCCAGTTCTTGCCCACATCCTCCCATAAATCCATCCCAGGAGATACACCCAACATGCTGAAGACCATACTAGTTTTCTCCTGACACTGAAAGGTAAACAGTGGATCATTCAAATTGTCTTCCTGTCATTGCACCCAGTATCACCCACCCGTTGTCTTTCTCAGTCTTACAAATGTATGATTTCCTGATGACATCCTTTAATATGCTGTTCTTAATCAAATTTCTTTATTTTTAATATATTTCTACCTGCTCTCACCACTATGTACCTTTCCTCTCCCCTCTATGTAGTACTCAATTTCCGTTCTTTAGAAATCATTGTGTTTCATGTCCCACAACCAATCAATGAACGCTGCTTAGAATATTGCTGCTAAAAAGATAGCCCTCAGGGTGACTAGGTGGCACAGTGAATAGAGCACTGGCCCTGGAGTCAGGAGGACCTGAGTTCAAATCTGGCCTCAGACACTTCACACACACACACACACACACACACACACACACACACACACAAAACTAGCTGTGCGACCTTGGGCAAGTCACTTAACACCAAATGCCTTACAAAAGGCAAAAAAAAAAAAAAAAGATAGCCCTTTAGTTATGGGAGAAGTTTGGAGTTAATAAAAGAGCTTTGCAGTTTCTCCTGAAGGCAATCTAGCCTGTTCTCTGCCAGGTTAATTCTGGGCTCAGTTCATTGGCATTTGTACTGTTTGTCCCAGATATAATACTGATGGACCAGCTCTATAGGTCGTCCTATACAACTGCATCCATCTAGGCGATAGACATTCCTTATCTGCTTGATTTTATTTCCTTTATGGATAATTATATTAAACTCTTTTGAGTGGCTATGGTTACCTTTCCTTGAGGTTCTGCCGATTTCCAGGACTTGATGAGATCAGCCATTTGTCATCTGCAAATAAGAGAATCACAGTAGTTAATGCTTTTTGATGAACATGTGTTTCTGTTTTATACCTCACCTGGTGCTTATGATCAAAGAGTTAATGAACAAGGGTTTTTTTTATATCTTTCAAGGAATTTTGAATGATATTAATGTCTGGGTGAAGAAATATTTTGTTAGAAGTAAATTTTTGAGATGGCATTTTGCTCTACTAAATCTAAAGCTTTTTTAAAAATTTAATACATAATTACAGTGTGATCTTGTTTTCTTTACATCTTTCAGTCAGTTATGTGCATGCAACAATGTGCTCTATTGTTGAATATTGCTGTGGGAAACCTAACCAGATTTTAAAATTTGCTACAGAAAATAGCACACCCTCCTCCTCTCCATTATGTTCATAAGATGCAAATAAGAACAAAGTGATGAGAAGACAAAGTATCTCTAATTTTTTTAAAAAGCAGATTATTTATTGTTAGTTTCATAGGTTTCATGAGTTCGTGTCTTTTAAATAGTTTTTTTTAATCAGCTCTTCCCAAAAAACTATATCATGCTAGCTAATCTTTTTAGAATCTATGTAATAAGTACTTGGCTTTCTTAATCAAGAAAATATTTTGCATACCATGCAGGGGATATGTTTAGAGAGTTAGCCTAGATTTAGGACTAGACTAAAGTTGGCACATATTGGCTGTAGGACTTTATGCAAGTCACTGAAGCTCTATAGCTCTCTCTCTATTAGTTTTGTAGCTTTCTAACAACTTTTAAGTTTGCATATCTGCACTTTGTTTAAAGAAGTTTCCTCAAACTAATGCTGAGTGAGGAGAGCAGAACCAGGAGAACTTTGTACATAATTACAGACACAGCGTATCTGTGATGACTAACCTTGATAGACTGGGCTCCTCTCAGCAATGCAAGGTTATAAGACTCATGATGGAAAAGGGATATCCACATCCAGAGAATAGAACTACAGAGGGGCAGAGTCAAGATGGCAGAGTGAAGCAGGACTTCCCCGCTGCTCCAGCTTCCACCTTTGCCAATCCATGTAAAAAGGGGACCCTAAAAAAACTTTGGAGCTGCAGAACCCACAAAATGACACAGAGAAGCTAACCTCCCGCTGAGGACAGCCCGGCAGGCTGGCAGGAATCGGCCAGCACAGCGCTCTGGAAACTGAGCCCAGCCCCACCAAGGCTTTAGCCCCAGGGCGGGCCTGACCAGCCACCAGCCTGAGGGACTCCAGATCAGCAGCAGCTGTGGCCATTTCTAGATTATTCAACACATAGATGTGAAGGACAAAAAGAGAGGTCAGTGCAGTTTGGACTTTGGGACCCAGTAAGTGGGAGGGCGTGGCTTTTGCCCCCGGTGTGATAAGCCTCTGAGACACTGGCACAGTCAGCCAGCACCACTGGGCAGCTTCAGCTGCTGGCCTGCAAAATGTAGAGGGACCAAGCACCAGTCTGAGGGGTAATCGCTCTTGCTTTAACCTGCTTGGATTTGGATTACAGTCTAGGGTGGGAGTCCTGGGGTGCATGTCCAGCTTGCCAGAGCATGTGGAGACCTCAGAGAGGGCACCCATCTAATACCTCTGGCAGCTGGGAAAACTCCAGTGTTCAGGACGAAAGCTCCCCTGTCTGGTGGCAGAGTCCTACTGTGGCAAAAAGCCCAGGGGTCACGTGACTGAGGGGTGACATGACCAGGCAAAGGAAACAAAAAAGACAGAAGATTCCAAAGTTAGACGCCTATTTTGGGGACAGAAAGAAGCAAAGCATGTAACAGGAAGAAGACAGTGAAGTCAGAACTCCTGCACCAAAAGCTTCAAAGGAAAACATGAGGACCTTACTAGAGGACCTTAAGCAGATAAGAGAAGTGGAGGAAAAACTGGGAAGAGAAATGAGAACAATGCAAGAAAATTATGAAATGAGAGTCAACAGACTGACTGAGGAAAATAATACCTTAAAAAATAGACTAACTGAAATGGCAAAAGAGGCTCAAAAAGGCAATGAGGAGAAGAATGCCTTAAAAAGCCAAATTTGCCAGATGGAAAAAGAATCTCAAAAACTCACTGAGGAGAATCATTCCTTCAGAATTAGATTGGAGCAAATGGAAGCTAATGACTTTATGAGAAATCAAGATGCTATTAAACAGCTTCAAACAAATGAAAGAATAGAAGGCAATGTGAAATATATCATGGGAAAAGCCACTGACCAGGAAAATAGATCCAGGAGAGATAATTTAAAAATTATTGGACTACCTGAAAGCCATGATCAAAGTAAGAACCCAAAAAGAAAACTCCTAGGAATGTTATAGCCAGGTTCTGGAATTCCCAGATCAAGGAGAGAATATTACAAGCAGCCAGGAAGAAACAATTTGAATATTGTGGAAACACAATCAGGATAACCCAGGATCTGGCAGCTTCTACACTGAGGGATCGAAGGGCTTGGAATATGATATTCCAGAGGTCAAAGGAGCTGGGATTAAAACCAAGAGTCACCTATCCAGCAAAAGTGAGTATCATGTTTCAGGGGAAAATATGGTCATTCAGGGAAATAGAGGACTTTCAAGCATTCTTGCTGAAAAAACCAGAGTTGAATAGAAAATTTGACATTCAGATACAAGAAGCAAGAGAAGCATGAGAAGGTAAACAGGGAAAAGAAATCATAGGGAACTTATCAAAGTTGAACTATTAACATTCCTATATGGAAAAACAATAATTGTAACTTATGAAACTTTTCTCAGTAGTTGAAGGAAATAGAAATATATATATATATACATATATATATGAGAGTATATGGCCATATGAATACATATGTGAATGTGTGTATATATGTTTATAGGTATACACAGAAAGAGGGCACAGGACCAATTTAACAGGAAGGGATGATACTTAAAAGGTGAAATTAAGAAGTGAGAGGGGAATATGAGAGGAGATAGGGAGAGACAGAATGGGGTAAACTATCTCATATAGAAGAGGCAAGGGAAAATGGTTACAATGGAGGGGAAGAATAGGAAGGCAAAAGGGATGGGTCAACCTTATTCCCATTGAATCTGGCCCGGGGAGGGAATGAAATACACACTAAATAGGGTATCTCACCCTACAGGAGAGTAGGGGGAAGGGGATGAGAGGAGGGATGATGGAAGGGAAGGCAGCCTGGGGGGGAGGGAAGTTGGAAGCACCCACTTTTGAAAAGGGACAGGATCAACGTAGAGAATAGAACAAGTGGGAGGTGGGATAGGAGGGAGAGAAATATAGTCAGTCTTTTACAATATATCTACTATGTTATTGTTTTGCATTAGCCACACGTGTACAATCTATACTGAACTGCTTATCTTCCCAGTAAGGGTGGGTGACAAGGGAGGAAGGGAATGAATCTGGAATTCTAAGTTTTAAAATAAAATATTAAAAAAAAAAATATATATATATATATACTATTATTAATACTATTTTACATGTAATTGGGAAAGAAGATATACAGGCACTGGGGCATAGAGATCCACTGGAAAAGTCGAAGGGGGTATAGGAGAAGATATGGGAGAGAGCAGATTGGAGGAGGGGATATCCTGTGGGACTGCTGTTTTGGGGTGGTGGGTAGGGGAAAAACAGGGAGAAAATTAGTAACTCAAAATCTGGCGAAAATGAATGATGTAAACAAGAAGTTCATAAAGCATTTGAAAAAAAAAGTCTGAATGCAGATTGAAGCAAACTACTTGCTCTCTCTTTTGTGTTTTGTTTTGTTCCTTCTTTCTCATTGTTTACTCCATTGTTTATAACTCTTCTTTACAATTTGACTAATGTTAAATGCTAAGGTATTTGTAAAACCTGTATCGAACTGCATGCCACCACGGGGTGGGGAGAGGGGGGAGGGGGGAGGAGAGGGAGCAGGAAAAAATTTGGAACTCAAGGGATTGTGGAAGTGAATGCTGAATTTACTAAAAGTAAATAAATTTTTTAAAAAATTTCCTCACCAAAAACTCTCTACAAAAATTGAATCACAGATATAGATGTGAAAAAAAGTTTTGAATAGAACTAAAAGTGGTAATAGTTCTTCATTTTCATCTATTAGGTAAAATCTTAATACAATGTATCAGAACTTATAAGTTTATAGTAAGGGCCAATGGGACTTTGTAATGTATTTATGGAATAAATGAAGAATCTTTTAAAGATGTGATCTAAAAAAAAATCTTCACTGAAGAAACTCTGGAATTTGCTTAATTTCCCTCAAAAAATAAAGTTATAAAAATGATGTTACTTGTAAACATGAATCAAATTTTACTCTAGTTTTCATAATATTAAACATGTCTTTAAAATAGTTATAACTTAGAGCTATCAATATCTGTATTTTCATCATTCATTTGACGATTTAAAGTCAAAATTGTATAAGAGATCCAAAATGAGATCTCCTTTATTCTGATCTTTGCATTTATTTTCCTCAGTTTTATATTAAGGTGGCTAAATTCAGATACATAAGAATGCAGGTTTGTTTTGTTTTAACTTCTCTGTCACTGGCTTTACATTTGGAATGCAATTTTTAAAATGTGATTAGAGTTTTTGAGAATTTTAGAAAATTTTTCCTTATTTAATATTTTAAAGGTTGATCTTGGCAAAGAAAATCAACACATTTCTTTCTTTTATAAAGGCTAGAATTTAATGAACAAGCAATTATAATATATTTAATAACTTCTTTTTGGTGGGGGAGAGGTTCTGTTATGGATCTGAGATTCCACTGGTGTGGGAAATGGCTTGCTTCTGTAGTATTACTCAACAAGGCATCACTAATGCTACTCAACAAGGCACTTCCAGGAGTTAGAACTCTTAAAAAGTTGACAGGACGGGCAGCTTGATGGTGCAGGAAATAGAGCACTGGCCCTGGACTCAGGAATACCTGAGTTCAAATCCGGCCTTAAGACACTTAACACAAAAACTAGCCGTGTGACCTTGGGCAAGTCACTTAACCCCAACTGCCCTCCAAAAAGCAAAAAAAAAAGTTGCTAGGAGCACTCTCAAGTTAAGTGTTTTATCCATAATTTTATACATACATACACACACACACACACACACAAGCCTGCTGGATTAGGACTTGATCCAGGTTTCCTGACACCATGGTCAGACCTCCATTATACCATGCTGTGTGTGTGTGTGCGCACGCGTGTGCGTGTGTGCACATGTGTGTGCCTGCACAGGTAATGATTAAAAAATAATTGTTCAAGAAAAAGACATAAAAGATGATGTCACAGTTTTATGACTAAAAAAGATGGGCTACTCATAGTGAAAGGAAGGTCACATGTTCCATTAGCAGGTACTTAATGTTAAAGGATCCAGGAGAAGGCCCCCAGAACACTGAATGGACCTTCTATGTGGGAGGATTTAGATAAGGCAGGATAGGTTGTGTTTTCCATTGTTGTAGGAAGTTCCTCTCCTTGATGATATCAAAATCAATCAAAGTATTGAAGAAATCCTCATTTGGTATGCTGCTTCTCTCTGTCTCTCTCATTCTCGTTCAGAATTCTCTCTGTCATTTACATTTTCTGTCTTTGTGTGTGTGTATGGTAACAATTAGATATAAGATTTTTTTCTCCAAATTTTTGGTCTCTTCTCTACAGTATTTTGAGAATTGATCCCCTAACATCTTCAAAATGATCCTGTTACCAGCATGGACCTCTTCCATATATATTTTGTCTAATTCTGCTGTTCTTCCAGTCTTCCAGGCCAATGCTTCAAGTTGATAAGTACATTCAGATGTAATGACTTTTTCTTTAGTGCCATTTCACCTTCCTCATATAGCACATGAGAAATTGTTATCTTAAGAGTCCAAATATGGTGCTTCCATGGTCACTGATGGTGAAAAATGTTTGTGTTATGAATATTTTAAGATGTAAACCAATTTTTGTCTGCAAATTGTTTACCTTCTCACTTCATTTCTCAATGATTTAGAGATGTTTTGGCATAGGGGAGTTTCTCATCAAGCTTTCTTTGGACTTGTTTTTTCATCCACTACTTCTTGCTTTATTTATGAGGTAATTAACACTGCCCATGCTTCTTCCATTATTCTAAACCTGTATTGCTCTGGCTATACATCACCCAGCTTGGCAGGGAGACCAAGTGTTTGCTAGATGAGGACTGTCTCATCAATGCTATCTTTGTTGTGGCAATTAACTTTTATAGACTAAATTTCTTTAGAAAGTGGTGAGGTGACAGAACCCACAAAATGACACAGAGAAGCTAACCTCCCGCTGAGGACAGCCTGGCAGGCCATCAGGAATCCACCAGCACAGAGCTCTGGGAGCCCAGCCCAGCCCCCAGGAGCTGGAGGGTTTAGCCCCAGGGTGGATCTGACCAGCCACTGGCTGGAGGGACTTCAGATCACCAGCAGCTGTGGTGGTTTTCAGAATTATCAACACGTAGATGCCAAGGACAAAGTGAGAGGTCAGTGCTGTGTGGACTTTGGGATCCAGTAGTTGGGAATGCCGTTGGCCTTTACCCCTGGGGTGAGAAGCTGCTGAGGTGCCATTGCCCTGCAGCTGCCCCCACATGGCAGATTCAGCTCCTGGCCTGCAGAATGTAGGGGGACCAAATGACCAGTCTGAGAGATAATCACTCTTGCTTTAACCTGCTTGGATCTGGATTGCCACCTATGGTGGAGGTCCTGCGGTATGTGACCAGCTTGCCAGAGTGTGTGGAGGCTTCAGAGAGGGCACCCAACTAATACCTTCGGCAGCTGAGAAAACCTCAGCATTTGGGACGAAGCTCCCCTATCTGGTGGCAGAGTCCTAATGTGACAAAAAGCCCAGGAGTCAAGTGATTGAGCAGGCAAAGGAAGCAAAATAAACAGAGCAACCCAACTTTACACTTCTATTTTGGCGACAACAAGGATCAAAGCATGGAACAGGAGGAAGACAGTGAAGTCAGAACTCCTGCACCAAAAGCTTCAAAGAAAAATATGAGCTGGTTACAGGCCATAGAGGACCTAAAGAAGCAAATAAGAGAAGTGGAGGAAAAATCGGGAAGAGAAATGAGAATTGACGCAAAAAAATTATGAAATGAGAATCAACAGACTGACTGAGGAAAATAACACCTTAAAAAACAGACTAACTCAAATGGCAAAAGAGGCTCAAAAAGGCAATGAAGAGAAGAAAGCTTTAAAAAGCTGTATTTGCCAGATGGAAAAAGAATCTCAAAAGCTCACTGAGGAGAATCATTCCTTCAGAATTAGACAGGAGCAAATAGAAGCTAGTGACTTCATGAGAAATCAAAATGCTGTTAAACAGATGCAAACAAATGAAAGAATAGAAGGCAATGTGAAATATCTTATTGGAAAAACCACTGACCTGGAAAATAGATCCAGGAGAGATAATTTAAAAATTATTGAACTACCTGAAAGCCATGATCAAAGAAAGAACCTAGAAATCATCCTCCAAGAAATTCTCAAGGAAAACTGCCCTGATGTTTTAGAACCAGAGGGCAAAAGAGAGGTTGAAAGAATCCACCAATCACCTCCTGAAAAAGATCCCAAAAAGAAAACTCCTAGGAATATTATAGCCAGGTTCCAAAATTCCCAGATCAAGGAGAGAATATTACAAGCAGCCAGGAAAAAACAATTTGAAATATTGTGGAAACACAGATGACCTAGGATCTGGCAGCTTCTACACTGAGGGATTGAAGGGCTTGGAATATAATATTCTGGAGGTCAAAGGAGCTGGGAATAAAACCAAGAATCACCTACCCAGCAAATCTGAGTATCGTGTTTCAGGAGAAAATATGGTCATTCAGTGGAACAGAGGACTTTCACATATTCTTGCTGAAAAAACCAGAGTTGAATAGAAAATTTGACATTCAGATACAAGAAGCATGAGAAGCTAAACAGGGAAAAGAAATCATAAGGAACTTATCAAAGTTGAACTATTTACATTCCTATGTGGAAAAATGATAATTGTAACTGATGAAACTTTTGTCAGAATGAAAATAGTTGAAGGGAATAGAAATGTGTGTGTGTGTGTATTTCTATATCGGAGGGTACATAGGCATATCAATATATATGTGAATGTGTGTATATATGTTTACAGGTATACATAGAGGGCACAGGACCAATTTAATAGGAAGGGATGATACTTAAAAGGTGATATTAAGAGGTGAGAGAGGGATATAATGAGAGGAGATGGGGAGACAGAATGAGGTAAACTATCTCATATAGAAGAGGCAAGGGAAAGTGGTTATAATGGAGGGGAAGAACAGGAAGGCAAAACCTTGAATTTGGCTGAGGGAGGGAATGACATACACACTAAATAGGGTATCTCACCCTACAGGAGAATGGGGGGAAGGGGATGAGAGGGGGGATGATGGAAGGGAGGGCAGGCTGAGGGGGAGGGAAGTTGGAAGCACCCACTTTTGAAAAGGGACAGGATCAAAGTAGAGAATAGAACAAGTGGGAGGTGGGATAGGAGGGAGGGAAATATAGTCAGTCTTTTACAATATATCCACTGTGGAAATGTTTTGCATAGCTGTACATGTACAACCTATACTGACTTGCTTATATTCCCAGTAAGGGTGGGTGACAAGGAAGGAAGGGAATGAATCTGGAATTCAAAGTTTTAAAATCAAAGGTTTAAAATATATATACTGTTATTAATACTATTTTACATGTAATTGGGAAATAAAATATACAGGCACTGGGGCAGAGAGATCCACCATGTCCGACTGGAAAAGTCGAAGGGGGTATGGGAGAGAGAATATTGTAAGAGGGGATATCCTGTGGGACCACTATTTTGGGGTGGTAGGTAGGGGAAAAATGGGAAAAAATTCTAACTCAGGGCGGCCAGGTAGCACGGCGAGTAAGAGCACCGGCTCCAGTGTCGGGATGACCTGGGGATCAAATCCAGGCTCAGACACTTAGCACCCACCCAGAAACACCTGGCTGTGTAACCTTGAGCAAGTTACTTAACCCCAATTGTTTAGGGGCAGCCAGGTGGCTCAGCAAGTAAGAGCACTTGCTCCAGTGTAGGAATGACCTGGGGATCAAATCCGGGCTCAGATACTTAGCACCACACCCAGAAATAACTGGCCGTGTAACCTTAACCCCGATTGCTTAAAAAAAAAAATTTGTAACTCAAAATCTGGTGGAAATGAATGATGTAAACCAGAAGTTAGTAAAGCATTTGGAAAAAAAAAAAAAAGAAAGTGGTGAGGTGGTCACTTGTGTCTGTTGTTATATTAACAATTTATAATTTTTCAGCATCGGTAGCTTATTTAAATAGGTCATATTCGAGTTGCCTCAGTTGTGTGTCATAGTTTCTCATTTTTATTCTTCTTGTTGATTGTGATTTTTGCTGTAATAGCTCAGTGGGTGAATGGTATGTAAATAGCTTATTTAAAAACGATTCCTTGCTTTCTTCCAGCCACAGTTCAAGTGCCACCTCCTACAAGAAACCCATTTTAATTTCCCCTAACTAATGCTCCAAAAAAATATTTCCCTTACGTTGTATTTATGTTATGTTTACTTTTCTTTGCATGTATTGTTTCCACCATAGAATGTAGGCTTCTCAAGAAGAAGGATTGTTTCACCTTTGTCCGTGTGGCCCTAGCAGTATAGCATAATTCCTGGCACATAGCAGGTTCTTAATAAATGTTTGATGAATGAATTCATGAAGAAATGACTCATATTAATAACCATTTGTTGCCCATCCATTAAAATATAAACTATTTCATGGTGGGAAGGAGCTTGTTACTTTGTGCCCTCCTTGTCCAGCATTTCCTGACTTTCTTCTTATAGAAAATATTCCTGTTATAATTGTGTGATATAGTTTACAAGTCATTGGACTCTGGTTTCATTTTCCTGCAGTATGGGGCACCTAGGTGGTATAGAGAATGTCATACATATATATACACACACATATACATATATATATATATGAGTGTTGGACTTGGAGTTAGGGAGAACTGAGTTCAAATTCTACCTCAGCTCTGTGACCATGGGCAAGTAACTTAATCTCTGGCTACCTCAGTTCCTCATTTGTAAGATGGGGATAATAATAGCACTTACTTCACAGGGTTGTTGTGAGGATCAAATGAGATAACATGTGTAAAGCTCTTTGTAACCTTAAAGCACTATATAAATGGCGATGGTTATTATTATGTTTTGCTTTCCTCCCCTTTGCCAAATGTCCCCTAAAATCATCAAGTATCGAAGTATTTGTTAATTTAATTTGGAAGGTCTTATTTATTTCTTCATAGTATTTCTTTACCTCTTCATCCTCTGCTGTAGATTCTAGTCATTATCTTCTTGTTAAAATTATCTTCATAGTGTTCTTTATACAACTGCTTATCGTTTTTATTTATTTATTTATTTCCTTTTAGTTTCCAACATTCAATTTCACATTCCCTTGAGTTCCAAATTTTCTCCTCCTCTCCCTCGCCCTTCTTCCCCCCATGGCAGCTTGCATTTGGATATAAGTTCTACAAATCCCTTCACATTAAACATTATTCAAGTCGTAAAGGGGAGTTATAACCAATGGAGTGAATAATGAGAAAGAAGGAACAAAACAAAACACAAAAGAGAGAGAGAGAGCAAGTCGTTTGCTTCAGTCTGCATTCAGACTCTGTAGTTCTTTCTCTGGATGTGGATATCCCCTTTCCATCATGAGTCTTTTGGAGTTGTCTTATAACCTTACATTGCTGAGAGGAGCCTCAGTCTATCAAACTTAGTTGTCACAGATACGATGTGTCTGTAATTGTGTACTGCTGTCCTCACTCAGCATCGGTTTATATAAGTCTCTCCAGGTTATTATGAAGTCTGTCTGCTCCTCATTTCTTATAGCACAATAGTATTCCATTACATTCAATTACCACAACTTGTTTAGCCATTCCCCAGTTGATGGGTATCCCCTTTATTTCCAATTCTTTGCCACCACAAAAAGCTGCTATAAATATTTTTGTGCATATGGGTCCTCCTCCCACTTGTATGATCTCTTTGAGATACAGCTCTAGAAGTGGTATTGCTGGGTCAAAGGATATGCATATTTTTATAGCCCTTTGGGCATAGCTACAAATTGCTCTCCAGAATGGTTGGATCAATTCACAACTCCACCAACAATGCATTAGTGTTTTTCCTGTTTTGTCATCTTAGCCAATGTGACCAATGAGATGTGGTATATCAGAGTTGTTTTGATACAATTGTTTATCTTAAGAAGGATTACAATATGAGATAACCAAGTGACCAATGAAATTGTTTCTTGTTGTCTTTGGACACATTAAAAAAAAGGTTCCACTAAGTCCTTTATTTATCTCTCTAAATAGAATCTGTGAACCAACCTTCCATTTAGCTCCTTTTTTCTTCTGTAATTAGTACTGTACCTGACAATAGTAAGCACTTAATACTTATCAGTTGATTGCTTTCATTTATATTGAGAATGTCAAGTTTGATAGGATTGCAGTGCTATGTTATGTCATTGGTCATTAGACAAGAATCTCACACTGAGAGTACCAACAGCCAAATTAAATATTTGTAGATGTGACTCTAAGCACACTTTGCCCTCAGGGTGGGCTGTCATATTTTTCTTCATTTTGTAAGGTGTCAGGAATAACCTATTGATAATACTCTTTTCTATACTTAAGTGTGCTAGTCATCAGAAAGCAGACATACTCTGTTCTTGGGACTATGCTCTGTGACCCATGACCAAAAGGAGAGGATTCTGGATTCTTGAAAACTTACGCTTGCATAGAACAGGCTCTGATAGATTTTTGATTACATGAAATGGCTTTGAGTATGAGACCAGGAACTAAAGAAAGGCTGATTTAATTATTGAATAAATATAAACCTGGACCAGTCAGCCCAGAAATATATCACTCAAGTAAGAATCTAGGGAAAAATCAGCAAGGGACAAACTGATGGGAGGGAAGTAGATAAGTAATCAAATGTTTATTCAAGTTGATTCAGTTGCTTTTACAATTAATAAGACACATTCTTAGGCTTTCTTCATGATTGGCCTTTGTTGTGTGCAAAAATGTTCCTGATTTCATTTCTAGTTTACTGCAAACAATGGTTCCTAAGGAATGTTTTGTATTTAGCATATGCCGGAGATTTCCCTTCTATCACCTGAACAACAAAACTGGTACACAGATATGTAGTAGAAGAAATAGCAGAAAGTTCTAATGAATTCATTAAGCGGTTGGTTGCCACTTGATTACTTATAATGGAAAAACATCCTTTAGTAGTGATTTACTAGTCTTACATGAAACATATTCTGAATGCAGAAACACTGAAGTAGGGGTGGCTAGGTAACACAGTGATTAGAGCACCAGCCCTGGAATCAGGAGGACCTGAGTTCAAATCTGGCCTCAGACACTTAACACTTACTAGCCGTGTGACCTTAGATGAGTCACTTAACCCCAATTGCCCTGCTTTCCCCCCTCCACAAAAAAAAAAAAAAAGTAGAAAGAAACCTGAAGAAAAATTTACTGATATTAATTCAAGTTTGGCTTTTTACCCTTGTTTCCTTTTTCTCTGAGTTCTAAATCTACTTCTTCTGTGGAATTTACAACTCTCCTTGGTTTGAATAACATCTTATATGATTAAATATATTTTTAGAGAAGATCTAATTTCTAATTGACCCAAAGAATAAATAAAAAGAGCATTAAGGTCAAACTGTGTAGCTAAAATTGAATTACTGCAATTAGTTTTTATTAAAGTCACCTTTAGTTTGGCATCAGACCATAGAGTAATAGGGGTTTTTTGTAAGTGATATAATAGGGCAAAAAATACTCCTTGTCCATTTCATTTCTAGTTTAACTGTCCTGGACTAGTAATAGCAAGATCTTCTCAAAGAGCTGTATAACATCATTTGGTATAGATCCTTTCAAATAATTAGAAGTATCAAAAGTTCCTTCTTGAATGACAAACTTATTGGAGCTCTCAGTTGGTAATAATATTTAACAAAATACTTTTACATGTATTATTATGTTTTATCTTAACTATTATATTTTATCTTAACTCTGTCAGGTGGGTAATAATATGAATATATAAATTAATAATATGTAGCACTTTAGGGTTTGCAAAATACATTATATATGTTAACCCATTTGATTCTTACAACAACCCTGGGAGGTTAAGTGCTATTTACCCCCCTATTTCTCAGGTGAGGAAACTGAGGCAGTCAGAGGTTAAATGACTTGCCCAGGGTCACACACCTACTATGTGCCTAATGCAGGATTTGAACTCAGGTCTTCCTGACCGCAAATTCTGTACTGTCCACTGCACTATCTACTTCTGTGGAGGCAAAGAAGCAGTCATTTATCTAAAATCACATAGTTGGTTTTTTATTAAATAGATTCTGTTGCTCCAAGTCTTCATCCACTGGACCACATAGCCTCTCTCATCTGGTAAGGTTTCTTAGAGCCTAATTTACCTTTGGAGTGCGATTAGAGTGTATATATAAACATGTATACAAATAACTTGTTCAGTGATTTTACTGGAATAGTTCTATTTCCCACAGGTGCATCCATTCATTTCCTCTTACCCTGTTTAAATTCTTATCCATGTCTTTCTGTAAAGTCTTCGTAAGAGAGCTATTGAAATCACTGGAGCCTTTCTCAGGGTATGTAGCTCATTTCTAGTTTTCTCCGAATGTGAATATAAGGGACCTCTAGGTCCCATACAAACAACCAATGTACAATAAAGATATTGGGTATAGCATAGTGTCTTATTTTATCCCACAGAAAAAGCATAAAATGCAGAAGATGCACAGGAGCCCAAGAACAGATAGATATATAGAAAACATTTATGGTACTCAACCCATCAGTTCCCCCAAGAGAGGAATTTAATTTGAGGTTTTTATTGGGACATCCCTCTGACATCAACCTATTAATCAATATTTCCTAAGTTCCTTCTATGCACCAGGCATTGTGCTAAGCACTGGGGATAAAAAAAAAAAAACAGGCAAAAGGATGTCCCTGTCCTCATAAAGCTTACAGTCTAATGGGGGATATAACATGCAAAGAAACTACATACAGCATAAATAAGAAATAATTAAGAGGGAAGGTGCTAGAATTAAGAAGAGTTCTGAAGGAGATGTTGGGACTTATAGGAAGCCAGGGAAGTCAGTATGTGGAGTTGAGGAAGGAGAGCATTCAAAGCATAGGGGATAGCCAGAGAAAATTCCCACAGCCAAGAGTGTGGAATTTGTGGAATAGCCAGGAGGCCAGAGTCCCTGGATCAGACAGTTTGTGACAAGGAGTAAGGTGTAAGAAGACTAGAAAGGTAGAAGGGGGCTAGGTTATGAAGGACTTTGAATAAAAATGCAGTGTTTTGTATTTGATCCTGAAGGCAATACAGAGCCACTGGAATTTATCGAGTGGAGGCAAGGGAACATGATCAGACCTGAGCTTTAGGAAAATCACTTTGAATATAGGATGGATTAAAGTGGGGAGAGATTTGAGGCAGGCAGACCCAAAAGTAAGCACCTGTAGTAGTCTAAGCATGAGGTAATAAGGGCCTGTACCAGGGTGGTACCTGTGTCAGAGTTGAGAAGAGGGTATATTTGAGAGATATTACAAAGGTGAAATTGACAGGCATCGGTAACAGATTGGATGTGGGAGATGAGAGATAGTGAGGAGTCCGGGGTGACATGGAGGTTGTGAGCCTGAGGGCCTGGGAGGATGGTATGTTGCCCTTGTAATAGAGAAGTTAGGAGGAGGGGAAGGTTGGGGGAAACATCATGAGTTCTGTTTTGGACACATTGAGTTTAAGATGTCTACTATTATACCTACAGTTTGAGATGTCTTAAAGAGGCAATTAGAGATGCAAGACTGGAGATAGGTAGGGGCAAGATAGGTAGTCTTAAATCCATAGGAGTTGATGAGATCACCAAGTCAATAAGTATAGAGGAAGAAGAGAAGAGGGCCCAGGACAGAATGCAGAGACACCCGAGAACGTTAATGTGATCTAGATGAGGATCCAGCAAAAGAGAGGAGTGGTCAGATGGGCAGGAGGAGAACTGGGAGAGAGGGGTGTTCTGAAAATCTAGAGAGAGAAGAAAGTATCAAGGAGGAGAAAGGTGATCAGCAATGTCAAAGGCTGCAGAGACATTCCAGTGAAGCCCTTATTCCCACAAAGTCCAACATATACAATCTCACCAAGTATTGTACCACACCATAAACGAACTTTGAGGGACTGTATTGTCAAAGTAGCACATGGAGTTTGCTACCCATGTTGGATGCCATGCTGTAACTCTTGATGTTTCCCTTTTTTTGAGGTACATTCTGAATCAAAAAATTTTCTTCTCTCTTGAATATCTAACTCTTGAACTTGGGGTTGCCCACAAGGTAATTACCAAAGCTAGTGCTATTCAAAAAATTTCCCTCCTCTGCTAAAGTTCTTGCTTCTAGAATAATACTGCCTAGGGAATCCAAAAGCCCCCATCTCCATCTTTGGTCACTACAAACATTGTTCTTCAATTTCTGATATGCTAAGAGATCACACATCTGTTTTCCTCTACCATATGCTTCTAAAGAAAATCCATGTTGCCTGATTACTACCAACTATTGAGTCTGTTGTCAGGATCTTTCCTCTCAAGCATGTACTTCTTTTGCAAGGCACCATTTTGGGATAAATCCTAAACCTCCACCTCCTGTTTCTTCAACCCCCACCAAAGGGGTCTAGAGAGAGGAACCAACTATTAGCTCACTTTTACAGAGCACAGGAAGTGGTGGTTCCTCTGATGAGAATTCATTCTCCTAACCCTTAGGCTTCTCATCATGTCTAATGCAGTCCTGTCCACTGATTAACACACCTCTCCCCTACTGCACTTTATACTCTCATTTCTGTTAAATAGTTGCTGTTCCAGAAAATCAAATTTTAGTGCTTTGAGGCACAGTGGTCCATGAAGGAGACATTTTGGAATAGCTCTCTTTCACTTTAGGTGACAGAGTTGGATAAATTTTGAACCTAGAATCAGGAAGACCTGAGTTCAAATTGGGCCTCAACTTATTGGCTTTGTGACCCTGGACAAGTCATTTATCCTCTGTTAGTCTCAATTTCTGCATCTGTAAGACAGGGATAATACTAGCACCTGCCTTCCAGTACTGTTGTGAGGATCAAATTGGAAAATATTTGTGAAGTGCTTTGCAAACTTTAAAGGGCTTTAGAAATGCTATTATTGTTATTATTAACTTGGGGAGACTCCAGCAGTTGTCGTCACCTTCCATGTTGCCTATAAGATACACAATTCTTAGGCACTACTTAATTCAAATTAACAGGATTTTTTGAAGACCCAGAGTTCCTATAGCTGAAGGAGATGATACTTACTCTCAGACATAGTTAATACAAATTCAGTTAACGAGTTAGTTTCATCAGATTGATTGGGAAGCTCATCCCATTGAACAAGGACTGCTCTAATCAATCCTTCCACACACCTCCATGTTTTTAATGATGTTTTTTATGATTCTTATGCTATGTAAGTAATTATGAATAATATCTATGGTTTACTTATGTCGTATCCCACCTGAGGCATTATAGACAAGTGCCTGTGATTAGGCAAATCCCAGGGGTAGGAGGAGTACCCATCTGTGCCTGGAACCAAGGAGAAAGCATCTGTGTTAAAAGGAGGGAAAGTATAAACTTAGAAGCCAGGTCAGATTATCTGAAGAGCACCAGAATCCAAAGGCTGACATGAACATATAGAGTTGTTAGTGGGTTAAAAATCCAGACCTGGGAAATCAGTTAGGAAGCCAAGATGCCATGAGTACCAAGGGACTGAGCCATTTTTATGTCATAGCCCTACAAGATTCCTCAAAGTTGAATCTTCTTATTGTGCTGGTTTATTTTCCTTGTCCCCTCCTAAGGCTGATCAGCTAGTATGATCTGGAGCCTTCCTAGGAACACATGTTAAAAAAGAGTTGGTTTCTACTTACTTTACATCATAGAATACCAGAACATTTACTATGTTAAGCTCAATTCAAATTAAATATTTTTTTCCCTTTTCCCTCTTTAGTATCCTCTTATGTACGGACTGGTTGTTGCCACCTGCTGGTGTTCTCTGGTTTGCCTAAGTAGAATTTACTTGGGAATGCACTCCATTCTGGTAAGGAAAATATTGCCCTTCATACCTCTTATAAGACGTCTTGTAAAGTTAACAGAGAATTTTATTATGATTGTGTGCACCCCAAAACTGTGTGCAACAGAAATCCTTACCCAAATAATGCTCAGAGATTTCTCAAGGTAGGAAGCAGAAAAGATGGTTATTTACGATATCTAGAGAAGGCTACCCTCCTGACAAATGGTCAGGGAGAAGAAGCAATTTACAAAAGGAAATGGCAAAAGTTACAAAGCCCTAATTTGGAATTCCCCCCCACTCCCCTCCTGACCCCTTTCTTCCATTGGCTGGAAGTTAGCAGCAATCTACCTCAAGTTCCAGAACAAGGAAACAGTAGATCACCCAATGTACATTTGAGAAAGCACTTCTGCCCTTATTTGGCATATCTTGTGCCGAGGTGGCAATGCAGAGGGTCTCCATTGTTCTAAATCCCAGATTCCTGCAAGGTCAGGTGACCTCTAAACTTAAGCCTAGTGGATGCTGAAGCCACTCTAGATTTGATTTTTCAGTATGGGGAAACTTCACTGCAAATTATCCCTCACATGATGATAAACTCATGTGAAATCTAAATGGGAAAATAATTTGTAATTCTTCTAATTTTGTTTTCCAAAAATATCTACATATAGAGCAGCTTGCCAAGATTTATATACAGTAATTAAAATCTTTTCCCTTCACTAAACAGGTTTCTGAACAAGTGATGGAAATACCTTTTAAGTCAATCAGTAGTTATACTTCAATCTTGCCAAAGTTTTAAAGAAAATTTGACTTACATAATTTTAAAACAAATCTAATGGGAACATATGCTTGGATATCCAAATTTTTTTGTAGGCTAAAGCAACTGAATGAAAATTTAAAGTGAAAAAAAATAGGAAAAGAAGAAAAGGCACTTTTTTGATACTTGTATATCTGCCTTGTCTCATTTAGAATATAAACTTCTCAAAGGTAAAGACTTTAGCTTTTTATATGTTATGGATAGTCAAGTATTTGTTAGTAACAGTCAATCAATATCAGTTGGGGAAGGGTAATGCCTGTGAATGAGGAAGGGATTTTAACACTCCCCTTCCCCTACAGACATCCCCCCTAAGTCTTCTAGATTTTAACTCTCTTTTTTATTCAAGTCTTACCCTGATCCAGTTGACTTAGAATTGCAATGTTAAAGGAAGCCCTGACCTCAGTGATTAGCTGAAAAAGTGAGCCCAAAGTATCATGATACTTTTTAAAATCTCATTTCAGGTGCTGCTAATTTGGCAATAGTTCATTACTTTCTCTAGTTGGTGAGAGATTTTATGTAACTTTGCAACTGCATGCTCTCTGTCAGTCAGATAGAGCATCAGGTGATTGAGTAGGGGAATCTAAAGTTGGATTGCTGTGCTTTCTTTACTTCCTCTGCTTGCTCATGTTGCCACTCAGTTGCTTGACTTTTGAACTCTGCCACAGTAGAACTCTCCTTCCAAAGGGGAGCGCTTTGTCCCAAATTGCTGGGGTTTTTGCAGCTGCCAGAGCTATTGGGGGGGGGGAGGCGCCATCTCTATAGCCCCCACAAGCTCTGGCTCACTGGTTACACACCTCAGGACCACCACTCAAGATTGTGATCTAGATCCATGCAGGTTAAAGCAAGAGTGATTACCCTCTGAATGGTCGCTTAGCACTGCTACTATCTGCCGGCCAGGAGCTCTGAAGCAGCTATGGGGAGGCTGCACGGCTGCTGCACCTCTGCCAATTCTTGCTCCAGGGGCAGAGGCTGGACTGCACCTCCATCCCTCCCAGTACCAACAGAGTTCTACACTGACCTTTTACTTTTTCTTTGGCATTTATGGGTTGATATTTCTGGAAACCACCTCAGCTGCTGGTGCTAAAATCACAGGCTCATGCAGGGCTGTGCTCCCAGCGTGCTGCAATGAACCCTTCCTGCTGGCCTAACAGGCTGTCTTCAACAGGAGATTTGTTTCTCTCTGTCACTTTGTGGGTTCTGTAGCTCTAAAATTTGTTTAGAGTCATATTTTACAAGTATTTGAGGTGGTTATGGGGGTAGCTCACAGAGTTTTCCTGCTTCTATACTGCCATCTTGGCTCCAACCCCTGTAGCAGCAAGCACCCCAGCGTTCCCCAGGGTGGCTGCCCCTACAGGTTCTTAGATCTGCTTTGATAAAGGAAAGCAACTCAAAATGGGTTAACAAGCTTACTTTAATCAGTCAAATATGTATCGTTTACCTAGTTCAGGGGAAAAAGGTCAGCACCCCGAACTTCAGAATATACAGACAGAATTATCAAGACAGAGAAACAGACAGGTTTCCAAACTGTCCAACCATTATATCCATACCAAATCAACATCTGGGTATTTCAAAGCCAAGGGGGGGGGGAGGGCTTCTCAGAGTCTCATCTGATCAAATCACAGAACACTTCTCAAAGTGAGCCCCCAAAACAAAGCTACACATCAGGGCTTATATAGCCTTCTCCTGGCTCAGAGAATGTAACAACCTTATTGACCCACTGGCCAATCAAAAAGTATCTTCTGAAAAACAAGCCTCCCACCCCAGGCTCCAGGTGCACTTTAGCCTAGGGGCAGGGAAGATCTTAAAAATTTACATTCCCATTACACCCCCCTCTGTTTAGTTTTTAAAGTTTTTTACAATTTGTCTGAGCTTAGCTTTCAAGCCTAATAACACATTACTTCCATTCAGATAAATCCATCTCTGTGCTTTGGCCCTGGCTGTTTCCCATGCCTGTGAAATGTACTCATTTTCTTCTCTGCCTCTTAGAATTGTTTTTTCCTTCAAGTCTTAGCTCAAATGCCACCTTCTACATGAAGCCTTTCCTGATTCCCCCACTTGCTGGTTCCTTCACTCCAAATTACCTTCTATTTTGTACATATTTTTCATCTCTCTGGCTAGGTCCTTGTCGCCCCAACTTAGGTTATAAAATCCATGATGATAGGGACTGCTTTTGTTTTTGTTTCCCAGGCACCTAGCTTAGTGCTTGGCATATAGGATGTGCTTAATAAATGTTTGTTAAGGGGCGGCTAGGTGGTGCAGTGAGTAAGAGCGCCAGCCCCAGAATTGGGAAGACCTGGTATTGGTTCCGGCCTCAGATACTTAACACCCACACAAAAAAACTGGCCAAGTTACCTTGAGCAATTTACTTAACCCCAACTGCTTAATAAAGAAAAAAAATAAATGTTTGTTAATTGAGTGGTTGTAGTATTTCTTTAAATTTAACAGACATTTATTAAGCACCTATTATGTGGTAGGTCCTATTCTGGACACTGGGAGTATGAAAATTAAATGATCTCTATCCTCAAAGAGTTTGTATTCTCCTTTAAATTTTGAATTGCAAGGTAGTAATTATAATAACAACTTTTTATATAGCACATTGAGGTTTAGACTTTTAGAATTTACAAAGGGATTTCCTTACAGCTGTGTGAAGTAGGTCCTGTAAATCTCATCCCCAATTTACAAGTGGGAAAACTGAGGTTCTGACCATCTTCCCCCTTTTACTATTCAAGGTCAGTTCTGCAGAACAGTCTATCATTCAGAGCTATTGTTTCTTTGAGCCTTTGTGTGTTATCACCTATGGAACATGTCCTTCATTTTCTTGACTTTAAAAAGTTTAGATCAAGGATAAGTTGACAGTATTAAGAATAATAGTTGGAAGGGGGCGGCTAGGTGGCGCAGTGAATACAGCACTGGCCCTGGAGTCAGGAGGACCTGAGTTCAAATCTGGCCTCAGACACTTAACACAAAAACTAGCTGTGTGACCTTGGGCAAGTCACTTAACCCCAATTGCCCTCCAAAAAGCAAAAAAAAATTTTTTTTAAATTTTATTTAAAAAAAAGGAATAGTTGGCCATACATGTCTATGCAAAGTCACTAAGGTTCTGTATCTTACCACTTTTTATAACTGGATATTTGAGTTATTACTGATAAGCCCTTTTATTTACATTATGGCACTTGACAGAACCACAAATGATAGCTTTTCCTAAATTGCTAATACTTAAAATTTTAACATATTTCCTAATTCAAATAAATTTCTTTGATTTTTTTACTCTCTTAAATGTTTACTCTAAAATTATCTCAGAGGAGCAAGCTGGGGTTTCTCTATAATTTATTAATTAATGGCTATGTGACTTTTTAGAGCAGTCATCTGAGCTCAATGGCTAAGGAGCTGTAACAGTCTAAATTCCACAATGGCAGTTTTATACAGCACTTATTTTGTGCTCTATTTTTTATTAAAATATTATCAACAGGGGTGGCTAGGTGGCACAGTGAATAGAGCACCAGCCCTGGAGTCAGGAGGACCTGAGTTCAAATATGGCCTCAGACACTTAACACAAAAACTAGCTGTGTGACCTTGGGGAAGTCACTTAATCCCAACTGCCTTCCAAAAAGCAAAATATGTATATATACTTAACAAGTATTTACTGAGCTCTTACTAAATTGTACTGCTGCTCACTGGAAATACAAACACAAAAAAATGAAGAAATCCTTGTCTTTAAGGACATTTTTTGGGAGAAACAACATATAATCATTTATTATATTTCCTCAGTGTTGCTAATAGTTGTAACAGTTTCCATAGTCTACAGGAAGGTAGTAGAAGAGCTTTAGTATAACTCTTTTTTTTTAAAGCAAGATTTCAAACCTTAACTTCCTAAAAAAAATAATAATAAAATCTTATTTTAAGATTATTTGAATTGAGACATCTCCAAAGAATCATTTTGTACTTCTGCATTTGTGACATTAACACTGAATGTTAATGTATTATACATTGGGCCTACAACTACAGCATATTAAAAGTTTTTACATAGTTATGCAACAGAGAAAAATTTAGGAAAATAGCTATGGATATTGGAATTGTTAAGCTATGGTAGTACTTCTTAAAAAAGGAGCTGTCTTCTAACAATATACCTTATTATCAGAAATATCATTCCTAGAGACAGAAAAAAGGAACATGTTAATCTTAGTGGACCTCAATTTCCTCATCTATAAAATAAGATGATTCTTAGATCCTTCCCTGCCCTAACATTCCATGTATCTTCTGGAGATCTATGATACAACATTTTTGGAAACAGATATTATACCATAAATTTTATAGTAATCAATAGTGTTCTGAAGGCATTTGAACAGAAACTGGATGAATAATTTGGCAGAGAAATCATATAGAAGGTTCATGATTTATGGTTTGGACAAATGATTTTTAAACCTTTCTAGGTCATTCATCCTATGACCCCCTCTGATAATTTTTAGAGCTTAAAAGTTTTCCACACTTACCTTAACTATACCTGATAAATTTCACTTTTTAAAACCTTTTTTTTACCCAGGACCTATATGACCACAACTACAAAACACTTTTCACGCAAATAAAATCAGATCTAACTAATTGGAAAAATATCAATTGCTTGTGGCTGGGGCGAGCTAATATAATAAAAATGACAATTTTACCTAAATTAAATTATATATTTAGTGCCATACCAATTAATTTACCAAAAAACTACTTTATAGAGCTAGGAAAAATAGTAACAAAATTCATTTAGAATAAACGGTCCAGAATATCAAGGGAATTAATGAAAAGAAATGCTAGGGAAGGTGGACTAGCTATACCAGATTTCAATCTGTATGATAAAGCAGCAGTCATCACAACTGCTTGGTACTGAGGAATAGAGGAGTAGATCAGTGGAATAGATTAGGCACACGAGATTCAGAAGTCAACGACTATAGTAATGTATTGTTTGATAAACCCCAAGACCCTGGTTTTTGGGATAAGAACTCACTATTTGACAAAAACTGCTGGGAAAACTGGAATATAGTATGGCAGAAACTGGGCATAGACCATTATCTAACACTATATACCAAAATCAAGTCTAAATGGGTGCATGATCTAGGTATAAAGGTTGATACTGTAAGCAGTCTTGGAAAACAAGGAATAGTTTACCTGTCAGATTTGTGGAGAGGGAAAGACTTTATGACTAAACAAGATTTAGAGAACATTATAAAATGTAAAATGGATAACTTTGACTACATGAAATTGAAAGGCTTCTGTACAAACAAAGCCAATGTAACCAAGATTAAGAGGGAGGTGGGAAATTGGGAAAGAATCTTTACAACCTATGTCTCTGACAAAGGACTCATTTCTAAAATATACAGAGAATTGAGTCAAATTTAGAAGAATACAAGTCATTCCCCAATTGACAAATGGTCAAAGGATATGAACAGGCAATTTTCAGAGAAAGAAATTAAAGATATCTATAAGCACATGAAGAAATGCTCTAAATCACTATTGATTAGAGAAATGCAAATCAAAACAACTCTGAGGTACCACATCTTACCAGTCAGATTGACTAAGATGACAAAACAGGAAAATGACAAATGCTGGAGAGGATCTGGGCAAATTGGAACACTGATGCATTGTTGGTGGAGTTGTGAACTGATCCAGACTTTCTGGAGAGCAATCTGGAATTATGCCCAAAGGGCTATAAATACTTTCATATCCTTTGACCCAGCAACACCACTCCTAGGGTTATATCCCAAAGAGATCATAGAAGTGGGAGGAAGACCCATATGTACAAAAATGTTTATAGCAGCTCTTTTTGTGGTGGCAAAGAATTGGAAATTAAGGGGGTGCCCATCAGTTGGGGAATGGCTGAACAAGTTGTGGTATATGCATATTATTGTGCTATAAGAAACAAGGAGCAGACAGTCTTCATATTTACCTGGAGAGGCTTATACAAACTGATGCTGAGTGAGAAGAGTAGAACCAGGAGAAATTTGCACACAATTACAGACACAACGTATGTGTGATGACCAACTTTGATAGATCCTTTGATAGATCGGACTCTTCTCAGCAATGCAGTGATATAAGTCAATCCCAAAAGACTCATGATAGAGAGAAATGTGTGCATCCAGAGAAAGAACTAGAAAGAACTGAGTTTATATCCAGATGGAAGCAAAATACCTGATCTTTTTCCTTTTCTTATTTGGTTTTATGTCCTCTTTACCATTTTTCATTCCATCTGATACAATCCGTCTTTATAACCTGACTAATATATAATGTGAAAGTATTTACAGATCCTATACTTGACTATATGCCGCCATGGGGGGAAGGGGAGAGAGGGGTACAAAATGTGAAACTCAAGGAATTGTGGAATTTAATCCTGTAAACTAAAAGTAAGCAAACAAATTAATTAATAAAAATTAATAAATTGATTAATAAACAGATTAATTAAAATGTCACCATAAAAAAACCAAACTTTTTTATCATAAACTTAATTGTTAGGCTGTTTATTTGTAGAAATCTTATTAAATTTAACTAAAATAGGGAGTTTTTATTATTAGCTTATACTTTCATGAAAATTTTTTGTGTCAAATGGACTTTTTACTGGCTCAAATACAGAGTCCCTCATATTCATCATATGAACTTGATTGTTTCTTGGTTCTAGGCCAATTTTATCAAAGTTTACTTTGCTCTCACAGGCAAGGACACTTGTCTTAAATGATTAAATAGTTTAACCAGTATAGTCCCCAGATAATATTTTTACATAAACTGCTTTTGTAGCATACTGAATGTAACATTTAATTGTGAGAATTTCTCATGGAACCATAAAAAAAAAAATAAAGGAAAAGAAAGTTTTTTTTGTCATATTAAAAAATACAGTTGTAAAGGCACAAATTGACTCATCTGACTGTAGCTTTAAGTTTTTAAAGTTTCTAGGACCTAGTTCAATTGAATCCAAACTTCACAGAACAAATACCTTTAGTAAAAGGATTTGTTCTGTAAAACTTGGACTCAATCAAAAGGTCTCACCCAGGGACCTAGAAGACCACTTCAAGGCTGCAGGTCCCCACCCCTGAACTACTAGGTATTAGAAATCTGCTATATTAAATTTAGGTAAGGAAATACTCCCCCTTGGTGCAGATGTGCAGCTGCTCTGTACCTTAGAGCCTTAAGAAAGGTGCTTAGAACTCTGTGTTCTGACCTGATTGCTGGGTAACTAAGCCAGGGTCACAAAGTGGAATGCATGAGTCAGGAAATACTCCTAGGTTTTCCTGATTTTGAGACCACAGTCTTCCAGTGTCTCTCAGTATAAAAATTAGGTCACTAAACGTTTCAGCATGGTATAGATTTTTAAAATTTAAAACATCATTAAAGATGAAAAGAAAAATTAACAGCTTTCTTTTGTCATAACCAAATATTCAGACACATTTGCCTGTCTTTGTGGCTCTTTTTCTTCCATAGAAAATCACGTAGTGGGTGGGAGAGGACACAGTGATAAACAAAGGACAGTCACACGTGGGTTTGTAAAAGAGTAAACTTTGGGGTTTTTGTTTGTTTACATATTTGTGTTTAGTATTTGGAGTCTGAGGTTTAAAGAACAGAGTGAGAGCTCCATGTTACTAGTATTTCCTTCTCAGACCCCTGAAGCAGGCAGGTAAAAGTTTTGTTTGAAACAGAACAGATAGAGAGGATGGTGTAGTAGAAACCAGACCACTGAACTTAGAAGCTCCGGAATTGCAGGTATGATTACCACTAGCTGTTTGCCTTAGGACTGGTCACCTTTATTTCTTTGAGCCTCAGTTTCCTCATCCACAAAATAGACATAAATGAATAATATTGACCACTAGGTCCTCTTAATATTTGCCCTACTTTTCCTTGTAAGAGTTTTCATTAGGAACAAATGAGATAATGTAGGTAAAGCACTTTGTAAGATTAAACTGTTACATGTTTGCAGTTATTGTAACAGTGGAATCTTTAACTTTAGAATCTTAATCATATAAAACTGTTAGACAATTTAAAGATAATGAACATCTGTGAATTTTTCCCAAATTTTCATTCTTTAAATATTTAAATATTTGGCTATTGAAAAATACTTTAAAAGTATTTTTAAAGAACCAGTCTTTTTTTTTTTTTTTTTTTTTTTGGAGAGGAAAAGGTAGGGCAATTGGGGTTAAGTGATTTACCTGTGGTCACATGGCTAGTTTTTTTTTTTGTGTTATGTGTCTGAGGCCGCATTTGAACTCAGGTCCTCCTGACTCCAGAGCCGGTGTTCTATTCACTGGGTCACCTAGCCGCCCCAAGAACCAGTCTTTTAAAAACTAGCTGATAACTTACTCTTTTCATTCATCTCTGCTGTTCAATTTCGTGATGTTAACCATGGAAATTCCTTTAATCATTGATCAAAAATTTTAGTGTCCATTAGATGTCAAGATACTTTCTTAGGCCCTGAAAATGGCTTCAGTTCATTTTGTTCTTATAGTTTCTGAATGTTGATCATTGCTTATTTTGTGGTTGTTCTTTTTGTGTAGGTTGTTTTCTTGTCTCTGTTTGCATCATGTTTTATCAGTTCATATAAATCTTTACATATTTCTCTATATTCATCACATTTGTTGTTTCTTAAATATTGCTGTTATTATTCAGTTCTGTCCGACTCTTTGTGACCCCGTGGACCCTAGCATGCCAGTGCTGTCCATAGGGTTTTCTTGGCAAAGATACTGGAGTGGTTTGCCATTTCCTTCTCCAGCGGATTAAGGAAAACAGTGGCTCAGTGCTTTGCTCAGGGTCACACAGCTGGCAAGTATTTGAGATCAAATTTGAAGTCAGGTCTTCCTGATTACAGGCCCAGGGCCCTGTCCACTGAGCCACCTAGCTACCTCCAGTTTTGGGGCATACAGTAGTTTTAATGGTGGTATTGCTAGGTCAAAGGGTATGTATGCATCATTCAGCAGCTTGTTGGGCCTGTTTCCAAATTGCTTTCCAAAATGGTCAGACATAGCTCCATCAGCAGTACATTATTATATCTATTCTCCCACAGCATGTGTTACTTTTCTCCCTTTTTGGGTCACTTTTGCCAATCAGATAGTAAGCTTCTTGAGGGCAGGGACTTTCTTTTGCTTCTTTTTTTTTGCATCCTCAGATCTCAGCACAGTGCCTGGAACACAGTAGGCACTTAATAAATGTTCATTGAATGAAAGGTATGAAGTGGAATCTCAGAATTCTTTTAATTTTCATTTCTCTAATTATTAGTGATTTAAAGCATTTTTTTTCCCTTTTGGTTACTGATAGTTTGGCTTTCTTCCTCTGACAACCACAGTTCATATTTCTTAACCATTTATCATTTGGGAAATGATGAGCCATATGTTTGACTTGTTTTATTCAGCTATATGAGGGGAAGTTCTTGCGGGGGGGGGGGCAGAGGAGGATCACTGGGAATTGAGAGTAATGTTTAAAATAAGTAAATTGATATATTTTTAAGAAAATAATGATGGCAGAAATCATCACTCTAATTAAGATGATGAATAACTATGGTAATTATTCCCTCTTCTCTCACTCTAACTCATAACACTTTTTAGTGAGGTTTAAGGCTGTCCACAATCATAACTGGCCTGAACCTCAAAACAGGTCTGACAGAGGTGGAGCCAGATCCCTCCTCCAGGCAGTCCGTAGCTCAGAGATTCAGTCCCTCATTTCTTACTGCATTATCCAGACGAATATCGGTTGAAGTGCTATGGGGATGTTTGCTAGTCATCCATTCCCCCACCCAATAACAGTAAAAAGCTGTTGGTTTATTTGATTTTACTATGCTCATACTTTTATATTTGAAACCCTTTAACAGTTCATATATCCATGACTTTTCTTTTATTGTGACTTATCCTAAATTTTCAACATAGTTTCATTTATTTGAGATTGTGTCTGTTAAGCTTTGGTTAATTATAAAAATGGCAAAACTTTTTATCTTTTACTCATTCTTTATGCCCATTGTACAGATTTTGTTTTGTTTACTTTATTGTTTTCTTAAAGTTAATAGTCCTTCAGTTTTCTGAATTTTAAAGTCTTATCTTTAAAAGAGCAAAATTACACCTGACTAAAACTATTTTTTCTTTCTATCTTCAGGACATTATTGCTGGATTCCTGTATGCTATTTTTATCTTAACTGTCTTCTATCCGTATGTGGAGCTGATTGATAACTTCAACCAAATTTATAAATATTCTCCCCTAATTATCATCAGTTTGCATTTAGCCTTGGGGATCTTTTCCTTCACCCTTGACACTTGGAGTACATCACGAGGAGATACAGCTCAGATCCTGGGCAGTGGTGCAGGCATTGCATGTGGCTCTCATATTGCTTACCGAATTGGTATAATGTCGGATCCTTCTCTTGATACATTACCTTTAACTATTCCCTCCATCACTGTGACTCGTTTTGGAAAAGTCATGTTACGGATTCTAATAGGAATGGTATTTTTGCTGTTAATGAGAATTGTAATGAAAAAGATCACCATCACATTGGCCTGTAAAATGTTTGGTATGAAAAGTGATGATATTCGAAAAGCAAGACAGTGCATGGAAATTGAACTTACTTATCGTTATGTAACCTATGGAATGGTTGGGCTCTCTATCACATTTCTGGTTCCTTGCTTATTTTTCTTTATTGGTCTTTCTTGATGGTCTTTTACTTATGAGAAAGGATGGAAGTATGTAAGGATAATTCTAAGGCAAAAGTCAGATCAATGCTTTTGCAGGAATTTTATTAAATAAGTATTTAAGTGAATGTAAAACAGACAGTGCTTTTTACCACTGCATCTGGATATTGTTTTGGAGAATGCTGAGCAATTTCAATGCAGAGAAAGTTATAGATATCCTTTAAGTATGATGTTTTGGAGTGTTTTATTGCTATTTTATAATTCAGGTTATAGATCCACATATAATATATATTTAGGTACATAATACATATCTATGTACCTAAATATATATTATATGTGAGTCTTAATAAACTATGGGGCTGTATAAATAAACATAAATAATATGCATACAGTTATGCCTTTGTATTTGGATTTAACCCAGGTATATTGTGATAACCTGAGGAAAATAATTTCCTTTATCTAGAATGGGAGCCAATTCCTAATTTAATTACATAGTTAATGAAAACAAAATTAATATGCAAACCACTTATCTGTTTATTGCCTCCTACCACCTTTCATGCTATACTTGCATAGGAGGCATTTCATGGACCAAATTTGAAGTAAAATTAACTTTTGCATTCAAAATTTTTTGGTTTTTGTTTCTTTTAGTTCTGTGTACAGTGTAAAATACTTTGGTTTGCATTCATTCTAGATATCTATGTAATGATTCAGGTACTATATTTTACTGCTTATTAATTGTGCCTTTCTGTTGCTGAATTTAGAAATGCCATGTATACTGTGATGTAAAAAAAAATAGGACTGATAATTTATCGTCAATGACACATAATTAGCGAGATATTTTTTTAAACTTATGTTGAGAAAATTGAGTTTAGAAGTAAACTGTACTTTATACTGTAGCTTGTATGTTAATAAATAGAACGAACTAAGCTTTCTCAGTGACTTAACAGCTAATACATTGTGTAGTCTATAGGGTTTTTTGGTTGTTGTTGCATTATACGTTACAGGAAGATAATTTTTATGCACATTGTCTTAATTGTATTGTAGGTTAGTATTTCTAGCAGGTGGAAATATAATTGAAATCTTGACTGAGGTAATGGAACATTAACTCAGCAGGCATTTATAGCATTCTTAAATTATTTTCAAAGGCCTATAATTGACAGTGTTAATTTTTCCAGTTTAACCATTTACTGGTGACTTAAGACAGAATAAATAAGTTAAAAGAAAGTACTTACCAGTATCTCCAGATCCTATAATTTTTCAGTTTTATTTTTTCCTCTTTATAAAATTGGATACAGTATGGGGCTGTTATTTATTTTGTTTACTTTTTATACTTTGATGTTTAATTTCCTTTTAAATTAGGTTAACACTATTTCCTAGGACTAAATTTCATATATGAGAAAATTACTACATAAACATCAGAATAACATATTGGTGATTTTATTGCAATATCTGTACTGTAGACCCAGGAGTAGCCTTAAAAATGTTTTCGTTTTGAAAAAATAATAGCTACTGCAGCTAATAGTTATAGTTTTCTAATTGAGAACTCGGGTTTATGGCAACTGGCCTAAACTCAATCTGTTAACTATAATTCAAGCATTAAAATTTATAGGCAATGATTGATATCTATTCTTTTAAAGACGAGAAAGTAACTTTTCCAAATTGGAGTTCAGAAAAATGAATTCAGGGGAATATTTTCCATGATTCAGTTCTGTACTATGCTATGCATTTATATCGAGTTTAAAACAATATTAGCTTGAACATACTCATTGTGTTTTATTTTTTCTATCCTATGCTAAATGTATCTATAAATAAAAACCAAATTTAAGATTTTCTTCCTTCTACAGATTTGTTTCTGTACTACAAT
Source organism: Petaurus breviceps papuanus (assembly GCF_028583685.1). Lineage (NCBI taxonomy): Eukaryota > Metazoa > Chordata > Mammalia > Diprotodontia > Petauridae > Petaurus > Petaurus breviceps. Next base: position 19,075,888 of record NW_027185809.1, read on the forward strand.
TTGTAGATATCTTGAATAGATGGTTAGAATTTTCATTCAAAAATACATTTTCCCTAAACAGTCCAATTAGTTTTTGTCATTGTCAGATCTAAGTTCTATCCTTAGAAGAGACCTCTGATGATCTAGTCCAACTCCTTTTATTGATAAGGAAAATAAGTTAGGCAGTTAGTTAATTAGCATTTATATAGCACCTACTAAGGGCCAGGTACTATGCCTAGCAATGAAGGGCCTAATTGAGGCCTTATAAGGGTGAATGAATTTGTCCTAGGTCACAGAGGTAATAACTGTCTTTTTGGTGGGAAGTGAAGTACTTCCTTAGCAATTCAGTAGGTCTTACTTTTATTCTTTTATAATAGCCTTGCATTGTAGTGAGATTTATTGTTTCAAAGGCATCCTTTAAAAAATTGTTAGATCTGTGGCTAACAGTTACAGGAATAAAGAATATGGAGTTATTTCCAAAATTGTGATTTTGGTATTTGTAGTTGATATTACTAGCATTCTGTGAATGCCCCAAATTAATCAGCATGCTGAGAAAAGATAATTTTTACAAATAGAATGAAGCTATAATCAGATGAATTTTTAGAGGAGTTAGAAAAATTGTAGTTCTTTGTATCATTGAAAAATAACAATGTGAGCACTGGCCTTGGAGTCAGGAGGACCTGGATTCGGATCCGGCCTCAGACACTTAACACAAAAAATAGCTGTGTGACCTTGGGCAAGTCACTTAAACCCAGTTGTCCTCCAAAAAGAAAAAAAAAAAGCAAAGTAGGCCTTTAAGGTTTACAAAGCACTTTTCTCACAATAACCCAGTGAAAGTATATGTAAATTGTATTATTCCCATTTACTAACGGAAAGATAAGCTCACAAAGACTGCAACTTATCCAAGTGTACCCAGTAAGCAGGTGGCAAAGCTGGGATTCAGACTCCCATCTTATGACTCTAGAACCTGTGTTTTTTTGAAGAAATGCAGAAAACTCAAATTAAGATTTTATGTAAATTATTAATTTTGTCTACTTCGTAACAAGCAAAATTATAAGATCTTTTAAATTATAAAAGATAATATGTCTTTTAAGGGCAATATAACATAATGTGCATCCAGTGATCCAATGATCTGTATAGAATTAAAATTAAAGTCTTCCACAAAATATTTGACAAATGGTGAACCCAATCCAATCACAACCAAACATCATATATTATTTTATATATGCTGTTTATAATGAATACTTATCACTAGAAATACATTGAACTTTTTTTAAAAAAAATTAATCAAGGCCTTTTTATTCCTGTTAATGAACAGATATAAAAATATTTTGGTCAGCTTATACCAAAAATGTTTTAAATTTAACTTTTAAGGTGAAGTAGTGCTCTAGACCTTCTTGCTCATGAATATTTTTAAGAATATGATTAGAGGACATTTTAAGAAAAATTGAAGAAACTTGTGAGGCAATCTGAAAGATTTCCAGGTTGCTGAGTTGGGCAGTTTGTCAAGGTTTTAAACTATTATAGAACTCCATTCAGAGGTAAATTGGTTGTTTTTAGTTTCTTAAGCTGAAATGAGTGTTTGCACCCAATTTTAAGTGATTACATAAAATGTAGATAATTTAGCACAACAAAAAGAAAAAGCATTAACATGCTATTTTAAGGGGCACTTTTGGAAAGGTCTATAGAAGAACCCTGTATAGAAAACCCTCTGGGGTTTCAAATAATTTCAGTGTGTTATATTCTTTTCCCATTGAGTATAATGAGACTTCTTTAAAAATTAACTTTGGATACTTTTACATTCAGTAGACTCTACTGTACATTGCATTGTTCCATTACTTTTTATAACATACTAAGAATGTGATTGTTTTTGTACTGTGGAACTACAGACTAGAATGCTTGGCTGTTCTCTTTTTCCTTCTTTCTCCCTCTTCAAAACTGCCTACGCATAGAGCTTCTGCATATTAAAAAGTACCTACATGGGGTAGCTAGGTGGCACAGTGAATAGAGCACTGGCCATGGAGTCAGGAGGACCTGAGTTCAAATCCTGCCTCAGACACTTGACACACTTACTAGCCCAATTGCCCTCCAAAAAAAAAAAAAGTACCTACTTGAAGGCTCTTCTGGCTACTTGAGATACATCTGCTATGTGAGGGATGTCACCTGTTAACTTTTGTCTCCTAATAAGCCCTAGGACCAACTTCCTCATGGCTACTACCTATACTTTTCTTCTGTAGGGATCAAACAGCTGGTATCTAAAAGGTACAGACAAGCAGAAGCTTAATTTTGGTATTTTTTTTTGAGGGCATTTGGGGTTAAGTGACTTGCCCAAGGTCACACGGCTAGTTTTTGTGTTAAGTGTCTGAGGCTGGATCTGAACTCAAGTCCTCCTGACTCCAGGGCCGGTGCTCCATTCACTGTGCCACCTAGCCATCCCCTAATTTTGCTATCATTAACAATTACCTTTTATTTCTTTGATTCATTTTTTTTTGCCTTTTTTTTTTGGAGGGGCAGCTGGGATTAAATGACATGCCCAAGGTCACATGGCTAGTTTTTGTGTTAAGTGTCTGAGGCCGCATTTGAATTCAGGCCCTCCGGACTCCAGGGCTGGTGCTCTATTCAGTGTGCCACCTAGCTGCCCTTTTTGATTCATTTTTTAATCTCCTTGCTGGAAAGTTATTTTTGCTTAAAGTTTCCTTTGAGGTAGACTAGATGCTTTCAGCTTTTAAAAATCTTTCTTAAGGGGCTTTAGCTGTTTCCCCTTGCAGAATTCTATTCAACACTATATTCTCAGGAATCTCTAGAACATATCCTCTAGGAATTGCAAGAGAATTCTGTAATTGTTTTTCCTAGCCACTTTTCTCATGGGAACAAGATGTTTTTTCAAAAGTGGATTCTGATAACTAGTTACATATGGTCTATAATCTTATTATGTTTCTTCCTTAAAAGTTGCACAAATGTAGCTTAAACTTTTGAGAAATTACAGTAATATGTATAAGGTTAATTCATTGCTTACACTTCATTAACAAATTAAGAAAAAAATTCAAGGTAATTAACCAACCAGAGTGTTTTGGTTTTCTTAAGTTTGTTTATCATACTCTGATATTTCTGTTAAGGATCTGAGCAGTTTTGCTATATACTAGGGGGATTTTTAAAAATAACCAAAGCAGTATTTATTTTCAGATTTGAGTTTTCTTTATTCATTAATTTAAATAGTTGACTGTTTCTGATTTTCAGTTTATAAACAAATACTTCAAATTCTGTATCTGCAAGATTTTTGTCACTTTGGGTATATAAATATTTAAGGGCTGACAGTGATTCAGGTACTTAAAAATAAGCTTTGCATGTAGTGAGTACAATATATCTATTGTACAAAGTATGGTTTGCATCCAAATCAGTTTTAAGATATTGCTTATTTCCTTCAACATTTAAATCAGATCTACAAAAGAAAAATACATTCAACTCATGTGGGAATACAGCTGTATAACTTCCACTAATTATAATGTAAGTCTTCTAAATCCCTTTGTTGAATTGAATTGAAAATAAAATTTTGTGGGATTGACCAATATGCAATAAACTAGCTACTTAATATAAAATTTTGGTTAGCGTATCATTTTAAAATTAATTATGTCAATCCTATACAATTGGATGCCAGGTTGAAGGTTGTTTTTTTTCCTTTTTTGGTTCCATGCAAAGTCAAAGGCTTCTAGAGCCCTATAAATAAACATTAATCCTGTCTTCAGACACTACTTTTTGAACTTGGTTTGGCTTCTTTGATTTTGAAAGGCAGTAGAGTAGAATCCATAGGTGGGACTTGTCTTTAGTAGGCTGCAGTGTCCCCTTATACTAGACTGGTGACTTTCTTAATGTCATAAGGAGGTGAATAGGAAGGATACATAAGATGAATCACAGGGGAAAAATTACCTCAAAGGTCATTGGAGCTCTGGAGCTCGTCTAGTTCAATTCCCCTCATATCATAGACTAAAGCGCCTTGAAAAGGTAAGTGACTTTCCCAAGATCTCATTATGACTTGTTGATAGAGTCAGTAATAGAATCCAGCTCTCCTGACCTACTCCAGTGTTCTTTCTCCTACACTATTTTATGTCTATACTTAAGTAAATGGAGACAAAATAAATGCTAAATCCCTAAGAGCTTCAAATTTTACCTTCAGTTGTAAATATCAATAGTTAAGAGATTTCCTTAAACCACATTCTTCTATATTTTTCTTTAACTTCAAAAAGGACATCTCATGTTCTCAGAAAATAAACATAATCAAGCAAATGTTCCATGAAAATCCAGCTTATTTAGAATTTGAATTTTTAATAGAAACGTAGTAAACCTAAATAATAGATATGAATAGATAAGAAGAATATATACTTCTAATGCCTATTTTCTACACTTTTTTTAACTTTAAGACATAAACATTTCCAAAGACCAAATTCCAATCTTTCTGGGATTATAGAGAATATACTTATTTAACAAGAATAACTATAGTGTCCAATTTTTAAAATATAAATTAAATTTTCATTTTTTTTTTCTTATGCTTTTGTGACATTTCCATCTGAATGCCTTTTCTTTAAAAAGAAAAACTTATCTAGCTTAATCTTTAGGTCCTGAGAATCACAGAAGTTTAGGTACTGGAAGGGATCTTAAAGATCATATAATTCATTTTTCTGCCCAATGAAGGAATAACTTATATAGTATCACTGACAGATAGCCATATGGCTTTTGGGGGGCATACTTCCAGTAGCAGCGTACTCAATTTTGAAGGCAACCTCTTTTTCTGTTAAGAGAGTTCCATCAACTCTCAAGGGTCTAAATGTAGGCTAGTTTTCCTTCTAGAGAAAGCGAAGCCACTTCCCACTGCAGGGTGAAAGGTACCATGAAGTTTAATTGAAAGAAATGGAAGCAAGGCTTCAATGGGGGAGGAGTGGGATAGATCAGGACTGGTGCTGGGTCAGCCAGTCAGAGAATGGAAGAATGTCACAAAAGTAAGAAGGATAATGAAAGAGCTACTGTATAATTGGAATTTTAAAAAATAAAATAAAATTTGAGGCTCTTGAAAAAGAACAGGCTGGATACTCTAAGGAAGAAGCAGCTGCTTGTCCTCTGAGAAATTACAGTAAAACCACAGTAAACCACAATAAGGATCAGAGGAAGAAGAGAGGGGTGGGTGTTTATGGGAGACGCTCTACTCTGAGGTATGGAGATAACTACTTGTCAACCTGATAATAATAGGGCTTGTATCAAAGACATAATAGAGAAACTTACAAGAATTTTCAAAACAAAACTTACTACCAACTTCCAGTGATTCACATGGGCACAAATGATATTTTTTAAAGAAAATTTTTAAAATCACCAAAAATTGTGAAGTCTTGGGCAAGAAATTGACAGAGGTCCAGGTTTTGTTTCCTGAATGCCTGACTGAGAATGTAGTATCTCTGAAAGGAATTTGGTAAAAATAGGTAAATCATTGGTAATTTTATTTAAAAAAAGAAGAAAACAATTGCCAATATAAAAAATGAAAAGGGTGAATTCACCACCAATGAAGATGAAATAAAGCCATTTTAGGAGCTACTTTGCAATTTATATGCCAATAAATCAAACCATCTAAATGAAATGAATGAATATTTATAAAAATATAAATTGCCCAGATTAACAGAAGGGGTAATAGGATACTTAACTCTTTCTTAGAAGAGTAAATTGAACAAGCCATCAATAAGCTCCCTAAAAAAAGTCCCAGGACCAGATAAACCAAGTGACATCCCCAGGACTAAGTGAATTCTACCAAACATTTAAAGAAAAATTCATTACAATATTAAACTACTTAGGAAAATGGGCAAAGAAGTCCTTCTAAAATCCTTTTCATGACACAAATGAAAAGGTGCTGATACCTAAACCAGGAAGAGAAAAAACAGAAAGAAAACTATAGATCAATTTCCCTACTGAATATTGATGAAGAAAATTTAAATACCAGGAAGGAAATTATAGCAATATATCATAAAGAAGATAGTACACTATGACTAGGTAGCATTTATATCAGGAATGTAGAAATGGTTCAATATTAGGTAAACAGCATAATTGACCATATCAATGACAAAACAAATAGAAATCATATGATTATTTCATTAGATGCAGAAAAAGCTTTTGACAAAATACAACACCCATTCTTATTAAAAAGCACTGGAGAGCATAGGAATAAATGGAACTTTCCTTAATATGATAAAACTATCAGCAAGCATTATTTGTAATGGGGATAAGCTAGAAGCCTTCCCAGTAAGATCAGGAGTGAAGCAAGGATGCCCATTATTACCACTATTATTCAATAATGTACTAGAAATACTAGCTATTCAGAACTAGAACACTGTACACAGTAACAGCAATACTATATAATGATTAACTGTGAATGACTTTGCTATTCTCAGCAATACAATGATCCAAAGCAATTCCAAAGATCTCATGATGAAAAGTGCTATCCGCTTCCTAAGAACTGATGGAATCTGAAAGCAGATCAAAGCATACTATTTTTCACTTTCTGTACTTTTTCATGGTTTATTTTCCTTTGGGTCTGTGTCTTCTTTCACAACATGACCAATATGGTAATATATTTTCATAATTGGATGATTTATATCAAATTGCTCATTTTTTCAGGGAGAGGGGAGGAAGGGAGAAAATTTGTATTTCAAAATTTTAAAAAATTGAATGTTAAAAATTATCCTTACTTGTAACAAGGGAAAAAAATAAAATATTTTTTTAAATCTTGGGAAAAAAATGCTAGCTATAGCAATAAGAAAAGGAAAAGAAATTGAAGGAACTAGAATAGGCAATGAGGAAACAGTGAGGCTAGGTGGTGCAGTAGAGTACAGTACCTAAAATCAGAAAGACATCTTCATGAGTTCACATCCAACATCAGACACTAACTGTATGTCCCTAGGCAAATCACTTGTTTGTCTCAGTTTTCTCATCTGTAAAATGAGCTGAAGAAGGAAATAGCAAACCACTCTTAGATCTTTGCCAAGAAAACTCCAAATGGGATCATGAAGAGTCAGACATAGTTTTTTTCTGTTGTTGTTCAACTATCTCTCTTTGCAGATAATATGATAGTATATTTGGAAAATCAACTAAAAAAAGTTGAAATAATTAACAGCTTTAGCATAGTTGCAGGATATAAAACAAACCCACATAAATCACAGCATCTATATATTACCAACAAAGTTAAGCAGCAAGAGAGAGAGAAATTCCACTTAAAAGTAACTGTAGAAAATATGAAATGCTTAGGAGTCTACCTGCCAAGACAAATTCAAGAACTATATCACTTTTCACACAAAGTCAGATCTAAACACTTGGAAAAATATTAATTGCTCATGGGTAGGCCAAGCCAATATAATAAAAATGACAATTCTACCTAAATTAATTTATTCAGTGCCATACCAAACTACCAAAAACTTTTATAAAGTTAGAAGAAATAATAACAAAATTAATCTGAAGAAAAAAAGGTGAAGAATGTCAAGAGATTTAATAAAAAAAAAATGTGAAGGTGGCCTAGCCATACCAGATCTCAAACTGTATTATAAATTGGTATCAAAACATCAAAACAATCTGTGGTATGAAGCAGAGTGGTGGCTCAGTGGAATAAATTGGGTATGTAAGACACAGTAGGTAATGACCATAGTAATATGGTGCTTGATAAACCTGAAGATACAAACTTTTGGGACAAAAACTATTTGACAAAACTGTTGGGAAAACTAGAAAACAGTTTGCAGAAACTACATACAGACCAACATCTCATACCATATTCCAAGATAAGATTAAAATGGGTACATGATTTAGACATAAAGGGTAGTATCATAAGCAAATTTGTATAGAATAGTTTACCCCTCAGCCCTATGAATAAGGGAAGAATTTGTGACCAAACAAGAGAGAATATTATAGGATGTAAAATATATAATTTTGATTATACTAAATTTAAAAGTTTTTGCACAAACAAAACCAATATAGCCAAGATAAGAAGGAAAGTAGAAAGTTAGATTTTTTTTATAGCAAGTGTCTCTGATTAAAGGCCTCATTTCTCATATATACGGAGAACTTAGTCAAATTTCTAATTCTATCCCCAATTGATAAATGGTCAAGGGATATGAATAGGCAGTTTTTAGATGAAGAAACCAAAGCTATCTATAATCATGAAAAAATGCTCTAAATCACTATTGATTAAAGAAATGCAAATTAAAACAGGTCCAAGGGTATGACCTCATACCTATCAGACTGGCTAATGTAACAGAAGAAAAGATAAATGTTTGTGGTGATATGGTAAAACTGGGGCACTAATGCACTGTTGGGGGAGTTCTAAACTGATCCAACCATTCTGGAGAACAACTTGAAAGGAGGCCCAAAGATCTATACATCTGTGTATACCTTTTGACTACTATCAGGTCTGTATCTCAGACATTTTTTCTTCAAAAAAAAAAAAAAGGAAAGGATATATTTGCACAAAAATGCTTACAGTAGCTCTTTTTGTAGTGGGAAAGAATTGGAAACTGAGGGTATGCCCATCAGTTGGGGAATGTCTGAACAAAATGTTCATGATTGATACGTGATTGTAATGGAATACTATTGTGCCATAAGAAATGAAGAGCAGGATGCTTTCAGAAAAACCTGGAGAGAATTAGATGAATTGTTGCAAAGTGAAGTCTTCAGAACCAGGAGAACAGTGTACATGGTAAAGGTAATATTGTATGATGATTAACTGTGAATGACTTCACTATTCTCAGCAATACAATGATCCAAGACAATTCCAAAGGACTCATGATGAAAAATGCTATCCACCTTCAGACAAAGAACTGATGGCAACTGAAGCATACTATTTTTCACTTACTTTATTCATGTGTTGGTGGGGGGGGGGGAAGGGTAGTCTGTTTTCTTTTACAACATGACTAATGTGGAAATGTTTTGCATGATTGCACATGTATAACCTATATCTAATTGCTTGTCATCTCAGGGAAAGGGGGAAAGGTAGAAAGGAAAGAATTAGGAACTCAAAATTTTTAAAAATAAATGTTAAAAATTGTTTTTACATGTAATTGGAAAATAATATATTTAAAATAAAAAAAATAAAGGAATCTGGACTTGTGGAACACAGCTTAAAATACATCAATGACCAATTACTGACAAAGGATGGACTGCATCTAACTAGGACTGGTAACCTTTGCAGCAACTTTTTCTCATAAAGGTCTCATTTCTAAGATACATAGGGAACCTTATATGATAATGATCAAAGGATATATTTTAGCTGAAGAAATTCAAATTATCAGTAGTCATACAAAAAATGCTTTAAATAATTAACAGAAAAACAGATTAAAACAATTCTGGGATTCCATTTCATACCTTTCAGACTGACAAAGTTGGTAAAAATAGAAAATGGCAAATGTTGGAGGGACTATGGGAAAACAGTATAGGAAAGGACTATGGGAAAATAGTATGGGAAAAATAATGCATTGTTAGTGTAGTTATGAAATGGCCTAGGGCCTAGAGAGACTTTGGGGGTGGCCTTTTGATTGAGTCCAAGTTTTACAGAACAAATCCTTTTATTAAGGGGATTTGTTCTGTGAAGTTTGGATTCAGCCAATGGGCCACACTTGAGAAGCTAGAGGGCCACATGTGGCCTTGAGGCTGCATGTTCCTCACCCCTGATCTAGGCAATATAGAAAGCAATTTGGAAATTAGGCCCACGAAGCTATTAAACTGTATATTCATCCAGCAATATTAATATTAGGTCTATACCCCAAAGAGATCAAAGAAAGGAAAAATGGGTCCATAAGTCCAAAATTACAGCAGCTCTTTTTGTGATGGCTTAGGCAGGGTAAAGAGAAAGCTTCTGTCTCCTTCCCCTTCCCTTGACCAAAAGATCACCTTGTGAATTTTGAAATGTCAGAATATTTTGGACTTCCTATAAAGTGTCCTTATAAGCATATCTGGAACATCAATGGCTAATTATAGGCTTTTTCATAAGCTGAAGACAAACTATACAGTTTCATGGCTCTAAAAGGAGCCTAGCAGAAGGCAACACCATATCAAATGGTAGGGTTCATCAGGATACCACAAAGGAAAGAAAAGAACTTTGGCAACTAGGAATTATTGGTTACCTCTTTGTCACATGTGATCTTTCCTGTGTTCTCTAAGCTGACCCACCTTCTAGACTCTATGTGCCTTTGAATGAACCTGGCCCCAGTTTGGGAGGCAATTTTGTACCAAGTACAACTCTGGTACAGTTCTTCCTATGCTGCTTTAGTAAATGCCCATTTCTAAAAGCTAATTAAGTCTGGCTGACTAATTGATATCAACTCATAATCAACAGAAGCACATCAGTGGGGGCTTATGAACTACAGTACCAAAAAAATAAAACCCTACCTCCTTAGGTTTGACCTTGGAACTCTTGAGAGGAGAAGCTGACAACTTCCTCTAAAGATCTAACAGCCAGTGAGAGTGGTGTTTGGGAGAATGAGCCCCACAGACTTACGTTATGGGTATATTATAGTGGATATTCATTTTGGGAACTGAGTTGGATTAATGGTTGCTGAGGTCCTGTTCAACTGAAATTCTGTGAGTTTGTGATACTCTGAGTTCTTTTAGAAAGTTCTTTATATTAAACTAAAATCTGCCTCAGTGCGCTTCCAATAACTGATCTTAGCTATACATTCTAAAAAACTGGGTTTCTTTTTTCCTCACATCAATTCTTAAGACATTTAAAGGCAACAATTATATCTCTCCCTTAGTGTTTTGCAATCTAAATCACCTGTAGTTTCCTCCACTATTCTTCATATAACATTATTTCTAAATATTACCATTCTGCTTGCACTCTTCTGTATGGGGTGTATGATATACTCAGGAAGAACTAGTGCCTTTGGTGTGAGGGCTACTAAGTCCTTTTCAGGGCTGCTTTCTACCTTTGGTGTCCACCTAATTCACCCAACCTTCACCTGTGGCTCCAAGAAGCTGTACCTTACACAGTGGCCACACCCCAGTAAACCATTTCAGCAAACAGGCTAAACCAGGTTGAGGGTAACTAAGGGGTCTTTGACTTTTCAGTGACTTGGGGGATTGTCTACACCAAGCATGTGAAGACTTCCTTTGGCGGAATGGGCAGATGAAGACAATTTGTTCTAACAGCCATGAAGGTGGATAAAACAGGCACTTGGAGTTTGGTTAGACATTGAAGACACCAAAGTCATCCACTGCATCCCAAGCTATCACCATTTGTCTTGATTTTGTCTTACTACTGGACTCTAATGATTGTGGAAGAGAGTGAAGCTGAAACTTAGCCCACTCTGCCTCACTTAAATCTAATTTATGTGTGAATCAAAAAAATATAACCCATAGCATTTTCCCCTTTTTAGCTATCTCAAAGCCCTGTGGCAACAGGCAACAAAACAAAACAGCAGGTGTGGATATACTGGGAGCTGTAATCATAACCCTGAACACAGGCAGCCCAGACCATAGGGTCATCTCTGGAAGCAGCAGTGGGATTTGGCAGCCCCCTGGGTGTCTGAGCAGCCTTTTAAATACTGCACTGCTCACCTCCTGGTGCAGGGAGGGGTTACAACAGGTGCTCTAAAACTTGTCTGCTTCACCCAACCCTGGCCTGCTTATCATATCCCACCCTGTGGTCAGAACATTAAAAGAAAATGTACAAAAGCTTTTGCAGATATGATTCACATACCATTGGTACATGGAATGTGTGCACATTTACACAACAGGAAATCCAGCAGACCTGAAAAACAAACAGCTCTTGTTACAAGAGGACTCAGCAGGTAGGTATCACATACAAATAGCAGCCCTGAGTAAAACAAGGCTAGCAAATGAAGGCTGGATATACATTCTTCTGGAGTGGCCAAGTGAAAGGGAATTCCATGAAGCCGCTGTAGGTTTTGCAATCAAAACTAAACTAGTAAAAAAAGCTTGTATGCCTGTCAGAAGGAGTGAATGGCAGACTCATGTTAATGTGATTGTCACTTGCAGGAAAGCGCTATGACACCATCATCAGTGTATATGCTCCCACCATGATGTGATCAAAGAAAATTGTAGGAGGTCCTGGATCATCATCAGTGTGCCAAAAGAAGATAAGCTTATAATTCTGAGTGACTTTAGGGCAAGAGTAGGCGTAGACTACCAGACATAGGCAGGGAGTCCTTGGTAAGAAGGGAGATGGAAACAGCAACAGCAATGGTCACTACTGAACATCTGTGCATCTCGTGACCTCCTTACCAACAATGTCTTCCACCTCAACATAATAAAATTTTGTAGATGCCTTCTTGCAGCAAATATTAGCACTTAATAGACTATATCATTACAAGGGGAAGAGACGGGGTGTGAGGATGATGAGGGCAATGTGTGGTCCAAAGTGCTAGCATGACCATCGACTTATACTCTCTAAACTAAATATTTGCATTCAACAAAAGTGGTGGCCCTTCCACTACAAGATGACTACTAGAACACTTGATGTCCAAGCAGAACAGCTTATTGCTAATTTGTAGGGAAAGCTGAGCCAACACATGATTTGCAACACTGGAACAGGAAAGGAGCGGACGGCTTTCAGAGATTAGGTATACAGCATTGCATTTACTCACGTGGGCCAAAACACTTGTAAGCATCAAGATTGCTTTGACAAAAATGATAGGAAAATTCAGAAGTTGCTGAATGAAAAATGAGAACTCCACAGGGTTTACCTGCAAAATAGTTCATCTGTCTCTAAGAAGGCAGCATTTAATTCCATCAAAAGTAAAGTCCCGGGATCGGACCGCGCTGGCCCCGGAGTGGAGCGGGGCGGTGCCGAGGATGCAGCAGCTGGGGGCGGCATCCTGGGTCGGAGCCGGGGCCCCGCCTGGACAAGCTGAGCTGCGAGTTCCTGCTGGCCGGGGGTGGCCTGGGCCGCCCCTGCCCCCCGCTGGGCCCCGCGCCCTGGGAGCCCCTCCGCACACACTGCAACATCATGCAATCTTATCCTGCGGTGGCCCCAATCTGGTCTGTGGAGTCTGATGAGCCTAACTTGGCCGCCGTTCTGATCATCTCTGATGTGTGCAAACGCACAACGTGCCTCCGCATCCAGATGTTGAGATGCTGGACCAGCCCCTGCCAGCAGAGCAGAGCACCAAGATGTCTCCTCCGAAGATGAAGATGGAATGCCTGAGGACACCGAGCACCTAGGTCACTATGAAATGAAAGAAGTGCCGGCTGAGGGGAAGAGTCTGAGGATGATGATGGCGTTGGGAAGGAGAACTTGGCCACACTACAAAACATGAAAAGAACCAGAGGCTCGGGGCAGGCCACTGACCGGCTGATGAAGGAGCTCAGGGAGAGTTACCCATCACAAAGTTTCAAGCCGTGGAATTAGTAAAGGATAGCTGTACCATTGGAACGTCAGTCTCCTCTCGGTTGACCAGGGCAGCGCTTTGCACCACGGTCTCCAGATCCTCAGAGAGGAAGGAGGAGCTGACTTCATTCTCCTCAACTTTTCTTTTAAGGACCCGCCATTTGTCAGGGTGGTCTCTCCAGTCCTCTCAGGAGGGTACATTGTGGGTGGAGGTGCCGTCTGCATGGAACTTCTCACCACACCGGGCTGGAGCAGTGCCCACTCCATAGAGTCCGTAACGAGGCAGATCAGTGCCACCCTGGTGAAAGGGAAAGCGCGAGTACAGATCTCAATACAGTCCGACAAGAGCACGGCAGCCCTACAAGTCCCTGGTGCAGATCTATGAAAAAAGTGGCTGGTACACCCCCCAGAGAAGACGGCTAACCCGGAGATTCTCCCTCGTCCGGTCCCTCCCCACCACTGGACCAATTACCTTTGGATGCTGTATTTGGATCTTACGCTGCCTCTGTGGAACGTGATAGCTCTGCCTACTGCAGGACAATGATGGCTATTCTACACGCTAAGGAAAAACAAAACAAAACACAGAACTGTTTCAGACATCCAAGACCGACTTACAAACCAACCAACCACCTTGCTGGAACCCTTGCCAGCAGGCATTCTTATAAAAGAAACTTTTGAGCCTTCTTATATTGCTGGAAACTCAGCCGTGCTCCAGACTACAGCAGCCTCCTTACCTATGCTATGGATTTTTAATTTATTTTCTCTTATTTCATGTACACTGCTTTTTTTGGTTACAGTGTATGATGGATGTGTATGGAAAAAAAATGTATCTTTGGGAAAACAATTAGTTTGTTAATTTGAAAAAAACAAAGTAAAGTCCAAGAGAAGCTTAGAGAGATGCAAGATTCTTGGCTCAGTAGATGAAATTCAGTTTTACAACCGAAAGTACTTTTATGATGCCCTGAAGACCAAAGTGTATGGTGCATCTCAGCTACTCAGGGTTGATGGAGTCACACTGATTAGTGAAAAGGACATGATCTTGGAGAGATGGGTTCAACACTCTCATAGTGTTCTCAGCAAACCATCATCAATCAGTGCTGAAGCCACTGACTTATATCTCAAATTGAAGTCAATCCCTCTCTAGATAAACTTCTAACTGAAGAAGAGGTGTGGAATACCTTTAGGCTCCTCTCTTGTGGCAAAGCATCTGGTGCTGATTGTATTCCAGCTGAGATTTACAAGGCAGGGGGTCCACTGCTCATACAAAAGCTGACTGAAATTTTCCAGTTTATACAGCAAGAGGAGGTTATCCCCCAGGAGTTCAAGGAGCCCTCCATTATCTATTTCTATAAAGGTAAAGGAAATAGATTGTTTTGTGACAATTACAAGGGGGGGGGGGGTATCTCTTTTAGTCATTGCTGGCAAGATTCTTGCCAGAGTTCTCCTTGATAGGTTTATCCTTCACCTGGAGAGCCAGTGTCACTTCAGAAAAAGCAGAGGAATAGTCAATATGGTGTTTGCTGCCCAACAACCCTAGAAGAAATGCCAGGAGCAGAACAGAGGTCTGTACATATTTGTTGATCTGACCAAAGCATCAAAATTTGGTTGTCAGTACTGTACGTCAGCCTTGTGACAGCATTGCCCAGGTTTTAGTTAATGAATGATGCTCTTGCACTTTCCCAGTCATCAGTGGAGTAAAGCAATGCTGTATGCTTGCTCCCAAGCTTTTTAGCATGATGTTTTCAGCAATGTTGTCAGAAGCCTTCAACAAGGATAAAAAAAAGCATCAAGGTCAGCCGCTACCCTTATGGTAAACTATTTAACTTGAAAAGGCTACAAGCCAAGACTAAAGTAGAGGGAGAGTTGGTACGTGATTTTTCATTTGTGGATGACTGTGCACTCAGTGCAGCCTTTGAAGCCGAGATGCAACAAAGTATGGACTGGTTCTCTGTTACATGTGCTAATTTTGGCCTAACGACACCAAGAAAATAGAGATTCTCCACCAGCCAGTATCACACCATTCATATATGGAACCATTAGTTATAGCAAATGGAGAAATTTTGAATGCTGTGGATAAGTTCAATTACCTTGGCAGTAATAATTTCCAGGGATTTTCACATAGATGATGAGGTTCATGCATGCATTGCCAGAGCTAGCTCAGTGTTTGAGAGCCTCCAAAGAAAAGTATGTCACTTAATGCACCACAATATGGCAGAGAGCCACACCATCCTTTAGCCTTCTCACAAACCAACACAAGCCTAGCTGTCACAGCAGGTGGCAAACACCAAAATTTACTCACAAACCTGTCTCCCTTAGATGCATCCTCTCCTCCCACCATGTCCATCTGGTATCACTCCTAGCTTCCTGTGGGCTCTTCTCCACACTTCGGCAAACTCCTCTTACCACAGGCTCCATGTGATTATATTCAGTCTATTAGGGGGAAAGGTATATCTTCAAGATAGGGAAGGTCTTCAAATTCCCTTAGGCTTATTAAGGGGCACAGAAGATCTTCAAATTACCATTACCATGACATCATTACATCCTAGGTGTTAGATACAAGTTTTCATAATCATGATTGAAAACATAGCTATGCTTGCGCAGTGAGATATGGGGGTGACATAATGTGATTTTTTACTATGCTTGTACTGAATGATGATATTGCTAAAGTTAACCCATGAGGCTATTGCTGGCAATATGCCTTCTGTGTCTGTTGCCCTATAAATCAAGTGGGCACTAGTCAGTAAGTAGGGTTTGTGATGTGTAATTTGGGTAATACAGAGAGGAATGCATGTATCTGCCTTAACCAGGCTCCCATTGAGGCTTAGGGGACTTAGGGGAGTGCACAAGCTGGAATGCTGTGCCTGTCTCCACTGGCCCCATCAAGATATATAGGTTATTGCTCCCCTTCTTGCAAGCTCCTGTCAGAAGGGTGATTAGGGAAGCTGTAGGAGTCAGTGCTCCCATTATCAGCAACAACCACTGAGAAGACGAGACTAGAATAAAAAAAGTCAGCTTATTTAACCCCTTATTATGACTCCATTCCTGTCTTCCTGTCTGCCCAGATCAAGAGTAAACCTGTGCTAGTGTCTCCTCCTGTCTTATACTTGGTGTGGTCAGTGTGTTATTTGTGAAACACCTCCAAATTCACTACCTGGTGGTCAGACGTCTTTGGATAAACATCTCTGAGTTTAGACTGATCCTTAGAGGGTAAAAGAGAAGCTTAGATGGCACAACAGATGGAGCACTGGGCTTGGAATCAAGAAGACTCATTTTGCTGAGTTCAAATCTGGCCGCAGATGCTTACTAGCCATGTAATCCTGGGCAAGCCATTTAACCCTGTTTGCCCCTGTTTCTCATCTGTAAAATAAGAAATGGCAAGGAAGGAAATGGCAAACCACTTCAGTATCTTTGCCAAGAAAACCCCAAATGGGATCACAAAGAGTTGTATATAACTGAACAACAACAAATTAGAGGGTAAACATACAGGGAGCATAATCAAAGCCTTTCTATCTCTGGAAAGCTTATGCTTTCTTGACATAGTCTTTAAGAACCCAGTTTCATTTCAATACTATGATGAGAAATTAGACATGTAAAAATATAATATAAAAGTATGAAAGTGAGTGAAAGGAACTAGGAGAGTTCACAGGCAGCAATAATATTGTAAGAGCTCAAATTCTTCATTTTGCATATCATTGGTAATTAATATGTATATATTATCTGCAAGGGTATGCTGGTTTAACAACTTACTTGCCAGAAAAAGTGTGCATGATACTTTTAAATTGAATTTGTATATTCATATTTTCTCCATCATCTTCTTAAGTGTTAGACAATCAACAAAATACTACATCAAGCCCTGGTTTATAGTATGTGTTGATATCCAAGTTGTAAATGTTCACACTGAAAATTTAGTAACTAGATCCTGAGAGCCCATCTGAGCTGGCTCCTGCACATTCCTTATCTTCTTTAAATGTTATTTGTTTATACTATGTATTTTAATTGCCAAATTGAAGGAGTTGGTTAAGATGTTGACATGAAAAGTCACAGAGAAGCCCAGCTATCTATTATAAATCTTAGTAAAGATCTGAAAAGGACCCCAGAAAAAAGAAAACAGTAAAAAAGAAAATCAGAGAGAAATAGAAGGAATCTCTTCATCCAGTCTGGAACTGCACAAAAAGACAGCCAGAAACCAACAGAGGCTTGAGGGGAAGTCACATCAATAAAGCCAACAAGTTCAGGTAAAGAGTCAGGCAAGAGAGGAACCATACCAAGGAAGCCAGTACAAGTTCCCATATAGTGACCTGAAGCTAAATGCTCTAAACAAGATAACTACAAGTCAGCACAAGCTCTTACAAAAATTGGGAACCTAAAGACACAGTCTGTCTCTAGCCTATCAGAAAGGAATTGGGGATGAAAGCTAACCTCCAAAGGCCATTGCCCAGAGAGACAGGACCCAGCAATACTGAGAGTCACACCAGGAGACAACGATAACTCAATACCTAGGTGCTAGTACAGTAGGTTGGAAGTGGACAAGGAGATGCAGGAACTTAAAATCATATTGCCAATATCCCCCGCCAGTGCCTATCAGAGCCATAGCAGGACACAGAAGCAATTCTTAACTGGGGATTATGTGAAAAGAAGGAAATGGACAGAAGCTAGGGCACAGGATAGGGCCTAGTGCCGACCACCCCATCTAAATCAGTAAGTAGTATCATCAGCATACAAGCTATAGAGGGGGTAGAACCAAAAAAGGCTACCCAACCCCGTCAAGAGTACCAATTTAATTTAATAAACATTTATTAAGTGTCTACTATGTGCCAGTCACATAGTAGGGCTAAGTGATGGGGATACAAATAAAAAGAGACATTCCTTGCCCTCAATGAATCTACAATCTAATGAGGGAAGACAACACACTAAAGGAGGGGGAGGATGAGAAGGAAACCAGAGGGCATGGTGTTTTGTGGAGTCAAATGCAAGTCAAGATGCAGGTGGGAAATGGAGTACCAGAAGGAACTAGCCAGATTACAAAACCCAATCCAAGAACTGAGACTGGAAATATGAATAAAGAGAAGAAAATGCCAGACACAGAGGTCAGTCCAGAAGAGAATAGTCGCTCTACAGTAAAGATAAGCAGAATCTCTGGCTCAGCCAGAAGGACTTCAAAAGTGGCTAAAAGAAAAGAAGCAAGAGATTAAAATGAAATTATAAAAGAAATTATCATTTGAGAAGAAAAAGAAATGAGATTAAATAATTAAGAACAAAAGGTGGAAATAATTCTAAAAACACTTAACTCCTTAAAAAAACAGAATGGAACCACCAAAACTCAGTTATTCCATAAGATAACCAGAAATATTGAACAAAGTCATTGTTTTAATGACAATATAAAGTATCTACCATGAAAAAAAAAATGATCTGGCTAACAGGTTGAGGAGAGCTAAGAATCATCAGACTCTGACAATCATGACCAAACAAAAAACCTGGACCACAAATTTCAATATATAAGAAAACTGCCCAATAGATCTAATTAGAACCAGAGGCCAAAGTGAAAACAGAAGGAATTCAATAGTTGTCTCCTGACAGAAACTAACTTAAAACATCCATGAATATCATAGCCCAAATCTAGGGTTTTCAAATCAAAGAAAAAATATTTCAATTGCCAGAAAGAATTCAAGTATTACTAAGGATGCTGGCCTTAAATATAAAAGGCCAGATAGACAAATTGGAGGAGGAGGGAAGGTATAGCTTTTTGAACTATAGATAGGGAAAGGATTGTTTTTTAATTCATTTATTTTTAGTTTTCAACATTCATTTCCACAAGATTTTGAGTTCCAAATTTTCTTCCGTCTCTCCCCTACCCCCACCCCAAGAGGATGTGCATTCTGATTACTCTTTCCCCCAGTCTGCCCTCCCTTCTACCACGCCCTCCTCTATCCCTTTCCCCCTTATTTTCTTGTAGGGCAAGATAAGATTTCTATACCCCATTGCCTGTGTATCTTATTTCCCAGTTGCATGTAAAAACAATTTTTGACTTTTGTTTTTAAAACTCTGAATTACAAATTCTCTCCTTTCTTCCCTCCCCACCCACCCTCATTGAGGAGGCAAGTAATCCAATATAGGTTATACATGTGTAGTTATGCAAAACACTTCCATAACAGTCATGTTGTGAAAGACTATATTTCCCTCCATCCTATCCTGCCACCCAGTTATTCTGTTTTCTCCTCTGACCCTTCCCTTTTCAAAAGTGTTTGCTTCTGACTACCCCCTCCCCCAATCTGCCCTCCCTTCTATCATTCCCCCTCCCCCCAATCCCTATAGGGTAAGATACTTTCCTGTAGGGTAAGATACCCAATTGAGTGGGTATGTTATTCCCTCCTTAAGCCAAATCCAATGAGAGTAAGGTTCACTCATTCCCTCTCAATTACCCCCTTTTCCCCTCCATTGTGAAACCTTCTTCTTGCCTCTTTTATGTGAGATAATTTATCACATTCTATATCTCCCTTTCTCCTCCCAATATATTCCTCTCTCACCCCTTAATTTTATTTTTTAGATATCATCCCTTCATATTCAACTCACCCTGTGCCATCTATCTGTCTATCTATCTATCTGTCTATCTATCTGTTATTTCCTCCAACTACCCTAATATTGAGAAAGGTCTCATGAGTTATAAATATCATCTTTCCATGTAGGAATGTAAACAGTTTAACTTTAATAAATCTCTTATGATTTCTCTTTTCTCTTTACCTTTTCATGCTTCTCTTGATTCTTGTATTTGAAAGTCAAATTTTCTATTCAGCCCTGGTCTTTTCATGAAGAATGCTTGAAAGTCCTCTATTTCATTGAATATTCATTTTCCCCCCTGAAGTATTATACTCAATTTACTGAATAAGTGATTCTTTGGTTTTAATCTTAGCTCCTCTGACCTCCAGAATATCATATTCCAAGCCCTTCAGTCCCTTAATGTAGAAGCTGTTAGGTCTTATGTTATCCTGATTGTATTTCCACAATACTCGAATTGTTTCTTTCTCCCTACTTGCAATATTTTCTCCTTGACCTGGGAACTCTGGAATTTGGCTACAATATTCCTAGGAATTTTCCTTTTGGGATCTCTCTCTCTCTCTCTCTCTTTTTTTTTTTTTGGAGAGCAATTGGGGTTAAATGACTTGCCCAATGTCACACAGCTAGTTTTTGTGTTAAGTGTCTGAAGCCAGATTTGAACTCAGGTCCTCCTGACTCCAAGGCTGGTCCTCTATTGACTGTGTCACCTAACCACCCCTTGGGATCTCTTTCATGAGGCAATTGGTGGAGTCTTTCAATTTCTATTTTACCCATTAGTTATAGAACATCAGGGCAGTTTTTCTTGATAAATTCCTGAACGATGATGTCTAGGCTCTTTTTTTGATCATGGTTTTCAGGTAGTCCAATAATTTTAAAATTACCTCTCCTGGATATGTTTTCCAGGTCAGTGGTTTTTCCAGTGAGATATTTCACACTACTTTCTATTTTTTAAATTCTTTTGGCTCTGATTTATAATTTCTTTATTTCTCATAAAGTCATTAGCTTCCATTTGCTCCATTCTAATTTTTAAGGAATTATTTTCTTCGGTGAACTTTTGGACCTCCTTTTCCATTTGGTCAATTCTGCTTTTTAAGGCATTCTTCTTCTCATTGGTTTTTTTGGATCTCTTTTGCCATTTGGGTTAGTCTAATTTTTAAAGTGTTATTTTCTTCAATATTTTTTTTGTCTCCTTTAGCAAATTGTTGATTCGTTTTTCATGATTTTCTTACATCATTCTCATTTCTCTTCCAAATTTTTCCTCTTCTTCTCTTACTTGATTTTCAAAAAAAAATTTTTTTAATTCTTCCATGGCCTGTGATCAATTCATATTTTTCTTGGAGGCTTTTGATACAGGAGTTTTGACTTTGTTATCTGGTTGTATGTTTTGATCCTCTTTGTCACCAAAGTAAGATTCTATAGTCTGACTTATTTTATGCTGTTTGCTCATCTTCCCAGAGACTTTCTAGCTCTTTGTCAGGGTAGGACTCTGCTTTCAGTGGGGGTAGGGGTGGGTGTGCTGTCACAGGCTTCAGGGGTTTTGTATCTGCTGCTGGATCCCCCACCATCTGTGGGCCCAGAACTTCAGAAGCAGCTGCCACAGCCACCTTCACTGCCCCGGATTTTGGGGCTGGACCATGCTCCTCTTTCACCTAGGTACCACAGAGTTCTTCCACTGACCTTCCACACTGTCCTTGGTATTGTGGGTTGAGAAGTCTGGAAACTGCCACAGCTGCCAGCAATTCAGTGGCCTGAAGCCTGCTCCACCCCATCTGTACAGGTGTAGCCCATGATGGACTGTGCTCTGCTCCCAGCCCTTCCCCTATTAGACCCTTCTTTTTGGCTTTCCAGGCTGTCTTTGGCAGGAGATGTGTTTCACTCTGTCATTTTGTGGGTTCTGCAGCTCTAGAATTTGTTTAAAATCATTTTTACAGGTATTTGGTGGGGTTTAGGGGAGAGCTAAAGCAAGTCCTTGCTTTTGCTCTGCTATCTTGGCTTTGCCACCCCCCCCCAAAAAAAAAGAATTCTTGAGAAAAGATGATCATCAAAGATGATCCAAAAATGATAACTGACAAAATTGAAGAGTTTTATACAAACAAAATCAATGTAGTGAGAATTGAGGGAGACAGAGTTAAATAGGGAAAAAATTTTTTTTGCAGCAAACTTCTCTGATAAGGCATCTAATATTCAGGCTCTATAGGGAATTGCTATAAATACATTAGGAGTTTCATTCCTAAATAAATGGTTAGAACATATGAACAGGCTGTTCTCAGAGGAGAAAAGGCAAATTATCAACAACATATTTTTTAAGTGCTCCAAATCACTCATAAAGAGAAATGCATATTAAGATCAACCCTAAGGTTGTCACACCTGCCAAACATTTAAAAAAAAAAAAGGAAAATTATAATCGTTGGAAGAACTCTCTTTCACACAGTCTCTCTCGTATATGTATGGGGGAAGGGATGGGAACAAGCACACTCATGCTTTGTTGGAGGAGCTGTGAACTGGTCCCAACATTCTGGAAAGCAATTTGGAACTATACTGAAGTCAATGCACTATGTATATTCTCTTAAGCAGTGATATAACTACTAGCCACATATCCCAGAAATTAAAAGCAAAAAGAAAGGGCCTACCTATTGAAACAAAAATATTTTGTAGTAGCTTTTTTTTTTCCTGTAGCAGAGAACTGGAAACTAAGTTCCCAAAAGAAACAATCACATATGACTATAATGGGATGTTATTGTACCATATAAAAGGAAGGGACAGATTCACAGAAACATGGGCACATCTTTGTATACTGATCTATAGCAAAGGGGATCAGAGAGAACAAGAACAGTTTACCAAAAGACTACACAAGTATAAAGCAAAACTACTTTCAAAGGCTTCAGAACTCTAATCAAGGCAATTTGCAAAAACTGATGATGAATCATGCTTCCCACCCTTTGACAAAGAAATGGTGGACTGACTGACTGTACGTACAGAATGAGACATACCTTTTTACCTACAATTGATAGGAGAATTTGTTTTGCATTAGTTGAAAAGTAAGGTTTTTATTGGGAAGGAAGGGTATTGGGAAAGAGTTGTGGGGTGGTATTGAGGACCACAGCCAGTGGGGCTCTGACCCTGATGGCTGAATAAGCCCTCTCAGCATAAGACCCTGCTAAACAGGCCCGGATTGGTTTCTTTTCCCCCAGTAAGGCTCACAGGCAAGGGCTTCACATCCCCATGAGAAATGTGGTATGTGCTCCTAGACTGGGAGCAAGGACGCTTGCAGTGTTCTCAGGGGAAACTAGCATAATGTAGCAACGTAGTATTAACTAGAAGCCTTGGGACAACTCCATCTTGTTCTGGGGAGGTTTAGGGAGGTTTGGAACATCCTGCTTGGTACTCATACCCTGATAACAAGGAGACAGTGCACAACCTTCACATATGAGGTGAATGGGAACTAGGACAATGGTGTAATCCCAAAGGTAGTGGCTTATGATGACTATGTAGTTTTACGCTATATAAACTGGACTCTTAGCTGAATAAAGTTGACTCAGTTTTCCACCATACTGGAGTCCCATCTCGTTTATGATTGTCAACCTCTGGGTAAGTAATCTTTTGTTCTATCTTTTCACCTAACTTTTCCTTCTCAGCTCTGCTGCTGGCTAGCAGGGCTCCTCTCTACCACATATCAGACTCTGCCACAGAAGGGCAGGGGTCCCTGGGTGGGCTTGGCTCCCCACAGGATGGAAATGGTGGTACTCAACTCCCCAGTGGTTAAAAGAAATAAAGCATCAATGAAACATTTAAAAATATATAGAAAATAGAAGGAATTTCAGAAGTCCATTTGACTGAGTTTTTTGAAAGCAAGGTATTTTTTTGTTGGCCATTTTTTGTAGTCCCAACTCTTAGTACAATAGGCACTTAAAAATGCTTGTTGACTTGGAGACAGAAAGCACAAGTTGGGGAGTGTTGACTTTAGTTTGTTGTTCAGGCCTGTCCTACTCTTCAAGACCCCATTTGGAGTTTTCTTGGCAGAGATATTGGGGTGATTTGCCATTTCCTTCTCCAGGTCATTTTACAGATGAGGAATGGAGACAAACAGGTTTAAGTGATGTCCCCAGGGTCACATGGCTAGCTCTTTCTGCCTGCAATCCTGAGGGTCTTCCCCTCCCAGTATGATTTTTTTTTTAATTAAAGGGGCCATCCCTTGACTGAGTTTTTTTAAACAGGCCTAACCAAAGAATGGGTGTTGCCTCACTCAAAGTGAGAGCTCAGGAAAATGTTAGCTTAAAAAGGCCAAGGTTCCCATTGCATCCTGGGCCATCTCCACTTGTCCTGATCTACATCTGGTCACTAGACCCAGATGGCTCTGGAGGAGAAACTGAGGCTGGTGACTTTGTACAGCCCTCCCCTCACTTAAATCAAATTCAATTGCAAATCATAGCATTGATGCAGGGGTCAGGGAGTTCAAGGAGTCCAGGAACCCCAATAACCAGAGTCCCTGGGAAGCAGTCTGGAATGAATTCATGGATTGAAGCATTCTCTAAGTCAAGGTGGCAAAGATTTATTGTTACACTATACAGTGGGCAAGAGTTCTCAGGGAACATGCAACCTTAGAGGGTAAAGTTAAAGTTTATATAGGATATTCTATAGTAAAACCTATGCCAAATATGCTAACTAGATGAGTTAGGGAGGGATTAGGGAGTGGTTAAGGAGTGGTCAGTTCTTGAAGGAACATGTACTTTTAATATCTACTGTACAGGCATAGTGCCCATAATTCAATGGGAAATAGCCCAAGGCGGGTGGGAGGCTGCATGGAAGTATGGTTTTAGGCTTGAAACATCACTAAGTCAGCTAGTGGTCAGGGTTGACCAAACTGCCACACAACAATGTCGTGTTTGACAAGATGGACGTTGGGAGTATATGTATATTCCAAGCTAACGGGATTCAGGATGTATATAATGAGCTAGGGAGTTTACATATGACTGAGTCGAAGATACATACGTCAGTGAGTAGTAAATATCTTTATGACCCGGTACACAGCTGCTTCAGCCAGTATACACCTGGGTCAAACTACTAAATTCTATAGGTGCAACTGGCTACTCTATCAGAAAGAGGGATAAGTATTTTACTAGGGCATACTGCCCTTGAGCTAGAGAAACTGCCTGAGACAATGTTTTGAGACTAGGGAGATTTGAGGCTGGGGAGAAATGTGATTTTCGAACTGGATGTGATTTTATAAACTGGGGTTCAAGCACCCAAGCACCCCATCAGCATCACCTCCCTGATGTCATGGTCCTCTTCCAGAAAGGACAAACCACACAACCACAACACAGCTAATGTCTGAGGTCAGATTTGAATTCAAGAAGATGAGGCTTTCTGACTCCAGGATCAGTGTTCTATCCACTGCACCAAACTAGCTGCCTTGCCCTGTTGATAGGACTGTTAAATTTAAAATATACTTTTTTTTTTCAAAAAGCTGTAATACATTCATGGTTCATATATTTATATTCTCTTTTCCCTTTTGAAAATGTTCCTGTTTAGGGGAGGCTGGGTGGCCGCAGAGCACCAGCCCTGGAGTCAGGAGGACCTGAGTTCAAATTTGACCTCAGACACTTAACA
Source organism: Petaurus breviceps papuanus (assembly GCF_028583685.1). NCBI lineage: Eukaryota > Metazoa > Chordata > Mammalia > Diprotodontia > Petauridae > Petaurus > Petaurus breviceps. The sequence goes on from NW_027185809.1 coordinate 19,101,389, forward strand.
CAAAAACTAGCCGTGTGACCTTGGGCAAGTCACTTAACCCCCCACTGCCCTCCAAAAAGCAAAAAAAATAAAATGTTCCTGTTTGTTAAGCTAATCACTTTTTAAGATGCCATGAAAATTTTTTTAACTAAACAAAAAAAGATACAGGAAAAACAGAAGCCTACGTACTCGGGTGGGATGGCTTTTCTCTGCGCACCAACCTCCCAGGAGAGACGCTGAGACTCCCAGAGAAGCCACCAGGGGGCATCCATAACACTGCAGCTCCTGGCACGCCCATCCACGCCGCCTCCTTTAAAGCAATGAAGCTGTGGATGTTTCCGTGGACGGAAAGGACGCGGGGAGGGCGGAAGATCGTAGCAGCCTCTTCCGCGTCCCCCCCCTTCTCTCTTCCTCCGGCCCCCTATCTATCCTTTGGCCAATCTCTTCGGTCTTCCTCTCTTGGCCTAGCCAATGGGAGAAGCGTAACCTTGGCCGTGCCCGAGGTAATTAGCAAGGGGCGGGGTCTTGGCTTCCTTCCGAAAGCCGGGAGGGGCCGCCGCTGTCCTCGTGACTGTTAGTGGGGGGGTCTTTGGTTTCGTGCGCTGAGCGCCTTCTCGCCGGGGTGATCTGAGCTGACTGTGAGGGCGAGCGGGAAGGCTGGGCTGCGGAGGCGCAGAGGCCTCTGGGAGCGGCCATTAATCCCTGGGACCCCGGGCTGGAGCCTGGGGTGAAGCCTCGGTGAGTCCCTGCGCTTGCTGCTCGGTGGGGGGGCGGACTCTCGGCCTCCCAAGGAGATGCTTCATGACGGGGCGGTTAGTCCATCTCTGTAAACGTGTTGGTAGGTTTGTTTATTTCGGTTCGGGGAAGCTTCCCCTCCGCCTGTAGCGCTTCAGGTTTGCAGAGCGCTTTACAAATCGCTTTGTATCATTACCTCCTTTTTGCATCTGAGCAAATTGAGGCACGCAGAGACTCCCCCGCGACTACACAGCGAATGTGTCCGAGAAAGGGTTTGAACGAACTCGGACGTCCCTGATGGGAACCCAAACCCTTTACCCAGCCCGCTTTCTAACCATGACTTCTACCTGTACACCTGGGGCTTGTGGACTTATCCCATCTTCAGATCGCCAACGTTGACTCTCTCGGCAATTCTCGATTCCTCGCTTTATGTGGCTAAAAAGATTGCTCTGAGAAGGCGAGCCACAGGCTTCCCCAAAACGTGGCCCCTCAAACGGCCGCCCTGTGCTCCGGGAGGTGCCCGGGAAGGCTCGTTCGTGCTGATCTCACTGCACCCAGCCCACGCTTCAAAGCGCCAGAGCTTCCTCTCTAACATTTCCAAAGTCTGAGCATTTACCCTTAGTGAGTGGAGGCTGAGAGCTTCAGTTTTGAGCTGAATCTTGAAGGAAACAAGGAACTCAAGGCAGAGGGAGTATATTCCACATGGAGGGACGGCATGTGCAAACATGAGGATGGGAGGGCCAGTGTGGCAGGACCAGAGTAGGAAAGGGAGAAGGATAAGGCATTTAAAAAAAAAAAAAAGCTAGGTTGAGCCAGTTTACGAAAGATAAATAACAAACAGGAGTCTGTATTTGATTCCAGACGTGATAGAAAGACATTGGGATTTCTGGAGTAGGGAGTGAAATAGTGGTGACTTGCGGGGAAATTGTTTTGGCCGTTGTGTGGGAGGGTATATTGGAGTGGAAAGAGATTTAAGGCTCGCAGGCCCCATTCTAGTCTGTTGTTATTACAACTATTGTCTAGGATGTCTTGAAGTAAGTAGACAAGGGTTCAGATATTGCGGAGATCTGGTGGACTTAATCTTAGAAATGGATTGGGTATGTGGGAAGAGGGAGAGTGAGAGTTGAATGTTCATCTTGTAGAATATATTTGACTTTCTGTAAGGAAAAATGAAGTGTTTTAATTTTTCTTCACCTCACAAATGATAATTTACGTTCATGTAGTGGCAGCTAGGTGGGGCAGCGGATATAGCTCCACACCTGGAGTCAGGAAGACTCATCTTGAGTACAAACGTGGCCTCAGACACTTACTAGTTAATGTTACCCTGGGTAAGTCGCTTAACTCTTTTTGCCTCAGTTTCCTCATGTGTAAAATGAACTGGAGAAGGAAATGGTAAACTACTCCAGTATCTTTGCCAAGAAAGCCCCAGTGGGGTCATGAAGAGTTGGACGTGACTAAAAATGATTAAAGAACAAAAGAGTGCTTAAATGTTTGAGGAGTTCTTTCTCTGTATTATCTTATTTGGGTCTCGCCCCTATGCGAGCTAGACACTACAGGTATTGTCCAAATTTTTACACACAAAAATGTACATATACATATATACCCATATATATTTATACATATACAAATATTATAGATAATGTATTTATATATGAAATAACCAACCTCTTGTAAGGTGACTTGCCTATAATTGAGCTAGGTTTGCCTGACTCTGCTTCTAGCACCCTATCTAGTCTCTATTTTGAATGAATTCATCTAAAAGAAGTGTTTCTGTACCTACAAAAGATTATCATTTCAATAAGTGTCTAGGAATCAAGTTGTTTAAATGAGCTACTTCATTCTCCATGTTATGTCAGTGAGTCTACAAGCTTTTAAATGCCTGTTATCTGCTAGGCCTTATGCCTTCAGGGAGCTTACATTCCACAAGGGAGAATATATATTGCCATAAATAAATATATATGTTACATGCAAAATAAACATAAAGGACTGGGGGAGAGTAATAACATTAACAATGGGGAAAGGCCTCTAGAATGAGGTGGCACTCTGAACCTGGAAAAGACCTTTGTAGCTGCAACTTGCTGATGTGATTTAGCTTGTCTAGCAATGCCACCTTGTAAGTATTGATGGTCCAAAAATCTGAGATTCTTAGCCATTTGCCTTCTTTTCTGTCATGCTGTGACTATAGTATGGCACAGTTGCCACTATATACCACAGAAGCTACTTACCCATCCCGTTTCCCCTCCCCCCCATTATTCCAGCACCCCCAGGGGGGAAGGATCCCCCACTTTGGGAACCTCTATCTTTGGAGGAGTTGTCAGAGAGAGATGCTGTTCTACTTCTACCTGTTTCACCCTTTTCACCAGTCTCCACCACCAAAGAATAACACACAGTGGGCATTGAACATGTTTTGTTTAATTATTTGAGTTGAGAGGGCAGCTTGAAGTAGTAGATGGTATAGGGGAACCTTAAGCCCTACCTTCTGGCTTTGTGATCCTGGGCAAATATCCAATGCAGCATTAGGTGAAGAAGTTGCCTCACCAGGAACAACATGTACCAGTGAAAGCCCTGGCTTACACCAATACTAGGTGTTAAAAGCTTACCAATAATGGTAGGAAACTGTCACGGAGAAAGTTGAGAGAATGTTATGAAAAGAGCAATGTTAGAAGGGGCAGTCAGAAATAGCCAAATCCGCAGTGGAAAGCCTAAATTCATTTAGTTTGAAGCGGAAGGAATTTAAGATGTGCCAAAGTGGATAAAGTGCTTAATTGATGCTTTTTACATTTCTGTCACTTTCCAGTCAATCAAATTTATTAAGTGCCTACTTTGTGCCAGGCGCTATGCTAAGCTGGAGGGATGCAAAGGAAAACAAGGAACAGGCCGTTTTCTCAAAGAACTCACAGCGACTCCTCCCCAGATAAAACTGTCCCTTGAAACAAAGAAGGACGGTAAAGGAAATCAACACATGGCCTATATTCTGCCACCTCTCTGATAAGCAGGATGTCATGTTTCACCACTAGGCCTTGGAAATCTCATGTGATTACTACATTGATCAAAAGTCTTAAGTCTTTCACTGCTTTTGTGTCTTGTGATCATCCTGCCAATTGTTCTGGTTCTACTTTCTATTGGTTCATATTCCTAATATGAAACAATTCCTGAGTTTCTCAGAAATCTTCATGTTTGCCATTTCCTATGGTTTAGTAATATTCTATATATGCTCTAATTTTTCCAACATTCCCCAATTGATAGGTCCCCCACTTTCTTTCCAGTTCTTTGTTTCTGTAAATAGCATAACTTACAAGGACAGTATGACATTCTTTTGGGGGTATGTGTCAAGTAGTAATATCATTGATAACTGTGGTAGTATGTTTTCAAAAATGTGCCATCAAAATGATTAAAATCAATATTTTAACATTTAAAGGCCAAGCTCCAATTATATGGAAAATTAGCTTTTGGAACACCATTTCCTGATAATATCTGTTATTTATAAAAATGGCTTCGACTGTCAACTCTATAATCTCTCCCTCAAAGAACTGTGGTGATTCCAGGTCTTCAGCTGCCATGTTCATGGGCATAACTACCAGATATTGTATCTCCAGATTCTGCCTTTCTCCTAGGTTCTAGTACTACATCTCCAGTTGTCTAGTGGATGATTTTGCATTTGGCATCCCATGCAATGTGTCAAAATCTTAACTCTTCATCATCTACTCCCTCAAACAAGCTCTCCTGATAACTTCTCTGTTTCTGTGAATTGTAACATTTTCCCAGCGATTCAGGCTCCAAACTTGGAATCATGTTCATACTTTCCCTCTTTTAGTTCCCTCATAGCTCATTGGTAACCGAGTCTTCTCTATTACTTCAAAACCTCTCTCATTCATTTTCACACTCATTCATTTCACATTCATTCTCAGTGCAATCACCCTATTTCAGGATTGTTGTTGTTTAATCATTTTTCAGTTATGTCTGACTCTTCATGACTCCTTTTGGGGTTTTCTTGGAGAAGATACTGGAGTGGTTTGTCAGTTCCTTCTCCAGCTCATTTTACAAATGAGGAAATTGAGGCAAACAGGGTTAAGTGACATAGGATCAACATAGCTAGTAAGTGTCTTGAGTCTGAAAATGGACTCAGATCTTGCTGACTCCAGGCCCAGTCCTCTTGTCTGCTGTGCCATCTAGCTGCCCTACTTCAAGATGGACTACTGACTGCAAAAGTCTCCTTAGTGATCTACTGACTTCAATTTCTTCCCCATTATTATAATCCTACCTACAAATTGCTGCCATATCCAACTTCCAAAAAAAAAAAATACTCCCTTTTATGATATCTTTTGGGTCTTAGTAAATGAATCTGTGGATCAAAAGAGATTTGTGATTTACTGTTTACTGTCAAGTTGTTTTCCAAAATGTTTGTACCATTCTTTGCCATGAACTTCCCTTTTATCAAGGGACGGGAGATAACCTTTGGCTGTTACCACTCTTCTAATACTACTTTGAGTTTTTTCCTTTTTTTTTCTTGTTTTTTTGAAACCTTTCCAAAATATATAGTAATTTCATCAATATAGTATTTCTGAAGATTCTCACATTGTTATTAATAGCTGGTTTGTATTGTACTAACTACTTACATTTTTGATTGATGCTGAAAAACTTCCTTGAAATGGATGATGCCTTGGGGCGCCTAGGTGGCTGCAGTAAGGTGCAGTAAGAACACCTGAGATCCCATCAGTTTCGCCTCAGATACTTATTTAACACCCACACAAAATAACTAGCTGTGTAACCTTGGGCAAGTTACTTAACCCCAATTGCTTAAAAAAAAAAAAAAAGAAATAGATGATGCCTTTCTGCAAGTTTTTTTCAAGTTTGCTTTTCAAATGTGCATTTCTTGCCTTGAAACAGGATAGTGAGTTTTGCTGGATAGGTAATTGTGTATTTATGACCCATGCTTCTCGCTTTTGTACAGTTTTTTCCCCTCATTTCTCTAATTTCCCTTTTCATTTTTCTTTATGTTATCTTTGAGGCTAATGTATCCAGGAGTATTGAATCTTGTATTCTTTATTTTCAGGATGCTCTGTACTCTTTGTGTATTCTTAATTTCTTTGGACCTCAGGTTTCTTTATTGAAACTTATTTTCTTGTACAGATTGTTTTTTGGGTTTTTTTTTTTTTTTGCTTTTTGGAGGGCAGTTGGGGTTAAGTGACTTGCCCAAGGTCACATGACTAGTTTTTTGTGTTAAGTGTTTGAGGTGAAATTTGAACTCAGATCCTCCTGACTCCAGGGCTGGTGCTCTATTCACTGTGCCACCAAGCTGCCCCTGTACAGATTGTTTTGTTGGGGTTTCTTTTTTCTAATTTTGGGAGATGTCAGCAATCTTAGGTTGATGTGTTTGATCTGTACTCCAGGTCCATCAATTAATTCTACATATTTTTAATTACCTTGCTAATTCAGTGGTTTTTCTGTGCCATTATTTCTTGTAATTGATTTTTATGAACTGTTCTGTTTTAATTCTATTTGATGAAGCTTTATTACAGTCTCTGTACTAGTAATTTTGATTATGTCTTCTCAGTTTTTTCAGTATTTTAAAACTTTGGTTGGTTTTCTCCCAAATTGGGTTCTTTAATCTCTTATTTGAACTTGTGATTTTCTTAGTATTATCTCTTAATTTTTTTAATGTGTTCTTTAGTTAATGGAACACATTTTGGGATACTTTGTGTGATTTCTCTTTTATCTCCATTATTTCTGGTACTTTCCTGCTTTAGTTGCTTTTTTTAAAAAATCCTTTTTGTTTTTACTATTTGTATTTGTTATTTTTGAAGGATTTATGAGGAGCTTAGCTAACTTGGAATCTTCACCTTACAGAGTTTTTTTTAATGGATAACTAACTGGTCTGACTGGTCTTGAATATGTCTAGCCTTAGGAATTTAACTACTCTGCAAGACATCATGTTTTTTTGTTAATTCTAAAAATCTGACATCTGCCTCCTTGTAGCTTAGATTAATAGGATCACAAGTTTAGAACCATAATAATAATAATAGCATTTATATAGCACTTTAAGGCTTGTAAAGTACTTTATAAATATTATCTTATTTTATCCTCTGTAATGGTAGTGTAATTTGAAGATCCCTTTGTATTGGCAAAGGTAACAGGTACTTAGCACTTAGTAATTAATCAAGCCTCTATTAAAGAAACAGAAGGTATGAATGCCTGTTGCTGACTTAACAGGAAGGGATTGGCTGAAACAGGAAGCTAATGCTGTGTGTATATAAGGAAAAGCCCCAGAGAGGGAGAGACTCCATGGAAGCAAAAGCCCCTGCTGCCAGGGAAGCTAAGAGGGGCTGAGGAGGCTGAAGAGGAAAGCCTTCTCCCAGGGTGGAGAGAATGATTTTGATTTTGAAAACCTGGATGGAGTGATTTTGATTCTGGGAACAAGCTGAAACTTGTGCTGAGTCCAAGGGCCACCCGGAGCTGCTGAGGAGCTACTGAGGATTTCCCAGGGCCAGCCGCAGCTGCCAAAGACTGAGGAAGCATGACTGTGATGCTGTTACTTTGAATGAACCTGTTGGTGGCTTTGTTAAGCCTTGTCTTCCCAGGAACAGAGTCTGTGAAGGATTTGACACGGACTGGACACTGTGAGCTCCAATGTGGAGCAGGACCTGCACGGAGAGCTGGACAAGCACCTCGGAGCTGTCTGCCTTTGAACCCAGGTGACAGTTTGGTGAATCCAAGTAGGACCTTCGACCCTGGAAGGATTCCAGGGCATCTGAGAGACCACCCCGAGTCAAGCTGAAAGAAGACTTTACTTGGATACTGTGTTCTGACTGAGAAATTGTAATTTACTAGTGACTAGGGGTGGAGGGTTTGTGTATTTTTTGATGATTTGAATAGTAAATGATTTGGGATGATTGAATGATTGATCAAATGATTGTACTTAGTGATTGATAACTGAATAAGTGACTGAGTTAACTCGGTGTGCCCAATGAATGGAGAACTTTGACTATTGTATGTGTTCTTTGAGGAGGCAAACCTCTTTAAGGATGATTGAGTGATTGAGTTGCTAAATGATTGTTCTTTGTTTAAAACTTTGTGACCACTGGTGGAAACTATGTGGCCATTTTCTGTGATAAGTTGTTGTGAATGCTGTATTTTGATTATCTGTGAGAAGTTGTAATATTGTGAATGTACCTTGATTTTCTGTGAATGTTTTACTCTGATTTGTTATGGAATGGAGTGTTCACTATACTGTGTAATCAGAATCCTAAAAGCTGTTCACAGTAGCATTCTTCTGGAAAGCTGCTCGTGCGTGGCATTACATCCTCACAATAATCCAGAGAGGTGCTTTTGTTTTCCCTATTTTGTAGATGAGGAAACTAAGGTAGGTATTTTAAATGACTTGACCAGGGGCATACTGCTAATAAAGGTCTAAGGCAGAATTTAAACTCAGGTCTTTCTGATTTCAGGTCTAGTGCTGTATCCACTTCTGACACCTGGCTGCCAGGAACTAGGTCAGGGGTGGGGAACCTGCAGCCTTGAGGCCACATGTGGCCTTCTAGAGTCTTGGGTATGGCCTTTTGACAGAGTCCAAGTTTTACGGAACGAATCTTTTTATTAAGGGGATTGTTACATGAGTTCTGGGTTCAGACAAAGGGCCACATTTGACTAGAGAGCGTGTGGCTTCAAGGCCACAGGTTCCTCACCCCTGAACTAGGTCCTCTAATACAGCATTCCCATTTTTAAAATAAGAAACAGAGTCTTAGAGAAGTTGCAAATTGCCCAAGTTCACAAGGTAGTAACGGATAAAATACCTAGCCAGAATTCAGACTTCTCTCTGTCCTAGTTCTGCTCTCTTGAGCAGCATAGAAAAAGCCCATTCACCTTTCCATATGTTAGCATGTCAGATGATTGTAAATGACTCTAATATACCAAACTCCCCTTCTCCTATCTTCTGACCTCTAGGTGAAACAGCCCTAGTACATACCCATTATATATACCTGTTATAATTCTGGCCAGTTACCTCTCTGTGTGTTCTCTAATATGCTTATAAAGTCATAGATGTTATGTCTGGAATAGACTTAGAAGTCATTCATTCCAACCCTGCCCCCTCCCCCGTTTTTTAAACATATGAAGAAACTGAGGACTAAGGACATTTAAGTGACTTAGCTAAGGTAACTGATACCGAATCCAGCATTTACTCTGTGTAACAATCAAATCTGAATCAGATACTACAATGAGCCTTTTATATCCTGGTAGATAGATAGCACACTACCATTATTTCAATCTGGGTTTGCATTAGCTTTGGTAGTGTCACATTGTGGATTCATACTGAACTTGCCAACTTAAACTTTGAGTTACCTTTTCAAATAAACTATTTTCAATCCAGGTCTCCTTGTTTATACTAACAGAATTGACACCTTTGATGCAGGACTTTACATTTATTACTGTTGAGAACTTTGTCTTATTGGTTTGAACCTCCATTATTAATATTAATATCCTTTTAAGTTCTGATTTTGTCATCTTCTGTATTAAGTCTGTTTCATTTGAAAAAAATGTGAGCATGTATTTATAAAAAGTGTTGATAAAAATCATATATAATTTCAGAATTGAATAGGAGTTGGATCAAAGATTTAAGCAGGAAGGATCCTCATCTAATTCAACCTCCTTATTCTACAAATAAACTCAATGATAAAGTGACTGGCCCAAAGTCAAAGAACTAGGTAAGTGGTAAGATTGGGTCAGGTTCAGGAACTGAAGATCGAGAAAGAATAAAGGATGTCAACATGCTATACATTAAAAGCTACTTTGGTAGATCTTGGTAAGCACATTTCACATTGAAGATGCAGCTGTGCTGGGCACACAGGAAACTCTTTAAAAAAAAAAAAAGTAAGCAGGGACGGCCAGGGCAGTGAGTGAGAGCACCAGCCCCAGAGTCGGGATGACCTGGGATCGAATCTGGGCTCAGACACTTATCACCCACCCAGAAACACCTGGCCGTGTAACCTTGAGCAAGTTACTTAACCCCAGTTGCTTAGGGGCGGCCCCAGAGTTGGGATGACCTGGGATCAAATCCGGACTCAGATACTTAACCACCACACCAAGAAATAACTGGCTGCGTAACCTTGAGCAAGTTACTTAACCCCAGTTGCTTTAAAAAAAAAAAAAGTAAGCTATCTTTCAACTTGGAGGTTCAAACCCCATGTTCCTCCTAGAAAGAAACTGATCCCAGGCCTTCCTGCCTTCCTTTCTTGCTTCCTCTCCTCCCCTCTCTCTCCCTCCCTCCCACCCTCCATCCCTCTCTTTCTTCTTTCCTTCCTCCTTCCTTTCCTTTCTTACTTCCTTCCCTTCTTCCTTCCCCAGTTATACTCCTGTCTCTTCGATCTTCTTTTGTCCTTACCTTCTCCTCCCTTCCCACTCCCCTGCTTTTCAGCTCCTTTCTTTCTCCATTAAAAAGCCCTTTTTGAAGTGAGAGATTTATCTTTTTGGTTTGCATTTGCTTTCCTGGTCCTTACCACAACACCTGGCACATTGTAAGTGCTTGTTGGTGAGGGAGGCTGACAGAAATGCAGCCTCCTTGGTATTGCTTAGGATGAGGCCACTAGAACTTAGTCAACAAATTGTCATCAGTCTTTGCCTGCAGATCTCCAGTAAAAGGCAACATCCTATCTCTCAAGCAGTTTATTCTGTTTTTTGGATAGCTCTACTTGTTAGAAAGGCAGGTTGGTGGCACAGTGGATAAAAGCATCTGGCCTGGTGTCAGAAAGATTCATCTTCCCAAACTCAAATTTGGCTTCCAACACTTACTAGCCGTGTGACCTTGTGCAAGTCGCTTAACCCTCTTTGCCTCAGTTTCCTCATCTGTAAAATGAGCTGGAGAATGGCAAACTACTACAGTATCTCTGTCAAGAAAACCCCAAATGGGATCATTGAAGAGTTGGACACAACTGAAAAAATGACTGAACAATTGTTAGAAAGTTTTACCTGACATCAAATCTTAAATTAGTCAGTATTTCCACACATTGCTCCTGGTTCTGGCATCTGGTGCCAGACAAGTTTAATATCTCTTCTTCCTGAACATAGCTGTTGTTTCCTGTCTCCTCCCTATCATCTGTTCACCCCACCTTTCCCCTTCCATTCTCCAGGTCAAACATATCCAGTTCCTTTAACTGATACTCACGTGACATGGATTCCTGGTTGCCTCTTCTCAGTGCTTTCTGTGTTATCAGTATTCTTAAATTGTGGTGCCCAAATGAAGTGACCCAGCTATTATCTGATTAGGAAAGAGTTCAGAGGGAAGATCACCTGATTTCTGGGAGCTTTTGCCTTTCTTAATGCAGCCCCAGATTACATGAACTATTTTGACTGCCATAATATACTGCTGACCTGGATCTTTTTCAGACAAACTGTTGCTATTGAGTGGGGTATACTCTCTCTATATACCTCCTGTGAAGACTTCTCAGAATGAGGAGAAAGAACAGAAACTATCTGGACAGACCTAAGTCTTGAGTTTCCTAGGAAATTACACAACCAAGGACCCTTCCCCCCTTCCTTTGCTTTCAATCAGTTTGAAGCCATTCAGGAATTTTAGGAATCTCTTAGAGCCCTTCTCCCTTCTTCACTTTGGCTTTTGCCAAATAAGGATAGGTACATTTGGATTGGCTATCCCCTATGTCCTTGTTTCTTGTAAACTCCCTTCCAGCCACTGAGAAATAGTGGCAGGCTCCTTTGTTCTTTATCATTGGAGATTTCATACACAGATTGTAAGCCTGCCCCTCGGCCAGTGGGAGAGGGCTTGGCTGCATTAGGGTATAAATTCTTGTTCTGTGTTCTGTAGTATGCCTCATTATGCTGGTTCATACTAGTGGAAGGGATGCCCTCTTCTCGAGAGAACTGAATAAAACTTCCTGTTCCTTCCTCAATATATCTCTGACTTTTAGTTTTTTTGGGTAGGGGATTTTTGGGGTCCCTATACCGCACACATTATTAGGGCCTCTCTCTTATATTTATGATATTGACTTTTTGAACTCAAGACATACGACTTTACCTATGTGCTTTTTTATTTCATCTTAAAATTGACACAGTGCTCTAACCTATCAACATTCTTTCTGACTCCTGATAGTGGTTTCCTGTGTGGTAGCTATTCTTCCCAGCTTTGTGTTTTCTGCAGATCTGATGGATATGCTATCTTTAACTTAACTAGTATGTATCTCCCTATATTTTTTTCCACAAGAGTAGTATGAGATATTTGATCAAATGCTGAACTAAAACCTCTCTAAACTATATCCATACCCTTCTCCTGGTCTGCTGGTTTAGTAACTGTTAAAAAGGAAATAAGATTAGTCTGACATGACCTGTTCTTGGTGAGACTGTGCTAGCTCTTTATAATTAGCACTTGCTTTTCTAGTACCTACCATCTCTTTAATGATTCATTTTAGAATTTTATCAGGCACTGATATTGGGCTAACTGGCACACTGTTCTCTTTGACTTTTTGGAAAATCAGGACAAAATTTGCAATTCTTTAGTCTTACCTCTCCTATTCTCCATTACCTTTTGGATATTGCTGACAGTGCCTTAGCAGTGACATCTGTCAGGCCTTTCAGTTCTCAAGAATGATGAACTTCCAGATCAAGTGATTTGAACTTGTGAAGGACAGCCAAGTTGTCTGTCTACTTAATTATCTTGGGTATTGATTCCCTGTTAGCCATTCTTCTCTCATTCTCCTTAGCAGAGAAAAAACATGCAGAGTAAGAATTAAGCAGCTTTGCCTTCTGTCTTATCACTAATCACTGTCCTGTCCAGCCTATACTATAGTCTCTTCCCTTCCAAGATCTCCCGTTTGTTTTCACTCAATTACGGGAAAAACAAAACTGAAAAGTTGAAGGAGAAAAAGAACAGGATTAAGGAAGATTAAAGATCTGAAGAGAAGGCAGTTGACTAGGTAAGTAAAACCAATTAGGAAAGTAAATTAGTAATTAAAACAACTTGATGGAATTAGAAATTAGTATGGAAATGGAAGTGGTTGCTGGGTGTGGCTATAAATGTTGACTGGAAGCCCAACCACTCCCTTCCAATTGATATCAGCTATTACATTCTTTTGCTTGCAACAAATCTGTCTAATTACTGTTACCTAGCTCACATTTCTTCCTTGTAGGACCTTAGAATCATAAATTTAGAGCTAGAAATGACTTCTGAAGTCATCTAGTTAACTTTCTCATTTTGCAGAGGAAGAAACTTGGGCTCAGAGAAATTATTTGCCTGAAGACATGAGTTGTCAAGTAACAGAATTGAGATTTGAGCCCTAGTTCTTTGATCCCAAATCCAGCACTTTTTCAATTGCGCCATTTCATAAGAAAATTCTGAGGGACTATAGCAATCGTTCAATTTTGAGTCTTTGCTCAGTGTTCCTCCTCAAATTCCCATCCTTCCTCCCTTTGCCTATACAAATCCTGTCTATCCTCCAAGGTTCAAATCACATTTCTTCTTCTAAAGTTGTTATAGCTCATAATCATCCTTGAACTCTTGTAATATTTGTTATTTCTTCATTTGGTCCTCATGCCTATGACTTCTGAACTGTTAATTTCCCTGCTTTTTTAACTTTTGTTGTATAATATCTTGATTTCCCATATATCCTTCCTGACTGACATTCTGGACTACATTCTATAGTAGTTTTTTCCTCCAGTGTCTACCGGACATATATATTCTTAAATTTTACTTGTCATGTGGAGCACTGTAACATAGATCTAGCCTTGCAAGACTCTGTTTCCTTGTTAGACAGCTGCAGCATAGACAAATAAAATAATCAGGTAAGTTGAAGCATCTGCCTTTGTGGAACTCAGTTTAGTAGAGAAGAGATAGATCTGTGGCTTGTGTGTGAGTAGTACTGGGGTGTGGAGTTTATTTGATCTGAGATTGACAGCTCATCCCATTTTTTAACCTCTTAGCTCCATTTGTCCAGTCTGATCTCTAGAAAAGTTTTTTTTTTCAACTCTAAATGTAACAAACACCACACAAAATAACCAATTTCATACAGAGTAGAACAGAGAAAGGGGATTGTGCATGAACTTGCTTTCATGTATATAATACAAAGTATAGCTTCCTTTTTAATATTTTGCTTTGAACATAAAATAAGCATTTCCATATGTAAAATAGGATAGGAAAAGAGAATTTTGCATGAAAAGTAAAACTCTTACGTATATAACTTTTATTTTTAAAATATTTAATAATTTATCATTTAACTTTACTTAAGATTCTTTCTGCCTTCTGTTTTTTTCTATGCATTTTAAAAAATCCTCCAGTGAATGTCTTTTCTTTCTTTTTAATTTGGCTTCCCTTCCCTTACACTATCACCCACCATTCTGCTGTTGGGGAAAAAAACAAACAAACAAAACCTATCTAACAAAAAATATGGTTCAGCAAAATAAATGTCTACATTGGCCACGTTCAAAGTATATGTGTCATTTTCCTCCTTGAATCCATTAGCTCTATGTGAAGAGGTGGGTAGAATGCTTCATCACTGGTCCTTTGGAAACATAGTTGGTCATTACATTGAGTAGAGTTTTTAAGTCTATCAGAGTTGTTTTTCTTTGTTATTATCATAGAACATTGTTCTATTGCTTCTGCTCCCTTCGTCCTGCATCGTTTCATATAAGTCTTTGCAGGTTTTTCTGAAACCATCTGTTTCATCATTTCTTATGGTGAAATATGGAAGGGAAGTTTCAGTTTTAATGTGGAATGGGAACGTCTTACTGGTTGATTTACTAACCATAAAGAGCCAGGTGTGGGCTCTAAAGTTGTGAGGGTTGTTGAGCTCTTTTTGGACATGATATGCTGCAAATTTATGTATATTTTTGTTCATCTGTTGTATGCATGTGGAACGGCCCTTCTGATCAATAAGCCTTGCCTGTCTTCTACCACAGATGTGCCAAGCTTAAGACAAATGGATCCACTGAGAAAAATGTATACCCAGCAAACTTCTTGAAAGAAGGAACACTAGGCAATGTATACATTTTGCCTCCTGACAATCCCGAGTCCTCAGGTTTTCTTAGACAACTTGCTGTTTGATTAACCATAAAGGTTAGTTGAAGGAATTAAACTGCTTGCCATCCTTATCTTCAAATTGCATAGCAAGTCTCTCCCAGAATGCATACCATTGGTCTCCTCTGTAATTATGGATTACCAAGAATTGCTTACTAGTATGTGACTTTCTCAAGACTGTTTAACTGCCCCTACTTTCATTCATTAAATCAACTGATATTTATTAAGCACCTGTTAGGGATAGAGCACTGTGCTAGATCCAGTGGAATATGCAGAAGCATAAGACATGGTCCTTGCCTCGAGGGAGCTTATAGTCTATTTCAGGAGAATAGACTCTAAACATATGAAAACATACAAAACACATATCATGCTTGTGATGAAATGATAAAAACAGTACATTGTCTAGGAATTTAGGAGGAGAGAGATTACTATAGACCTGAGTTAATATGTGTCTGAAAAGCCACATGGCATAAAAGAGAAAATGAAGACGTAGGTTTCAATCCCATCTATCTTTGACAGTTCATAGTTTCAAGTAACTATCTTTTTTACCTCTGTAAAATGGGAATGATAGTGGTAGTAACTATCTCAAACTGTTGTAAGGCTTAAATAAGCACATTTTGAAGTGCTAAATAAGTTCTGGTTATGGTGATGATAAATGAAAAGGAAAGGACAGATTCAAAGGTAGAATTGACTTGTTAGACATCTTGAAACTCAGTATGTCCAAAATTGAACTCATCTTTTCCCCCCTATGCCCTTTCTTCTCATTTTACCTAACTGCCCAGGGAACTGCCATCCTCCCAGTCATTCATCCTTGCAAACTGTTTTATCTCCAGCTCCTCACTCTCTCTCACCCCTGTCCATATTCATATAGTTGCCAAGACGTGTTATCTTCTATAACATCTCTGGTGTGTTCCCATTTCTCCTCTGACATTGCCACCACCCTGATACGGGCCATCATCTCACATTTGGACTACTGTATTAGCCTTTTAGTTGGTCTTCCTGACTTGAGTTTCTCCCCAGTCCAATGTATCCACAAGGCTGCTAGGAGGCACAATGGATAGAATGCCGAAACCAGATTCAAGAAACTCAGAGTTTAAATACAACCTCAGACACTTGGTAGCTAAGTGCGTCACCTCAGTCTGCCTCCATTTCTTCAAATGTAAAATGGGGTAAATAGCATTTATCTCCCCGGGTTGTTGTGAGGATCAAATGGTATAATATATGTAAATATAAGTGCTGATGATTATTATTCTCCACTCAGCTGCCATCTTGATCTTCCTAAAGCACAAGTCTGACCAAGTCACCTACCATTCAGTAAACTCCAGTGGCTTTTCTGGGATAATATATAAACTTCTTTGTTTGACCTTTAAGACCCTTCATGATCTTGCACCTTCCTCCTTGTCTAGCCTTTTTTACTCTTTTCTCCACACACCGTACAATCCAGTAACACTGGCCCTTCTTACCCTTCCTTATAGAAACACTCCATCTCCCAACTTTAGACATTTTCACTCTTTCCCTTATCTGGAATTCTCTACCTCCTGCTAAAATAGTATCTTGTTCTGGATGCCTGACAACTCCCCCTCCCCCTCTAGTCAGCATAGTAAGTAAATTTGTGTGTGTGTGTGTGTGTGTGTGTGTGTGTGTGTGTGTGTAACAGTAGTAGGAAGTAAGATGGAAAAGGGGAACCTAGAAGTCACTTATGGACTGTCCTATAAATTAAGGGAGAATGAGTTACTTGCAAACTGTCTCATACATTAGAGGAGCATAGGAGCCACACTGGGAAACTGTCTCACAATTAAGATCACATCCTGAAAATATGTGGTAAATTAAGGGAAGCTAGCTAGGCTTTATTATTAAGGACCCCCAGTCCTGCTATGCTCCAGATGTGTGCAGTAGCAGTAGAATACCAGCAAAATATTAGGCTAATGAACTGATCCTAATGTGTTGCCAATTTTTAGTGGTGTGGGTGTGTTAAAGAATTAACCCTGGGGCAGCTAGGTGGCACAGTGAATAGAGCACCAGCCCTTGAGTCAGGAGGACCCGAGTTAAAATCTGGCCTCAGACACTTAACACAAAAACTAGCCGTGTGACCTTGGGCAAGTCACTTAACCCCAGTTGTCCTTCCCCCCAAAATTAACCCTAAGTTGTCTGTCCCCCACTACCAAATGAGACCTCAAACTCTTCCCCGCCACCACTGTAATTCCCCCCCCCTTCTCATTCCCATTGACATCTTCCCTCATTAAACTGTGATCAGAGCATTACTGTAGGGGTGGCTAAGTGGCACAGTGAAAAGAGCACTGGCCCTAGAGTCAGAAGGACCTGAGTTCAAATCTAGCCTCAGACACTTAACACTTATTAGCTGTGTGACCTTGGGCAACTCACTTAACCCCAATTGCCCCCTGTAAAAAAGCAACAAACAAACAAAAAAACATTACCGTTTGTTGCTATCATGGTCTTTCCTGGAGGGTATCCAAAAAAAATTGGCTATGCCTGCCCTTCCATCCTCAACCTAGCAGCCCCACTCCCTTAATCATAACCTGGGATCTCAAGGACTGAGACTATATTAATAGCCCCTCCTACCCCTGAACAAGCTGGGTACAATGAATTGATGGATAGAAAGCAACGATGAATAGATGAACCTCTTGTCCACTTCCAGGTGATTGTTTTTCCTTTTATCTGTGTTGCAATAAATCAGTAATAATATATAAATTGCTGCATTTCACCACATAATTGTCGTACAGTGTGTGTGTGTGTTTCTAGTCCAAAAATTGCTATATAACCTTTTATTGTATAATTGTCATGTGACATAATTCTGTTTGTCACACCACTTGAAAACAGAACAACATTGTATTTACCAGTGGCATATGGATACACATTTATCTTGTGAACTTCAGGCTATGAGTCTAGAATTCTTAGCACATGTGTATTGTCATTATATTTCTCAAAGCCAATTTGCATGGTTTGTTTAGAGTACTACAGTACTAATGGTTTCCTACTCAACTCAATGAAGAGCCATTGGCGTAAGGGGAGTGGGTGGGCACGCGAAACTGCTATGAGTAAGTCACATGATATGGTAAGACTTGCAGTTTCCCACACTAGCTAAACTGTACAGTTCATCTGCCAGTGATACAGTTTAGTGACTGAGGGCGGACTCACAGACTCCACGTTCCTCTTCCATGCTCCCAACTCTTGTCTGAATTCACCCAACCATCACCCAGATTCACAGGTAGGCATCTTCCAGCTCCTGGAAGATGTTCTTCTCCCTGTTCTTACATCCTTCCTGCTCTGGTCTTTGGCAAATCCCTCCCACTGTGGGCTTCACAGGTTCTGTTTCTAACAAAAACTTGATATAATCATAGGTGAGGCTCAAAGGCTCTTGAAGAGCTGAAACAAGGTGCTAAGTACTCCTTTGCTTGCCATTACAATGTTATGTCATGATTCTTAAAGTCAGTGAACTTTTCATTGTATTCTCCAATTAATAGATCTATAACAACTGTGTGGAGTTTTTTTGGAGGGGGGAAGGTTAGGGCAATTGGGGTTAAGTGACTTACCCAAGGTCACATGGCTAGTTTTGTGTTAAATGTCTGAGGCCGGTTTTGAACTCAGGTCCTCCTGACTCCAGGGCCGGTGCTCTATTCACTGTGCCACCTAGCCGCCCTATACAACTGTGTATTCTTAAAATGATTCACATATATCATCCTGTTCATCAGTGACCTTTGCTAAGTGGGGAAAATATTCATCAAAATTTATTTTTCAAGAAGTGTTTTGAAAAAAAATAGCTTTTTTCAAAATGCTTGGATTTTTAGCCATATATCATATATAGACTTAGTTTTACCTTGCAAAGAAATATTCAGGTTATTTTGATTTGATATATCACACAGAAATGCAGCATTTATATAGAAATCTTTCAGTAATTCATATTGCTGATTCTCTTCTTCCTAAAATGTAATTGTCCATTCTTGTAGAGATAAAATTTTGGTTAACACCTGCCCCAGTGATAGCCAGTACACTTTAGAATGATATGGTAAATCCCTACTGAATACCTCATCTTTCAACTTTAGCATATTACAAAACTGAGGATGTTGTATTGCATTTGCACAAATGTAGTTAACAATACTTACAGCTTGTTGCAAAGTGTCACTTAAAAAGTAGCTTTAGCACAGAGATTTTTCTGATGCAAGATACAAAGAAAAGAAATGAGAGAATCTGGATTTGTCAGTACTTTTTTTCATTTGTACAATAAACCCTACATACACTCACTAACTTTACCAAATTCACTCCAACTTCATGATATTTATCTTTTTTTTTCTTTTAAAGCAATCGGGGTTAAGTAACTTGCCCAAGGTTACACGGCCAGGTATTTCTGGGTGGATGCTAAGTATCTGAGCCCGGATTCAATCCCCAGGTCATCCCGACACTGGGGCCGGTGCTCTTATTTGCTGTGCTACCTGGCTGCCCCTATGATATTTATCTTGAAAGTTGTTAAAGATATCTATTCCCCATGTTCTGTTTGCAAGAGTACCCAACCCAAAGTGAGGAACATAAAAGAAAATCTGTTAAGACCTCAATGAAGTACAAATCCTGTGCTGAGTCAGTAGTATCAGTTGATTCCTTTAAAGCAGTTGAATAATAGATATTTTCCTTTTGAAGTATTGCATGGCATTGTTCTGCTAAGTTGAAGTCTGATTCATGCTGCCAATCAGTTACGGTACTCCTTGAAAGAGGCAGTTGTTTGTACTTTGAAATGTTATCAAGGTCTAATTCATTCTTTCACAATTTCTACATCACTGAATTCTTTTTTTCCTGAGTATTTACGCTACTTTATAAGTTGCTTCAGTGGCATTATTTCTAGGTCCTATTACTACTTGAAAGAATTCCCTTTGCTTTTGCTTTTCACCTTTTAATTTCTGTAATACAACCTTTTGCACCTCATTCTAACTTAAATATTTGTTGTCCTTATGAGTGTTATAATGCTGATGAGCACTGAATTTCTTTAATGTTGTTATTGCAGTATCACAGAGCAAGCAAATCATCTTTAATAGAAACAAGATAATATTGCAATTCCCAATCCTCACTAAAAAAAAAAAAAATCTGTTTTCTTCAGTGTCTTTTTGACCTTGACGTGATGGGCTGGTAAGCAGATAGAATTAAAAAAAAAAAACTATTGAGCTGTGTAACTATTCCCAAATTTCACTTCAAACAGAAACACAGTATATTGTAGTCAAAACCTGATCACAAACTGGAATACTTGACCCCCATAAACTCTCGCCAGCCAACCCTGTGAGGTGGTGGTGCCGGTCAGGCAGGGGAAGTTAGGACTAAATAATGAGCATAGCAGCTGTCAGTTTAGCCCTTATGGCTTGTTAATGTTCTAATTGTGCTGATTAATCTGAGAGGATTATTTAGTTGAAACTTATTCGTTATTTTGAATATGTTCTTTTTAAAAATAAAATACAAAAGATGAATAAAAATAAAAGGAGTTTAGGGCAGCTAGGTGGCGCAGTGAATAAAGCACCAGCCCTGGAGTCAGGGGGACTTGAGTTCAAATTTGGCCTCAGACACTTAACACTTACTAGCTGTGTGACCTTGGACAAGTCACTTAACCCCAGTTGCCCTGCCTTCCCTCCTCCAAAAAAGCCCCCCCAAAAAAAGTTCTTTAAAATTTGGATTCAGTCAAAAGACTGCACTTAAGGACCTGCAAGACCACATGTGGCCTTAAGGGTGCAGGTTCCCTACCCTTGGTATAGCCCTATCCTCTCCTGACCTTGAGTTTCTTATCTCTACCTGCCTATTGAATATCTTGAACTGGATGTCCCTTAGACATCTTAAACTCAGCAGGTCCAAAACTGAACTTATTACCTATTCCCCATACACACTCCCTTCTTCCTAATGTCTGTCCCATTATCAGAGGTACCACCATCCTCCCTAGTCACCCAGTTTCCCAGCCAAGTTGTCATCTTCAAATCCTCACCACCTTCTACCCAATCCATTCTCCTGACAAGGCATGTCCGTTTTACCTTTGTACCATCACTCTCCTGTGGGGGAACATGTCCTCTTCTCCACTCTGGCATTCGATTCCTTGATTCTGTAGCTTGTTTGTCCACAGTTGCTTGGATGTTGTCTCTCTCATTAGACTGTGCTCTTTGAGAGCAAGATTTGTCTTTGTGCTTTTCCTTGTGTCTCCAGATGCTAGCACAGTGCCTGGCACAGAGGCACTGAATAAAAGCTTTTTGGCTGACTGGCAGTGTCTTTAAAAACAAATTATTGAGCACTGGCCCTAGAGTCAGGAGCTGACTTTGACACTTAATCGCCGTCAGCTCGACCCTCAGTCAGTCACTTAACCCTGATTGCTTCGCCAAACAACAAAAGCAAACAAACAAAAAACAAACTATCATGAGTTGGAGTTAGTAGGTTTTACTAATTGTTACTACCTGTGACACAAAAAATGTTAAGAACCTCTTACCTAGATAAAAAAAAAAGTCATGTAAACAAATCAGAGTAGGAGATCACTTTTTCAGCTATGCATTGGGAAATAGTTCTTAGTCAAATATTTGATAGAAATGATTATAGGAGGTAAAATGAACAATTATGATAACATAAATTGAAAAACTTTTGCACAAACAAAATCAATACAACTAGAATTAGAAAGGAAACATTTAACTGGGGGAAAATGTTTACAACAAAATTCTCTGATCTTAAGGTGTGATATACAAAGATATATAGCTGATTTTTTTAAAAAAGCCATTTTGCCAAAGATATAAAGTGAGATATCAATAAACACATAAAAATAGTATTCCAATTTACTAATAATTAGAGAAAAGCAAATTGTCACCTCTAAAATTCTACGTCAGACTTATCAGATTGACAAAAGTGACAAAAATGGAAAAATAATAATTGTTGGAGTGGCTGTTCAAGGACAAGCATACTAATACACTTGTTAGTAGAACTTTTTAAAATTAATTTTATTTTTTTTTGGCTATGTTTTAAGTTCCAAAGTATCTCCCTTCCCCCAATACTAGAAAAGGCCATCGTTTGACACAGATTCATAAATATATGTAAAACCATTCTGTGCATACTTGTTCTATTTATCAGTTATTTCTCTGGAGGGGTGATAGCATCTTCATAGGCCCTTTTTAGTTGATTTGAGTATTTATAATCAAAATAACTTGGTTCACAATTATTCTTTGAACAGAGTTGCTGTTACTATATACACTGTTCTCTTGGTTCTGTTCATTTAGATGTCATCGTAGTAGTATTCCACCACAATCATGTACCACAACTGTTTGAGCCATTCTCCAATTGATGGGCATCCTCTCAATTTCTAGTTCTTTGTCATCACAGAGAGCCGCTACAAATTTTTTATATTATATAGGTTCTTTTCCTTTTTCCCTGATCATCTCAAGAAACATGGTAGAAATCTTAAAAGCAGTTTAGAAGTAACCCCCCCAAAGTCACTAAACCCTGCTAGCCTTTGATTTAGCAATACCATTGCTAGACCTATACCTCAGAGAGACTACTTTGGTTACAATTATCTAAGTTAAAATTATGTATACAAAAATGGAATGAATGCACAAAGATAATTGAAAGAGGCTTAGAAAGAAAGAATAGTTAAGTAACAAGTTGTTATGGCTACTTGTTGAAAGTCGAAATTAATTTTTAACATTCAAAAGTCAAATTCATAACTAACTTTTCAAAAGCGAATAATAGAAATACAGAGCATTACCCAACATTGCACTGTGAGATGCGGGTACTAGGAAGGCAAATTCCAGTTCTCCTGATTGTGTTTTTGTTTTTCTGTTCCACGCCATTGCCTCTCTAATACGATTGAATCGCTATTTATATTTCTTTGTTTTGTCTTGGGATGTTCGGGAGGTTTAACTTATTTTTTTCCCCTCACGATTACTTCCATTTGGGCTTTGAAGAAAGTTCTGCCAGGTCCTCATGGGGATGCAGTGTTCTTTTTAGCCCGGTCCGTCTTTATGGATGCTCCAGGACCCCCTGCAGATACTTGTCATCGTTATTTAAAGCCAGAGTCGGAGTTGGCAGATTGAGACGTCTGATTTCTTGACAAGAAGAAAAAAGAAATTTGTGAATCATTATTTTTTTGAAAATGCTTAAAGATTTAAGGGGCAGCTAGGTGGCACAGTGGATATAGCACTGCTCCTGTAGTCAGGAGGACCTGAGTTCAAATCTAGTCTAAGACACTTGACACTTGATGGTTGTGTGACCCTAGGCAAGTCACATAACCCCGAATGCCTTGCCAAAAAACTTTAAAGATACTGAGCCAAGAATGTTCATGTGTGTGTGTTTCATATCATTTAGCTATATTATATTATTGCAGTGCTCAAGTAATATGGTATTCTCCTCCAAAGTAACTTTTTATTTTTATTAAGCACTTACTACATACAATTTTTTTTATAGACCTTATTGGAGAAGCAGAGAAATTTTAAAAAGCCCTCCTCTTGAGAAGATAGATTACAATCTAATTAGAACGATAAGATACACAGTTAAAAAACAATAAAGAGGTAGCATTTCAGTATGAAGTTTCATAAGACAGTATCTGATGAGTGGCATTAGACAGTGGATGCATGGGGATGTCAGAGGCTCTTGGTTCTCGAGTTGCAGTGTTTACAGAGGGCTTTACAATAGTCTGCACAGTTTCACTGAAAGAGTACTAGACTGGAAGTCCAGACACGATCCCACTAAGTCTGTGCACCTCTTCACATCAGAATTATTCATTAGGCAACAATAAATGCTTTTCTCTTAATCTCCCTGTTATCCTGAGAATCTTTAAGACTTTCTGTGTTCTTAATGTGGTCTCTTTAACACATTTTTTCGTAACGTCTATGATAGTTTCTTCGTTTAGTCCTGAGTCAGTCTTTTACCGACAGTGTAACCTTTGTCCCTCTGAGCCTCAATTAGACTAGATCATGGTTGCAGAACCTATGGCTCTCTAGGTCCTCCAGGGAGGCCCTTTGACTGAATACAAACTTCATTTCCTTTTATTAAGGAAATCTGTTCTATGAAATTTAAATTAATTCAAAAGGCCTCCCTGGAGGACCTAGAGGGCCTCATGTGGTCTTGGTCACAGGTTTCCTACCCCTGGACTAGATAATCTCAAAGCATCTTTCCAGTTCTAAAATTATATTTTCCTGAATTTTTGAACTGATGTAAAAAAAAAGTATGGAGATGGAGGCATTCCACAATGCAATTGCAGTCCAATTTGTAATTACAGTCAATCCTCAACTTGTGTGAGGGCAACGTTCCTAGAAAAAGGTGTGAAAGTAAAACACTCAAATCTTATTAACACATTGAATATTAGGTTCCTGTGACCACCAAAAAAACCCCAAACTGTAATCTTTCATTAGAGATACCTGAAAATATATTTTTCTGGATACAATTCTTTATAACATTATGATAGTGGGCACTTTTCCTAACAAAGTAACCATGAAATAACCTATAAAATGCAGTATACAAAACAAAATTTCTTATGTGCAAAACATTTTCTTTCACTAGCAATTCCCCAAAATTGAATTTTTGTGCTAATACCATTGATTTAAGACAATATTAACTTTTCATAACCCATGAAATCTATTGTACCATAAGTATTGTATAAGAAATAAAATTCTTAAAGCTAAAACATTTACCTTTCACTGTGTTAAGATGGTGGTATGGGAGGCGGCTAGGTGGCGCAGTGAATAGAGCACCGGCCCTGAAGTCACAAGGACCTGAGTTCAAATCCAGCCTCAGACACTTAACACAAAAACTAGCCATGTGACCTTGGGCATGTCACTTAACCCCAATTGCCCTCCAAAAAGCAAAAAAAAAAAAAGATGGTGATGTGAGGGTGTTGTAACAGTATACTCTCCTGCTGTAAACCTCTTCTGCCTTTGTTGTCCTCTGAAAACCAAGGGAGAAGTTGCTGGGACTTTAGTAACTGCTGTCAGAAGATGCCAAAACTAGTGAGTTCTCAGTGTCACTTTAGAGCCCAAAGGGCTGGCCCTATACTTCTGGGGTATAATTGCAACACAAAACTTGACATTTTAAAGGCATATGAAAATATGCAAAAAATGCACTTTGGTGAGGTGAACAAGACCACTGAAACGCTTAGTAGGATGCACCAGCTGTTCCACAAACTTGTGATCATTGTGCCTCATTTTTTTCTCTACTGCATATAGCTGTGAATGTGTTCAGTTGCCAACACAAAGGTGAAAATGAGGTTACTAATAAAATCATACGAATGCTTGAAGTCGTGGAAGTTCAACACATGAATGTTGAAGATTGTATGTTCTGAAAAAGTTTTGTAGGGAAAGTTCAGAAGGGGGACACAGGAAATTTTGTTCCTACTTTGTTAAATTTAATATGACTTTTTAAAATGTACATAACCAAAGTTCATGGGTTCATATATAATCTTATATATGTATATATTATATATAGGGTTCATATGTAATTATATATGGGTTCATATATTATATCTATATATAGGTTCATATATGATCTTCATATATAATCTATAATTTTTGCTGATAAGATAATAGTTGTTAGGTGAAGGTAAGACAGTCTGCCCAGATGTGGATTTATTATTGAGAGGCAGTAGTAACTATAACAAAGTATTAACAAGTTTAAAACAAATCAAAGGGTGGGACAAATGTATTTATATGTGTATATCAGTGGTACCTTCTGTACAGTTTATAGTCTTTAAAGAGTTGCCCAGGATACTGACAGCTTAAGAGATTGACCAGAGATGCCTTCCTTACCCACTATGTGTCAGAATAGGACTATCAAGGCTGACTCCCACTATTCTGAACTTCTCTTTAAACCAGAATTACTAGGTGAAAATAAATGCTTTTCATTTGATTTCTGAGGCTAGATTTTTGCCAGGCCTTCCTGACTCCAGGTCCCCTGCTTTACCCACTTTAATACTGAGCCCCCCCTTCCCCCTCATTAATCTTCTGAAAAGTTTGGGGGTCATGGCCAGACTTTTGAGTACAGCCAAAATGGAATGAAAACCAAGTAAGGGCCAGAATTGAGCTAGAATTTAGTGTTTCTTGTGGGTTTTTTAAAGTTAATTTATTTACTTTTAGTTTTCAACATTTACTTCCATTATTTTTAAACTTTCTCCCCCCTCCCTCCCCAAGACAGCATGCAATTTGATATAGGCTCTACATATATATTCCTATTTAATGTTTCTTGTTGAAGGGGAAAGGATAAGAGGGGTACACCAGAATAAAGTAGAATTTCTTTATTCTACTTAGCTTCCTCTGCTGTAATGCAATGGAAAGACACAGAAGAGGTAATAAATATGGACAAAATATACATAGGATGTAGCCAGAGTGAAGTTTCTTACCTCTCCTTACTTGTCCCCCTTCTCTTTTTGCTTTACCTAAAATATTTGTGATTACATTCACCATGGTGGAATGGCATTTGATTTTAGATTTAGTGTAACTTATTACAGGAATAACTTTTCTTTTGTGCATTTTATCAAAAAAAAAAAACAGCTTCCTTTGTTTTGATTGTAATTTTTGGAGGTGCTTTGAGTTTAACTTACATTTTGGTTCTTGTTACAGATTTTAACTACCTTTGAATGCTGCTATAGGTATGGAGAAGATTGAAGAAAATTTTGCAGATTTGTCCATCGCTAGACGTTCTGCAGTGACTGAAAAGCCCACTTACCTCCTTGACATAGACACTTCAAAAAATGTACAGGAAGAAAACAGATGCATAGTTGCTATTTCATGTTCCAATGGATCAGTTAGACTATATAATAAAGAGACGTTAAGTTTGCTAAGGGAATTTAATGGACAGCCTGGACTCCTTAAAGGAGTCAAATTTGCACATTCCAATTCCCGTGTATTTTCAGCATGCACAGATGGCACTGTAAAATGTTGGGATGTGCGCTTATCTGGCCAAACACCAGTACAGGTGTTCAAGGGTTATCCTTCCAATGTTTTCATCAGTTTTGATATTAATTGTAATGATCATATAATTTGTGCTGGCACTGAAAAAGTTGGTGATGATACTTTAATGGTATTCTGGGATGCAAGAATTAGTTCTCAAAATACAAACCATGTAAAAGACCCGTTAGGTGTATATTCAGAGACACACAGTGATGATATAACCCAGGTATGTTTTCATCCTGACAATCCTAACATGATAGTTTCAGGATCAACTGATGGACTTGTGAATGTTTTTGATATAAGCGTTGACAATGAAGAAGATGCCCTGATTGCAACTTGTAACTCTGGTTCCTCAGTAAGTTATGTTGGTTGGTCTGGGAAGGAATACAAGCAGATTTACTGTATGACACATGATGAAGGATTTTGTTGGTGGGATCTTGCCAATTTAGATACTGATCAACCAGTTACGTGTTTGAATATCCAGGATGTCAGAGAAATAATTAATGTGGAAAATAGGAATCTGGATTATTTGATTGGTGGCTTATATCATGAAAAAACAGACCAACTGTTGGTTGTTGGAGGTACAAATACAGGAACTATTCACTTAATAAACTGTGACTCTTCAGGATTGACATACATGAGAAGTCTTGAGGGGGGGCATTCTGCCACAGTTCGTTCCTTCTATTGGAGTATACAGGATGATTCTTTACTAACTGGTGGAGAAGATGCACAACTGTTACTTTGGAAACCTGGAGCTACTGAAAGGACTCTTGCAAAGAAGGATAACCTGAAAATAGCTTCTTCTGTGCAGAAACGTGTTAGAGTTCACAGTAATGATTCTTACAAAAGTAAGAAAAAGCATAGTTGTTAAAATTATTTGATCTTGCCTGGTCTTATTTCAGTTATTTTTGCATATACTATTTCTACAATATATTATAGCCTTTATATAGAAATGGACTGATTTGTAAATAAGCTTTTGGATGTACAGAAAAAGCTTTGATTTGGATAGATCTTGAAATGTCATAAAATGAAACACTTCTGAATTCAAAAGAACTGTCTGAATACCATTAATTTTTTAAAACTTAATCATTGTTAAATTGATAGATGATGTATTTTAAAATCAAATTAATTTTTTAAAAAAGCCTTTTTTTTTTTTTCCTTTTGGAGGGCTGGTGGGGTTAAGTAACTTGCCCAAGGTTACACGACTACTTTTTTGTGTGGGTGTTAAGTGTCTGAGGCCGGAACCGAACTCAGGTCCTCCTGACTCTGGGGCTGGTGCTTTATTCACTGCACCACCTAGCCACCCCATAAACAAGCCTATTCTTGAGTTAAGAAACTACATGAATCCATGGTAGTTAATGAGATCACCAAGTGAAATAGTAGAGAAGGGAAAGGCATACACGCTGTTGCTCAATAGAAACCTATCTAAAAAACAAAGACACTCATAGAATAAAGATGAGAGCCTGGAACAAAATTTATTCTGCATTGAATGAATCCAAGAAGCAAAATTTGCAATTATGCTATCAGACAAACCAAAAATGAAAATTCACAATGTAAACTATAAGCAAGGATATTACCTTTTGCTAAAAGAAACTATAGACAATGAACCAATATCAGTATCAAACTTATATGTTCCAAATACAATAGCATCAAAATTCATAAAGGAAAACTGAATTACAAGAAGACATAAATAACATTAAGACAAGAAAACAGCAATAGCAGATCTTCATTCTCCTTTGAGTTGGATTAAATCTAACAAAGATTAACAAAAGGAAAAATAAAGAATTGAACAAATTCCTGCAGTACTTATGGTATTTTCTAGAATAAAGAATTACACATTTCTCAGCATTTCCTGGTACCTTTGCTAAAATTGATAATGTTTTAAGGCATAGAGAAATTACAAATAAATATTTAAAAAAATCCTTTACAGATCCCAGTGCAATAAAAATCGTCATCAGTTTAAGGAACACAAACAAAAGACACAGACCTAAATATAAAACAATAATAAAATCCTAATAATTAAATGGGTAACGAGAATTATCAAAAAGCAAATAAAATGATAAAAGTTTATGAACTGAAAAAATGCAAAAGAAGCATAAAAGAAGAAATATTGAAAAAAATAAAGTGGAAAACAATGGGAATGATAAAATTAAAGGCTCATTTTTGGAAAAGACGACAAAACTGATAAACTTTTAGCCAAACTGATAAAAAAAAAAAGGATGGAAGAAAATTTAATCAACAAAATAGTAAGTGAACAAAGTAAAATCATAAGAAAAATAGATTAAAAAAATATAACCTATTATGCCAACAAAACTGACAACATAAAATATAGGACTACCTTTAAAAATTTTAAATATCCAAACTAACAGAACATCAAATAAAGATCTTGACTAATCCAATCTTTGAAAAGGAAATAGAACTGTTTATAAAGGACTGGAGGTAGGGGTGGGAGGGTGGAGGTGAGCAGGGGGCAGAAAGGAAAGAGAGGGTGGAACTCCTAATCCGAATGGATTTACAGGAAAATTCTATTAGACTTTTAAAGATTAATTAGTAACAATATTACAAAAATTCTTTTTATAAAACAATATAATTCTAATATCTAAATCAGGGAAAGGTAAAACACAAGAGAACTACAGACTGTGATTAATGAATATTTGATGAAGTATGGGCTCTGGGAGCCCCCTGGAGCTCTCCTTGATTCCTTGAGGTACAGGCTCTGGGAACTTCCCTTGGATTCTTGATTAAATCATCCCATTTGATGAGGCATTTGCATAAGGCCATAAGCCTTACATTGTGGCTGGCCCCAGACCTCTAGCCTAGTTACTAACTGCTAGCTACTAACTCTAGCCTAGTTACTAGGCTAGCCCTCCATTGTTCATCTACTTCCCACCCTTGAGCCTTGAGCCACTTGGCCACCCCTGCAAGGGAACTTTTAATACATTTTCTTTTCTTTGGCTGAGAAGACTTAAGTAGAATTCATTTGGCAGGACCTGGCATGTTGGTATTTTGGGGTCTCCAGAGCAACCCTAACCCCCTTTATGGGTAATCTCTTCATAATCTTGTTGAACAGATTATAGCAATTTATCCAAGAAATTATTTATTATGGCTAAGTTGAATTTTTTCAGGAATGCAAGCATGATTCGATCAACATATTAGAAATAAAAAATATTCTAGGGGCAGCCAGGTGGCGCAGTGAATAAGAGTGCCAGCCCCAGAGTCAGGAGACCTGAGATTGAATCCCGGCTCAGATACTTAGCACCACACCCAGTGCTTAAAAAAAAAAAAATAAAAATATTCTAAAGAAACAATTATTTTAGTAGAGGAAG
The DNA here is from genome assembly GCF_028583685.1 of Petaurus breviceps papuanus. Classification (NCBI taxonomy): domain Eukaryota; kingdom Metazoa; phylum Chordata; class Mammalia; order Diprotodontia; family Petauridae; genus Petaurus; species Petaurus breviceps. Next base: position 19,131,340 of record NW_027185809.1, read on the forward strand.
AAAAAACATTTGGTGCAGTGTGACACATGCTAAAAAAAATAAAATTCTACAAAGCATAGGTGTGGAGGAATCTTTTTAATATAAAAATTAACTAAAACCAAAAGATTAGACAAAGCATTTAGTAAGCATTTACTATGTACCAGAGTTGAATACACTGATAAACACTGGGAATAAAAATACAAACCAAAAAAAAGATGGTCCCTACTGTCAAGGAGGTTACATTCTAACAGGGAAGATTGTACATATTAAAGAGCTGAAAATTTTGAGAATACGAAGTGAGGAACAGCAGGGCCCCCACTGGGGGCAAGGTGGAAAAGTAATCCAGAAGGTCAGGGGCTAGGTCAGAAGGTATACAAAGACAACATGAACTGAAGTAAGCAGCATTAACAATAAAAACAATGACTACTATTTAAGTAGGAAGAGCAGCTATCACCAAACAATCAAAAATACATGGCACATGGGGCAATTAGGTGACACAGTAGATAGAGCACCAGCCCTGGAGTCAGGAGGATCTGAGTTCAAATCTCACCTCAAGACACTTGACACTAACTGTGTGACCTTGGGCAAGTCACTTAACCCCAATTGCCTTGCCTTCCCACTCCAAAAAAAAAAAAATACCTGGCACAAAATTACAAAAACCAAGCTTGACTTCAAAGAAAAAAGATGAATACTCCCAAATTCTTTGCAATGGTAATAGGTCCATAGGTGTGGATCATTGCATAGACTTTCAGATAAAAAAAAAAATAGATTGGTCTTGGTTATTTTTTTTCTTTCTCTTTTTAAAAATTCCTTGTTATAAGGGATGACTTTTATGGGGGAGAGGGAGGAGGAATACAGGAGGAAATCTAAGCAATGTAATAATGGACAATCAAAAATCTTTTTAAAAAAATAATTATTGTCAAGCAAAAAGAATCCACACATTTTACCTTGAACAAAAAAATTTGCATCTCATTTTGCTCCTTGACTCCCATCACCCCTCTGTCACAAGGTAGGTGGATGAAACATTGGGGGGACCTACTGCATCACTGGTCCTCTGGAGTCAGTTATTTCATTCATTACAGTGCACTGGGGCCATCTTGCCATCTTGCCTGTTTCTATGCTAACCTGTGTGATTTGAGTTCCAGAAGACCCAGGCTTGAATCTTGTCTCTGCTACTTACTGTTTCTGGAGAAGTCATTTCAATAAAGGGTTTGGTCCAGGTGATCTCTAAGGTCCCTTTCAGCTCTAAATCCTATGATCCTAAGAATTAGCTTTGACTGGGAATGTCATATCATAGCATGTCTTAATCTATTAGCCATCTAATTGGTATCTAACTAAAAGCAAATGATAAAGGTTATCTCTTCATAAAGTTTACACTGTGGATTTTTGTGGTCTGCTCCACTCCACAGCCCCAACCAGTCTTGATGACCGGAATTCAAGCCCCTTGAATATGTTTCTTCCCTTTAGTTTCTATCCATGTCTGTGTGGAGTATGTTTCCTTACTTCCTACTGGATGTGCTGCCTCATATTGGTCCAATTGGTCCTCTTAAAGGGATCTGGCCATAAGACATCTCTTGAGACCACTTAGCACCTAATTAACAGTTTGTGACTGCATCCTGTGACTGTATCAGCCACATCTCTTACAAAAGAATGATTAAGCACTACAATCTCATATCTATCATTCTTGTTTTCAGGCACGATCATTGGGAAGATCATTGTTCTGGTCTTTCTCTTCCGTCCACATTCCATCATTCATTCAGCACAGCTATCAAGCATCTTCTATGTGCAAAGCCGAATTTCTATTCATCTATTCCAGATCACAAAAAAGCACAATTTTTTCTAAATTAGGTCATACTTATTATAGTGAAATAATACACACTCAGTTTTTGTGATTTTCTCATTACAAAAGAATCTCTACTATAACACATCCAACTCCTTACGCCAGGGAGTCCATTCTATTTTTTAGATAGCTCTGTTAGGAAGTTTTTCCTTATGTCAAATCTAAATTTGGTTCTTTGAAGCTTTGATCCATTTCTTTTTGCTCTCTGGAAGCCAAGCAAGTCATTAGACTTCCTTCCATATGTCAGTCCTTTAAATACTTGAAGAGGGACATCATATGCTGAACCCCTGACTCCATGCCCCTGCAAAAAGAATATATCTATTTCCAGGCTAACCATCTACAATTTGTTTAACTGATTCTCATTTGACATGGCTCAAGGCTCTTCACTATCCTGTTTCCTCTCCTCTGGATATCCTCTAGCTCATCAAAATCCTTCTTATTGTAGTTTCCAGAAGTAACACAATGATCTGGATACAGTCTGACCTTCGTACCAGGACTATTACACCGAGTACCTTTTTACTACCCATTTTTGGAAGACCCCAAACATGAACTAAACCTAAGCTTTTAAGTAATTTTTTCTGGGGCTCTCAGGTGGGGACATAAGAATCTAGAAAACAAGAAACACACACACACACACACACACACACACACACACAAACTTGATCCTTCTTTTTAAGGGCCAGGTTCCCTTTAATAGTAAACCTAATCCTGAGACAGAGTCCATCTGGGAGAGGTCTCTTAGTGGAAAGGGAATGTCCCAAATCTCTGTCAGCAGAAATAGTTATTATGTGTATATTTCTTTTTAAAATCTAGATTAATTGGTGAGTTCTCTGTACACCCACATCCATCTCTTCAAATAATTCCTATTTCTCCTTTTCATTGAAATTGTGTGTGTGTGTGTGTGTGTATGTGTGTGTGTGATGTTTGGAAATTAAGGTAAACTGAGAGACAATAGTATGAGTGTGATCAATTTATTAGTTAGGCTTCTCTCAATTACCAAAGACCCCAAGTAAGGGCCAAAAGGGTCTTTTAAACCCAGATGTGTCTTCCTTCTGACTGGCTTGGCAGCACATTATTTGGACCTCCCTTGACAAAGGTAAAATAATCCCCATTGCTAGACATTTTAATGGGGAGGTGTAATTCTACATTGTTCTCTTCTTGAGTCTCTTACCTCCCTATACTATCACTAGTCTTGCCCTACAATATGCTCATCATTTGATACCTTTATTCCTATGAACATGCTGCTGAACAAAGCTGGGTTTTATGGCTATAAAGTTGCATAATCTCAACTGTGGCCTTGCTGCATCAAGGCAGTCCTTTTATGCTTTTCTAATTAACTCACTGTCCTATGAGAGAGAGAGAGAGAGAGAGAGAGAGAGAGAGAGAGAGAGAGGAAAGAGAAAGAGGAGAGGTAGATATGGGAATCATTAGCATGTGACTTTCCCAAACCTTTTCATCCTTCCTCCAATCTCCCATTGCTCCACCTGTCCCCACCCTCTTGCCTGAGACCCTTTTCTCATTATGTCTTGGAAAAAACATGCCATTCACCAAGAGCTCCCTTTTCTCCTCTCCTCATCTCATTTCACTCATATACTTTCTAGTACTATCTCCTCCTTCATCTGTCTTACATGGAGAGATGGCTCTTCTCTACCTCTCTACATGCACAAGTGATTACAATCTTCATCAGTCAATTGACCCTTCTGGAATTCCTACTCTTTTACTCATCTTCAATTCTATTGCTGTCCTACTGCCTCCAAACACCCATGTCTTCCCCATCCTTCAAAAACTCCCACTTAATCTGTTCATCCCTGCTAGCTGTCATCCTAGACCTCAACACCCTTTTGTAGTTAAGCCCCCTGAGAAAGACATCTATAATTGCTGCCTCCACTTACTTCCCCCTTACTCTCTTCTTATGTATGTAATCTGGCTTTGGATCCCATCATTTCACTGAAACTACTCTCTTCAAAGTTAGCACTGATTTCTTAATTGCCAGATCTGACACTCTTCTAAATCTCCTCCTTCTTGACCTTTCTTTAGCCTTTGACAGTGTTGATCACATTCTCTTTGATACTCTGTTCTCTGTAGATTTTTGTGACACTACTCTCTCCTGGTTCTCCTCTTACCTGTTTAACCATTCTTTTAGTCTCCTTTGCTAGATCTTCACCCAGGTTATGCCAACTTACTGTGGGTGTCCCTCAAATGTGGGTGTCTTAGGCTTTCTCCTCTCCTCCTGTATTATTTCACTTGGCGATCTCATCAGGTCCCATAAATTCAATTATCATCCCTATGCTAGTGACTACCAGATCTACCTCTCCTCCTCCTCCTCCTCCTCTCTCTCTCTCTCTCATACATGTACAATCATGTAACATATCTTTCCACATTAGTCATATTGTGAAAGAAGAATCAGAACAAAAGGGGAAAACCACAATAAAGAAAAAAAGTGAAATTAGTATGCTTCCATCTGCATTCAGACTCCATAGTTCTTTCTCTGGATGTGGATAGCATTATTCTCCTTCATGACTCTTTTGGAATTGTCTTGGATCCTTGTATTGTTGATCATCACAGAATGTTGCTGTTACTGTGAATGATGTTTTCCTAGTTCTGCTAACTTCACTCATCATCAGTTCATGTAAGTCTTCCAGGTTTTTTTCTGAAATGCACCTAATCATCATTTCTTATAGCACAATAGTATTCCATTATATTCAGAATATACCACAACTTGTTCAGCCATTCCCTAATTGATGGGCATTCCCTCAATTTCCAATTCTTTGCCACCACACAAAAGTCATTTTCCATTTTTTATAATCTCTTTGGGATACAGATCTAGTAGTGGTATTACTGTATCAAAGGGTATGTATAGTTTTATAGTCCTGTCAACATAGTTCCAAATTGCTCTCCATAATGGTTGGGTCAGTTCACAACTCCACCAACAGTGCATTAGTTTTCCAGGTTTCCCCACATCTTCTCTAACATTTATCATTTTCCTTTTCTGTCATATTAGTTAATCTGATAGGTACGAGGTGGTACCTCAGAGCTGTTTTGATTTGCATTTCTCTAGTCAATAGTGATTTAGAGAATTTTTTCATATGATAGCTTTAGTTTCTGAAAACTGTGTTCATATCCTTTAACCACTTACCAATTGGGGAATGACTTGTGTTCTTATAGATTTTACTAAGTTCTCTCTATATTTGAGAAATGAAATACTTGTCAGAAATACTGACTATAAAACTTGTTTCCCAGCTTTCTGTTTCGGCATTGGTTTCGTTTTTGCAGAAACTTTTTAATTTAATGTAATCAGAATTATCCATTTTACATTTCATAATATTCTCTATCTTGTTTGATCATATTTTTTCCCTTCTCCATAGACAGGTAAATTATTCCTTACTCTCATAATTTGCTTATGGTATCACCCTCTATGTGTAAACAATGTGCCCATTTTAACCTTATGTTGGTGTAATACCAAGCAAAGGCAACTTCCAAGGTTCAAAATACCAGCATAGCCGCTCTCCATTTTATTCAGTGACAAATTAAGAACAGAGAAAATCAAAATACAGCATAATTCAAAATACAGTATTCACCAAGTGTAATTCAAAAATTTCAAAGTACTACTCCACCCCTAGGCAGTACATTCATTTAGTCAATCACAAAGTCCCTCTTCCAAGTACTACTGCACCCCTGGAAAGTACATTCATTTAGTCAATCACAAAGCCCCTCTTCTCAAATGGAGATTAGTTTCCAATCATAAACAAAGTATATTCATTTGGTCAGTCACAGAGCACAAAAAAGTAAAAAGTTTCCCATCCTGGGATCACAACTGAAAAGGCCATATACCCCAGAGTTACAACAAGGTTAAGATATCATCACAGCATTTAATACCCAAAGAGAGGTCTTTTCTTCATCTTGACCGGAGGCAGGTTCTCAGCAATCTCTGTTCCTGGGGAGACAAAGCTCAACAAGGCCACAAGATACATTGCCAGAGCCACCATTAATTCATTCTCTGTCTACAGAACAGTCCTAGGACCCCTGAAAACATTAGCAAGACCCTCTTCCAGGATTTCTGTAAACATACAACAAGAAAATCCTTCTTCAGGACTTCTGAACCAACAGCAAGGTTCCAGAACCTCTGCAACAACAGCTTTGTTTGAAAAGTGTTTTATAATTGTATTCAACCTCTCTCTTGACTTCCAATCTGGTTTTGTTGGGCATAAAAGGAGTGAGACAGAAGATCCCTGAGACTAAAATTGGAAGTGGATTTCATTGCCGCAGGACTGCCGGGGTCACGTACCCAAATCAGACAGCAAATTGGGATGAACAATATGCCGGTTTTTAAAAGAGATTACACTAGGTTACGTAAGATGAAACTACAATCAGTGATTGGTCAGTGTATATTTGAATTTCCCGTGCTTTTTCCTAGGCTGAACCCCCCACTCATGGATCAATTAGGAGAGGGAAGGGAGGGGTAAAAGTTATTCTAAAATACCTGCTTACAGATCAATGGAAGGGAAGGGATGGGTAAAAGTTATGCTAAAATGCCTGCTTACAGATCAATGGAAGGGAAGGGAAGGTGGAGTTGTTGCTTACAGATCAGTTAAGAGAAGGGAAGGTGGGATTGTGCTCAACAGTATTTCCAACTGCCTACTGAATATCTCAAACTGGATGTCTTGTAGACATCTCAAACTCAACATATCCAAAACTGAACTCATTATTCCCTGCCTTTCCCCAAGTTCTCTCCTTTTCCTAATTTTCCCATTATTGTTGAGGGGATTGCTAGCCTCTCAGTCACCCAGATTTGCAAGCTGAGTGTCAACCTCTACTTCCCTCTCCTGCTTCACTTCCTCCCCCTCATATCCAATCCGTTCATTTCATCTCCATAACATCTCTCATATATATCCCCCTCCTCCTTATCATCTCGTGTCTGCAAAACTGCAATAGCCTTCTGGTTGGTCTACCTTACTCAAGTCTATCCTCTCCTCACCCCATCCTTCACTCAGGTGTCAAATTGATCTTCCTAAAGCACAGGTCTGACCATATCAGTCCCCCACCCCCACCCTCAACTCAATAAACTCCAGTGGCTCCCTATCATTTCCAGGATCAGATATAAAATTCTCTCATATTCAAAGCCCCTCTTAATTTGCCTCCTTCCACCTTTCCAGTCTTATATTTTACTCCCCCAAATATACTCTGTGATCCAGTGATACTGACTTCTTTGCTGTTCTTTGCGCATGGCACTCCATTTCCCAACTCCAAGTAATTTCATTGACCATCCCTCATGCTTGGACTTCTCTTCCTCCTCATCTCCATCTCCTGGATTCCTTTAAATTTCAGCTAAAATTGTGTCTTCTATAGGAAGACTTTCATTGTCCCTCTTAATGCTAGTGCCTTTCTGCTATTTATTTATTATCTCCACTTTATCCTGTATACAGCTTGTTTGTACATACTTGTTTTCATGTTGTCTACCCTATTAGCTTTTGAGCTCCTTGAGAAAAGGGACTATCTTTCATCATTCTTTGTGCCTGGCACATAGTAAGTGCTGAATGATTGCTTGTTGAGTGACTGTAGCAGCAAGCACCCCAGTATCCCCAGGGTGTCTGCCAACACAGGTTCTTGGATCTGCTTTGATAAAGGAAAGCAACTCAAAATGGGTTAACAAGGTTACTTTAATCAGTCAGATATGTATTGTTCACCTAGGTCAGGGGAAAAAGGTCAGCACACCAAACTTCAAAGTTTACAGACAGAATTATCAAGACAGAAACAGATCAAGTAGACAGCTTTCCAAACTGTCCAACCATTACAGCCATACCAAATCAACATCTGGGTTTCAACATCTGGGTTTTTCAAAGCCAGGGGGCTCTGGACAACGGCTTCCCATAATTCAGATCAAATCACAGAACACTTCTCAAAGTGAGCCCCAAAACAAAGCTACACATCAGGGCTTATATAGCCTTCTCCTGGCTCAGAGAATGCAACACCCTTATTGACTCACTGACCAATCAAGAAGTATCTACTGGGGGCGGCCAGGTAGCACAGCGAGTAAGAGCACGGGCTCCAGTGTTGAGATAGACCTGGAGATCGAATCCCGGGCTCAGACACTTAGCAACCACCCAGAAACACCTGGCCATGTAACCTTGAGCAAGTTACTTAACCCTGATTGCTCAATAAAAAAAAAAAGAAGTATCTACTGAAAAACAAACCTCCCACCCCAGGCTCCAGGAGCACTTTAGCCTAGGGGCAGGGAAGATCTTACAATTTTACATTCCCATTACAGTGACTGGGTGGTGGTCATGAGGGTGGCCAAGTGGCCTAGGGTCTGGGGAGCACAGAATTTGATGATCTTAGAATCTCCTCTTTGGGGTCAAGACCAATGGAAAAATTTTCCTGCTGCTTCCTACTGCATAGTTGTTTGTGAGGCATGTCAGCCCTATCAGAGAGATCATATGCTAAACAACAAGCTGGATCTGTTCCAAGAAAAGAAGAGGTTGTGGTGTGGGCCCTCTACCAATGTGGACATTGGGGTGGTGTTACCATGCTGACATGGAACCATATGATTCCCTAGTGAAAGAAAATGCAGCTATTCCTGTCCTACTGGGTTCCTTGTGTTCTATTATTCATTTAAACAAAAATTGGTTGTATAAGGAATATCAAAAAGGACAATCTGGCTGTACTGTAGAGTGTAAGAAGGGGAGTAATATATAATAGAGTTCAGTTCAACAAACATTTATTAAGCCTTAAGCATGGTAATGGTAGGAACTGGGAAAGATTTTTAAAAGTGGGGGTTCTAGAAACTGGGAAAAATTAGATTAGATGTGGTCTTTGACCTTGTGGAATTTTCAGTCTAATGAGGTGATATGACACATATACAAAGAATTATAATACAAAATTAACTAGGGGCAGCTAGGTGGCATAATAGATAGATCATTGGCTCTGGACTCAAGAGGACCTGAATTAAAATTTGGCCTCAGGCACTTGCCATTCATTAGCTATGTGACCCTGGGCAAGTCACTTAGCACCAATTCCCTCCAATTTAAAAAAAAAGAAAAAATAGAAAGTATATTAAAGATATATATGTACTATGTGAGATTTAGGGTTGAGAAAGTTAGGGAAGGCTTCAGGGAGGAGGTAGCATTTGTATGAGATTCAAAGGAGGGCTAGGAATTCAATAGATAAAGAAGGGAAGAGACAACTACTGGCACAGGGAATAGGGCGAGCAAAAGTAAGGTGAATGTCACTTGTACTTAGTTTAGTTTTTGTGTGTCTAAAGTCTAAAGAGGTAGAGTACTGTCATTTTGTACAAAATATAGAATGGTAGGCAAAGAAGTCTGAACTTTATTTGGTAAGTAATAAGGAGCCATTAAAGAATTGAGCAGAGGAGTTGCTTCATGATCAGATGTATGTGTAAAAATTGTTAGTCTAGAAGCTATATGAAGGACAGTTTGAAAAGGTAGGGAAGCTTTAGTTGGAGGATATTATAGTAGGCTGGGTGGTAATGAAGGCCTGTGCTAGAGTGACTGAAGTGGGAATAATGGGGTTCTTGGGATCTATGTTTGTAAAACCAATTTGTAAACTCAATTTGTAATACCAATTTGTAATATCAGTAATGGTGGGGTACTTGGGATCAATATTTGTAAACTCAATTTATAAAACTTTGTAACATCAGTCTGTAAAACCAGTTTGTAAAATCACACTCCCCTCCCCAAGTCTCAGAGCATTAACTCTGCCCCTTCTCCCCCCTCCCCTAGCTTCAGAGCAATAACTCTGACCAGAAATAATTATCTCAGCTTGGAACAATAACAAGCTATTCTTATGAATCCTTCATTAAAGTATCTATAAACATTCTAGTTTAGGCAACTATTATCTCCCCCTTGTATAGTGTTCCACTGCCCCCATGAATCCTTCGGTATCCTACCATGTTTCCCCGATAATAAGACCTATCCCGAAAATAAGCCCTCCCCTTACTGTGTAAGATTCCTCTAAAATAAGCCCTATTGAGATTGCTACTGTAGTGAAGGTGATCCCCTGTGCTACACGCTACATTATGGTACCCTCTGTATGCACCGTCCCCCCCACCCCTGTGAAACGCACACCACGCTTCGAGCTGCATCCAATCAGAGCTGCAGCAGTGAGCGTGTCATCCTGTTCTTTATTGAATTCATTATTGAATAAAGGTACATTTTTTGTTCACATTTACCTGTTTATTAAAATTGCTGTCAATGTTCATTAAAATAAGCCCTCCCCTGAAAATAAGCCCTCTGGTGTTTTTCTGTCCAAAAAATTAATAAGACAGTGTCTTATTATCGGGGAAACACGGTATCTCTAGGTTGACTCCTTGGCTGCCTCAAAGAATCCTTCAGTACCCTATCTCTGGGTTAACTCAGCCTATTATCCACTGAGTCTCAGTTAGCCTTGGTTCCTAGACATTAATCTTGTCAAACATGACACTGATGAGTGGCAGACTGGGCACTTCTGCATCAGCCCTTGACCGCTTGCTGACTTAGTGATGTTTCAAGCCTAAAACCACACCTCTAGGTAGCCCCGCCTTGGGCTTTTTCCCAGTGAATCATGGGCAATATGCCTGTGCAGTTACATTACACTGTTCCTACCTTAACTCCTCCCTAATCCCACCCTTAATCACCTCGTTAGCATAATTGGCACAGGTTCTACTATGAATGATTCTATGTAAATCTTAATTCTACCCCTTTAAGGTTGCAGGTCCCCTAAGGATCCTTGCCCGATGTAAGGCATATAATAAACTTTTACAACTCTGACTCCAATTTGGCTTGAGCTGAATTCTTTCAAGACTGAATTGCAGGCTCTCTGGTCTTAGATAAGATCAGAGTTCCTGCTGAACCTATTGGGAGCCATCCCTCATCAGGAATAGAAATGAAAGGATGGCTGTGAGAGATATTACACAAGGAGAATATGCAATATTAAGCACATAGTATACGCTCTGGAAATGCTTGTTGAATTAAATGAATTATATAATGTTGGTTTTGTAATTGTATTTAAAAAATGTTCAATGTAAACACTAAAAATGACATTTCCATATACAGCAAAACAGCAGAGATTTCTTTATGAAAATTTGAATCCTAATTTCATATATTTTGCTTTTTTTTTTAAGTCCAGTTTTTCTATGAGGTAGAGTGAAGATGGCAGAGTAAAGGTAGGGACTCACCTAACTCTCCCCCAAGCCCCTCCAAATACCTTTAAAAATGACTCTAAACAAATTCTAGGGCAGCAGAAACCACAAGAAGACAAAGTGAAACAAATTTCCAGCCCAAGACAACTTTGAACTTTGGCAGGAAAGATCTGTTGCACCAGGGTGAGAGAGGAGCTTACACCTTACCCCAGCAAGCCTGGAGCAGACCACATGGGACTAAATCACTGGCAGCTGTGGTGGTTTCCAGACCTCTCAGCCCACAGACTCCAAAGAAAACTTAGATGTAGTGAATTTTTAGAAGTTTTTCGGATTCCCTAATGAAATGTTCCCCTTCCCTATATTGTTATCTGAAAGGCTACAGGGCAGACAAGCAAGAGAATGTATTATGAAGGGGACGTTTTGGATCCCTTGACCTTGCTAGGTATATTCCCCTGTCCTATACAGTTACCTGCAAAAGTTACTGGGCAGATAAGCAAGAGGGCGTGTAATCTTTTTTGATATGGTCCCTGATAAGTAACTAACCTTAAGCCAGGGTAAATAGTGAACAGGATTAAGGGAGGCTCCTTCTACATTATCTGCATTCCTTTGATGTAGGATCTTTCTACATTGTCTGCATTCTTTTGGAGTGTTTGTATTCTCTGGGGGGGCAAAAAATCTCTGTGAGGTCCTTGCATCTTTGGCTCTGTATGAAATGGTTTTGTAATAAACAGACTATTGATTACACCCCCATCTCATTATTCTCACTGCTGTCTAGCCCACCAACTGCACTGGCTGCAGTATTTAGAAGGTCAGCAGGAAATGTCTGTAGTACCTGGTTGAAAGTGGAGCACACTCCAGCACAGGCTGCGCCAACACAGCTCCAGTCACGGCAAATCAGAAGTAGGTCTTGGGAAGTAACGGAATCAGCAGTGGCAGTGGCAGCAGTTGCTTCTGGACTGCTCAGGCCAGAAAGTAAGGGGGTCAAACAACTGGTCAGAAGAAGATTACAGGGATCTTTTTGCTAGCACTGAGGCAGGATTCTGCTGCTTTGCCCATACTTGGATCTGGGTTGCCTCCTACTACATAGTGGCAGTCCTGGATAGCAGTCCTGGGTTGCAGTCCCAGGGCAAGGAGGAACACAAATATAGCAAAGCTTACAGTCACGGTGGAGGGGGGAATTCTGCACAGTTCCAGGACAGAAGAGAGTGCTTGTGGTTACTCACAGACCAAAACACAGGTCAGGAGAGTAGTAAACCTCTCTCCTTAGATCATAGCATCTTAAAAGATCTGAAAACTTAAAGGTCCCTAGAAGTATCTCTGAAAACACCTGCATAAAACTCCTGAAGCTTGAGACAATGAACCCTTCACCCTGGAAGCAGACGCATACTTTCACAAAGAGTTAAAAGTCAAATAATAGGTCAGATAAACAAGGAAACAATAGAAAAATACTCTGACTATTGAAAGTTACTGTGATGATAAGGAAGATCAAAATACACACTCAGAAGAAGTGTGAAATTTGTTTTGTCAACAAAAAAGTATTTACTTGCATCTCATGAAATTTCTTATTTAATTGCAAAAACTAAAAAGCCCTATGTGATAGAAGAACTTGTGTTACTTGCTGCTATTAAAATGTCAGAAATAGTTCATGGGAAAAAGTATGGGGATGAAATTCATAAGATTCCTTTATTGAATGATTATGTTTTCAAAAGATTTTCTGAAATTAGAAATAACCAATTCCAGTAGCTTATTACCAGGCTTAAGTGTGGCCCAAAATGTGTAATTCAGTTAGATACTCTAACATGGCATAGTTGTTACTTTATGTAAGATATGTTTAGGAAGGAAGCATACATGAAGAATTAAATCATTTTGTTGCCCTTTGAATAACATACAAAAAGGGAAGATATATATATATCTATCTTAAAGTTGAATTTTTCACAAATGAAAATTTACAGTGGAAAAAACACATTGGAGTCTGTACAAATGGTGCTAGAGCAATGAAGAGCGAGAACTAGTTTTGTAGCAAAAGTTAAAGCTGGTGGCAATGAACATATCACTTTTACTCACTGCATGATCCATCAGGAAGCACTCACAGCCAAAAAAAAATCACCAGTTAGATGCTGTGTTTTGTGATACTATAAAAATCATTAACTTCATTAAAGGCTGTACCCTTAATAGTTGCTTGTTTTCAAACCTTTAGAAAGACATGGACTCTGATCTCAAAAGCTTATTGCTATATGCGAAGGTAAGGTGGTTCTCAAGAGGGCAAAGTTTAACCAGATTATTGAAATCAAAAGATGAAGTTGCTATATTTTTGACTTAGCAGAAATCCAATTTTGTTAATTTTTTTCATAATAGCTTATGACTTTCAAAACTGTTATTTGTTGGATATTTTTTGGAAAAACCCAATGATTTAAACCTGTCACTTTAAGGAAAAAATTGTGACATATTTATGTTTAAAGATAAAATTGAAAATGTTATTTAAAAAGCTAGCATATGGAAGAATAGGGTGGAAAATGGTTCTTTAGAAATGTATACAGCTACAGATGATTTTATAATTGAAAATAACCTTCCCAAAGATTTCATTGTAAGAGTTATAATTGATCATCTGAAGGGCCTGGAAACACAGTTTCAGAAATCCTTCCCTTTAAATTCTGATTCTTAAAAACTAAGTTGAATTCATAAACCATACTAAATTGGAATTTAAAAAATCAGTCATCTGCCATTAAAATTTCAAGAAGAATTTGCTGAGTTATCAAGTGATGTAGGTTTAAAACTTGTTTCCTAAAAAATTTGTAAATGAATTTTGGCTTGGGATTAGGACAGAATTTCCAGTAATTTCTGAAATGGCCCTAAACATACTTCTGCCATTTTGTACTTTGTATTTTTGCAAAGTGGTGTTCTCAGCATTGACAGTTATAAAATCAAGATATTGATCAACTCTGAAACACAATGAAGATGTTCTATGTCCTGCAGTATCAAATATTCTGCCAAGATTTAACTTTTTTTAAATAAAAATACAGGCATATCCATCTCATTAGTATGAAAATTTGCTTTTGTATTTAATAAATGGTAAAATTATATGTATACCAAAGAATTGTTTTAAAATACATTTATAATTTATTATCAGTAAATTTTTTATTTTGTATACCTATTTTATATATCTATATACCCAGGGTCATGTCAAAATTTCTCAGGCAAAAAGAGATTGCAAGTGGAAAAATTTCAAGAAGCCCTGAGATAGAGAACTTTCATGAATTTTTGATGAAAAAGACCAGAGTTGAATAGAAAATTTGACTTTCAAATATAAGACTCAAGAGAAACAGGAAAAGGGAAACAGAAAAGGGAAAGCATAAGGGATTTAAGAAGGTTAAGCTGTTTATATTCCTACATATTGACCGATAGTGCAAAAAAGGATTTATTGTGACTTCTTTTTTTTGGAGGGGGGAAGGCAGTGTAATTGGGGTTAAGTGACTTGCCCAAGGTCACACAGTTAGTAAGTATCAAGTGTCTGAGGCCATATTTGAACTCAGGTCCTCCTGACTCCAGGGCCCATGCTCTATTCACTGCACCACCTAGCTGACTTCCAGAAAAGGACTTAAATGACAAATGTTGAGATCAGATGTGGGTAAAATGAGACATTAATGCGTTGTTGGTGGGATTGTGAACTGATTAAAGCGTTCTGTAGAGCTATGCTGAACTATGCCCAAAGGACTATAAAAAACACATAAAAAAAACCTTTGACCTATCAACACTACTTGGGGGGGGGGGCAGCTAGGTGATGCAGTGAATAGAGCACTCGTCTTGGAGTCAGGAGGACCTGAGTTCAAATCTGACCTCAGACACTTTACACACTTACTAGCTGTGTGACCTTGGAAAATTACTTAACCCCAAATGCCTTGCCTTCCCCCCTCCAAACAAAACAAAACACTACTTTGTCTGTATTCCAAAAATAAATAAAAACCAAAAAGGAAAAGAACCTATATATACAAAAATATTTATAGCAGCTCTTTTCTGAGGGCAAAGAATTAGAAATTGAGGGGATGCCCATCAATTGGGGAATGGCTGAACAAGTTGTTGTATGTGATTATGATGGAATACTATTATACTATTAAGAAATGATGAGTAGGATGCTCTTAGAAAAATCTGGAAAGACTCGCCTGAGCTGATGCAAAGTAAAATGTACTGTGTACAAAGTAATATCAATATTGTAAGATGATCAGCTGTGAATGATTTAGCTATTCTCAACAATACAATGCTCCAAGACAACTCTGAAGGATTTACAGTGAAAAATACTAACCATCCCCAGAGAAAGAACTGATGGTATCTGAAATACAGATTGAAATATACTTTTTTTTTACTTTATTTTTTTCTGTTTATGTTTTCTTTCACAACATGACTATTATAGATGTGTTTTGCATAGCTACACGCATATAACCTATATCAAATTGCTTGCCTTCTCAATGAGGGGGAGTAGGGAGGGAGGAAGGGAGAAAATTTGGAATTCAAAGTTTTAAAAATGAATGTTGAAAATTGTTTTTACATGTAACTGGGGAAAAATAAAATATTAAATAAGAAAGTCTATATTAAATTCTACATGCAACCTTCAAATTGCCAAATTCCTTCTCCTTGAGGAACAAGGGCTAATATGCCATTGTCATCATGATATAGACTAGATTGAAAATATTGAGTGAATTTTGAAGGAAGAAAGCCTGCTGAGAGGCAGCCATAAAGGGAAAGTTTAGAAGAGGCAGTGAGGAAAAAGGAGTATTATAACTCCCCCTCCTGGATCTCCAGGGGAGTTGTGGGTGAAGGTACAGTCCATACTGGAAAGAAGAGAAAGTGATGCAATGTCAATAATGGGGCCAGGTCTATCTAATTAGAGGCTAATATATGGGAAGTGTAGAAAGAGGCTCAAAGTGAAGGGAAGTCTGTTCACCATGGAACAGGAATTCCAGAGGGCACAGTGGTAAAAGTAGGCAGGATTGGCAAGGACATGGGTAGGGTAGGATTAACGAGGATAGGGAAAAGAATGGGACATGGAAGTTAGGGATAGTTAGCTTTCTCTGTGGCTTATAATTGATGGCCCTCCCTACAACAAATAAGTATAATTAAGCAAAACATATTTACACATTTTTTCTGAGAATGTCTTTTAAAATAAAAAAAAATTCTAAAATTTTCAGCTCTGAATTCTTTCACCTCCCTACATCCTCCATTGAGAAAATAAGAAAAAAAAACTTGTTACAAACAGGTATAAACAAAACAAATTCCTTTATTTGCTGTATCCAAATATGCATGTGTGTATGTGTGTGTGTGTGTGTATGTGTGCACATGCACTCTGCATTCTGAGTTCATCCACTCTTTATTTGGTAGAGGGTAATACATTTCATCATGAGTCCTCTGGAATTATGGCTGGTCATTGTACTGATCAGATTTCATTATCTTTCAAACTTCATTGTCTTTAAAATATTGTTGTTATCTTATAAATTGTTCTCTTGTTCCCTTTCAGTTTATTGCATCAGTTCATACAAGTCTTCTCAGATTTCTCTGAAACCATTCCCTTGATGATTTCTTACGCACAATATCAAATTACATCTATATACTATAACTTGTTCAGCCATTTCCCAGTTGATTGGTACCTTCTCGGTGGAACTTCTTTGCAACCACAGAAAGAGCTATTTTTTTTGCACACATGGATCCTTGAAAATATATATCATAATCTGTCTTAATAATCACTGCTCTGCCCCCCTGTCCAGTCTATCATCTTTCCAGATTCTCATTAAAGTCATATACAGGTTTCAAAGGAATTTAATCCCTGGCTCAGTCTTCCTCTTCTCTTCAAACCCAGTGTTTATTCATGGTGACTCCAATATACTTATTGTGCACTGCTAACACCTTGGCCTTCATTAACATTCTCAACTTCCATGACCTACATCTTCATAGTCCCCCACAGGGATGATCACATTCTGGATTTCACCATCACTCATAACTATGCTACCTCTATGATCTTGAACTCTAAATTTTTTCTTTCTGGTCATAACCTTGGATCACCCCATCTCTTCCCCATCTCATCAAGAAAAAAGTATCTTGATACAGTATTATAAGAAATTATTAAGGAAAATTGCCCCAAAGTTCTAGAACAAGAAGGCAAAGCAAAAATAGAAAAAATCCTCCTGATAACCACCTGAAAGAGCTCCCAGGAAAAAAAATCTCACAGGAATAGCATAGTCAAATTTCAAAGCTCCCAGGTTAAGGAGAAAATATTGCAAGCAACAAGAAAAAACAATTTAAAAATCATGGAGCCACAATAAGGATTACACAAGACCTAGAAGCTTCTACAATGAAGGACAACTGGTCTTGGAACACTATATTTCATAGGGCAAAAGAACTGGGATTACAACTAAAGGTAACTTATCCAGCAAGGTTAAGTGTAATCCTGAATTTAAAAAATGGATTTTTAACAAATTGAAAGAATTTCAGGTATCTGTGACCAAAAGAGCAGAACTTAATGGAAAATTTGACATGAGATCCAGGAGAAATATAAGGTAAACATTAAAGATCAATTATAAGGGACTCAATAACTATTTACTTCTTATAGGTGAAAATGTGATCAATACATTTTTGACTGTCATCATTATTTAAGTAGTTTGAAAGAAAGGACTGGACTGAGACATGTATGATGGGGTGATTCTTTTTTTTTTTTTTTTAAGCAATAGGGGTTAAGTAACTTGCTCAAGGTTACGTGGCCAGTTATTTCTGGGTGTGGTGCTGAGTGTCTGAGCCCAGGATTCGATCTCCAGGTCGTCCCAACACTGGAGCCAGTGCTCTTACTCGCTGAACCACCTGGCCGCCCCTAAGCAATCAGGGTTAAGTAACTTGCTCAAGGTTACACGGCCAGGTGTTTCTGGGTGGGTGCTAAGTGTCTAAGCCCGGGATTCGATCTCCAAGTCTTCTCAACACTGGAGCCGGTGCTCTTACTCGCTGTGCTACCTGGCCGCCCCATGATGGGGTGATTCTAAAGAATAAAACTGAGTAGGGAGAGATAAAAAGGAGTAATTATCTTATACAAATGAGGCATGAAAGGAAGAACTGATACAGAAGAATCAGGTGGGGGTGGAGGGCTGATAGTGCTGGAACCTGACTCTCATTGGAAATGGTTCATAGGATAGGATGAGGGAGAGACTTTCAGAAGTGTGTGTAGAATAAGAATTAGGAGAGGGGAGGGGATAAGGGTAGACTGAGGTGGTTGGTTGATTGCTGTCCTTTTTTCTCAAAGAGAATCAAAATGACATCACAAGTTTCAGTGTGTCTGACTGTGGCTGATCAGGCCAATATGAATGCTTTACCACAGGTCCAGCACAAATAGTCTGTGTGAACATTTGGGGTGGATTCTCTAAATTTGTGTATTCTCCATCTCCTTTGAGCTGTTTCAATTCTACTTTGCTCATACAGCACAATGCCTTCTCTGATGTGAGCACACTATGCTGAGTGGTCCTGTGCCAATGTTTCTCATGTCACACAAAGTTCTTCAATTCACAACTCCAACAATAGTACGTTAGTATCTCATTTTCCCAACATCCCCTCCAATATTTGTCATTTACCTTTTCTGTCCTATTAGCTAATCTAATAGGTATGAAGTAGGACCTCAGAATTGTTTTAGCTTACATTTCTCCAATCAATAGTGAGTTAGAATATGTTTTTATGGGGCAGCTAGGTGGTGCAGTGAATAGAACACTGGCCCTGGAGTCAGGAGGACCTGAGTTCACATCCAGCCTCAGACATGTAGCACTTACTAGCTGTGTGACCTTGGGCAAGTCACTTAACCCCAATTGCCCCTCCAAAAAAAAAGGCAAAATAAATAAATAAACAAACAAATAAATAAAGCACATGGGGGATTTAAAAAAAGAATATGTTTTTATATGGCTATATATAGCTTTAATCACTTCATCTGAAAACTGATTATATCTTTTGATCATTTATCAGTTGGGGAATAGCTGTTATTTTTATAAATTTGACATAGTTCTCTATATGTTAGAGAAATGAGGCCTTTATCAGAGAAACTTTCTTCAAATTTTATTTGCACAGTTACTATTGCTAACTGTATTTCCCTCCATCCTAATAGCCCTATTCCCCATTTATTATATTCTCTCTCTTTCCTTTCATCCTATTCATCCTCAAAAGTGTTTTGCTTCTGATTATCCCTTTCCCCAATCTGCCCTCCCTTCCTTATCACCTTCCCCTTCTATTTTCATGTAGGATAAGATAGATTTCTATACCCTACTGCCTGGGTACCTTATTTTCTAATTACATGTAAAAATAATTTTTAACATTTTTAAAACTTTGAGGTACAAATTCTCACCTTTCCTCCCTCCTTACCCACCCTCATTGGGAAGGCAAGCAATTCAATATAGATTGCACATGTGTAGTCATGCAAAACACTTCCATAATAGGCATATTGCAAGAGACTGGCTCTATTTTTCTCCATCCTATCCCTCCTCCCTCCCCTGTTCAAGTCTATTCTCTCCTTTCACTCTGTCTCTCCTCAAAAGTGTTTGCTTCTGATTACCCCCTCCCCCAAACTGCCCTCCCTTCTATCACACACACCCCCATATCCCTTTCCCCCTCCTACTTTACTGTAGGGAAGATAAGTTTATATACTCAATTTAGTGCATATGTTATTCCCTCCTTAAGCCAATTCCAATTAGAGTAAGGTTCACTCATTCCCTCTTACCTCCCCCCTCTTCCCCTACCCTGTAAAAGCTTTTTCTTGCCTCTTTTACATGAGACACCTTTCCTTTTCTCCTTCTCCCAGTACATTCCTCTCTCACCATTTAATTTTATTTTTTAGATATTATCCCTTCATATTCAACTCACCCTGTACCCTCTGTCTCTGTCTGTCTGTGTCTGTCTGTCTCTCTCTCTGTCTCTCTCTCTGTCTCTGTCTCTCTGTGTCTCTGTCTCTCTCTCTCTGTCTCTCTGTCTCTCTCTCTCTCTGTCTCTCTCTCTCTCTCTGTCTCTCTCTCTCT
>NW_027185809.1:19151324-19157016 GCF_028583685.1 Petaurus breviceps papuanus
TCTCTCTCTCTGTCTCTCTCTCTCTCTCTGTCTCTCTCTCTCTCTCTTTGTCTCTCTCTCTCTCTCTCTCTCTCTCTCTCTCTCTCTCTCTCTCTCTCTCTCTCTCTCTCTCTCTCTCTCTCTCTCTCTCTCTCTCTCTCTCTCTCTCTCTCTCTCTCTCTCTATATATATATATATATATATATATATATATATATATATATATATATATATATATTTTCCCTCTACCTACCCTAATAATGAGAAAGGTCTCATGAGTTACATATATCATCTTTCCATGTAGGAATGTGAACATTCAATGTTAATAAACACTTTATGATTTCTCTTTCCTGTTTACCTTTTCATGTTTCTCTTGAGTTTTATATTTGAAAGTCAAGTTTTCTATTTAGCTCTGGTCTTTTCTCAAGAATGCATTAAATTCCTCTACATTATTGAATATCAATTTTTCCCCTCATAGATTACACTCAGTTTTGCTGAGTAGGTGATTCTTGGTTTTAATTCTAGGTCCTTTGACCCCTGGAATATTATATTACAAGTCCTCTGATTCTTTAATGAAGAAGTTGCTAAATCTTGTGTTATCCTAATCAATACTTGAATTGTTTCTTTCTGGTTTCTTGCAATATTTTCTCCTTGACCTAGGAACTCTGGAATTTGGCTATAATATGTAATATATAATCATTTTGGGATCTCTTTCAGGAAGTGATTGATGGATTCTTTCAATTTCTATTTTACCCTCTGGTTCTAGAATCTCAGGGTAGTTTTCCTTGATAATTTCTTGAAAAATGATGTCTATGTTCTTTTTTTGATCATGGCCTTCAGGTAGTCCAAGAATTTTAAAATAATCTCTCCTGGATCTATCAATTCCAAAATTCTTAAGAGAGACCTTGAGAGTAGAGGGTGGGGGGAAGGTAGGATAAGGGAGGGATTATTAGAGGGGTGGGTAGATTAAGTAATAGGAGGGAAGGTAGCAGGTAGAAGTAAATTGGACTAGTGAGGAGGGACAGGGTAAATAGGATGAGAAGAGTAGTTAAGAAAAATAGGATGGAGGGAAATACACAAATAATAATAACTTAGAATGTAAGTGGGATGAATTCACCCATGGAAACAGATAGCAGAATGGATTAAAAATCTGAATTCAACAATATGCCACTTTCAGGAAACACAATAAAAATGAGATTCACACAGAGATAAAATAAAAGCCTGGAGTAGAATTTATTATGTAAGGGGCAGCCAGGTGGTGCAGTAAGAGTGCTGGCCCTGGTGTCAGGAGACCCGGGATCGGTTCCAGCCTCAGATACTTGGCACCCACACAAAAAAATTGGCTGTGTAACCTTGAGCAAGTTACTTAACCCTGATTGCTTAAAAAAAAATTTATTATGTAAAAAAAGCATTTGTAGTAGTCATGGTCTCAGACAAAGTTAAAGTTAAAATAGATTTAATTAAAAGAGAAAAACAGGCAAACTAGACTATGTGTTATCACCCATACCATTTAAAATAACTAGATAGTATAAAATAAGTCATACCCCAATTGATGAATGGCTAAAGGATATATATGAACAGGCTATTTTCGATGAAGAAATAAAGACTATAATTATATGAGAAAATGCTCTAAATCATTGTTGATTAGAGAAATGTAAATTAAACAACTATGAGATACCATCTTACACCTATCAGACTGGATAAAATGATAGATGCTCTTCAATTGGGGAATGGTTAAACAAGCTGTATTTTGTCACTGTGATGGAATACTGCTGTGATATATGATGAGCTGCTTGATTTAGAAGAACATGGAAAGACATGGATCTATGAAGGAAGAAGATATCCATCTCAAGAGAAAGAACTGACAAATAGAAATATACATTAGTATGGTCTTACATATATGTATGTATATGTTGTATATATATATATATATATATATATATATATTTGCTTGTAATTGTAGCCATCTCTAGGATGGGGAGGGGGAGGGAGAAAAAAAAATAAAAAAACTCATAGCAGAGAACAAAAGAAAATCTAGAAGTACAGAAAAGCTGGGTTGCTTTGAAAACAATATGTAGGATTTATTTCATAGGTTTTCATAAAATGGAAATTTATTGTTTCATATTGAATACTCTCGTGTTCTGCTGTGTACATGGAAATGGTTTTTTTTTCTCATTTTGTATGTAAGTTTAAAATGAATATTAAAAAAAATAATTCCTTTTCTGCTTTTCCTATTGTCAATTGTACCCTGTGAAATCCCCAGATTAGGTTACTTCTACCATCTGTTTCCTATATTTCTCTTACAACTGTGCTTATTAGGTTCTTTACCATTTATGTATCTAAGATCAACTAGGTCCTCACTGCTGCAGTAAATTTTCCCTGATTTACTTCAATAAATTGTTAAACCCCCTACTATGTGCCAGGTGCCAGGTGGTGATAGAAAGGCAAGAAGGCAGTCCCTATCCTAAAGGAAACACATACTTTTTCACTTTCTTTAGTGACTATTACAAACCATTTTAGCTCAATCTCCTCAAATCATCCTTTCCCCATTCACTTTTAGTAGAAGACTTTGCCTCCTACTTTACTGAGAAAAAAATGGAGGCCAGCTGGCATAAATTTGCTCTTCTCATCTACTTGGCAATTCAAAATTCCTACATTTTTATTCATTTCTTTTTCCTCCTTTCCTCCTATTCCTAAGAAAGAGCCAGCTCTTCTCCTTTCTCAGGCTGAAACACCTCTACTTATGCCCTCGATCGCATTTATTCCTGTGTTCCCTAGGAGTTTGACTATTTGACAACTCTTTTCAATTTTTTCTTAAAAATTGCATTTTTCTGCTCCCTATAAATATGTACAGACCTCATTATTCTTAACAAAGCCTTCACTTGTCCCACCCATCTCAAGCTACATACATTTCTTCTCCCTCCTTTAAAAATGTGTTTACTTTAAAAAAAATTGTTTATTATGAACCTAACAATCATCAACCAACATAAATATTTTCATGCCATTCAACAAAAATTTACTTAGAACCTAACTGTGCTAGGGATACCAAGAAAAAAAATAAAATATAAGAAACTGTAACTTTATTTCTTAGTTTTTTTAAGTTTATTTTAAATTCAGCATAATAGTAATTGATAGTGGTTTTGCTTCTCTGTCTTCCCTTCTGAACTTCTTTGTTGTCTTCTGTTACTTTAAAATTGATTTGATGCTCTTTATTTTCTCTCTTTTTCTTAAACATCACTTTCAGTATCCCATCTTCCCCTGACAAATATCATCCCAAATAACTCCCTTATAACAGATCAGTAGGGTTAACCAAAACACATTTACATATCGACCCTTATGAAAATATCTTAATCTGAACCTCTTGTCCATCACCAATCTGCCAATAGTTGAGCAGTAGTTTAAAATATCAGTCTTGTGGAGAAATTGGATCACTACATTGATCAGAGTTCTTGAGTCTTTCAAAGTGTCATTTTTTTCTTTTTTTGTCTTTATTAATTTGTTTACTTTTAGTTTACAAGTTTTCTTTTTTTTGGTCTTTATTAATTTCAAAGTGTTATTTTTAAAAGCATTCCCATAGCAGTATAACTTCTTTTGCTTGCTTCATTCTGTATCAGTTCATGCAAGTTTTCCTAGATTTTTCTGAATCTGCTTTCTCATTTTTTATAGTAGCGATAAAATTTCATTACCTTAATATACCATAAACAACTATTCCACAATTGAGGGTCACTACTTATTTTTGTGTTTTCTGTTACAACAAAATTCCTGCTTCCATATTTTATATACACGAGTCCATTCCCTGTTTTCTCTTTGTAGTATATACTTAGAATGGTATCACTGGATCAAAGAGCATGCACAATTTAATGACTTCTGGGGGATAGTTCAAAAGTACTTTCCAGAAAAGTTGAAACAATTTACAGCTTTACCAAAAGTACTTGTCTTCCTGTAGCCCCTCAAATAATTGCTGTTTTCCTTTTTTAGGGGGTCATTTTTGCCAAAGTAATGAGAGTTAGTTGGAATATGAGTTAACATTTCATTTGTCTTATCAGTAATCTGGAGCATGTTTTTCCTTTGAAAACTGTATCCTTTGGTTACTAACAATAGGGAAATTGCTCTTGTTCTAATATATTTGCATCAATTCCCTGTATTTAGGATATCAAACCTTTTTTTTTCTGAGAAATTTGCTGTAAACATTTTTTTCTTAGTTAATTCTTTCTCTTCTAATTTTATTATTTTATTTGTATAGCCTTTTTAATGTTTTATCTTTTTTTTTTTTGCTTTTTTAATGTTTTATACTCAAAATTGTCCCTTGTCTCTTTTATGGTCACCTCTGTCCTCTGTTAAGTCAAGAGTTCTCCTCTTATCCATAGTTATATATCTCCTTTCCTGCTCCCCTAATTTATGGTATAACATTTTACATTTAGGTCATTCATCCATTTGAACTTATTGTACTAATATGGTATAAGATTTTTGTCTAAACCTAATTTCTGCCAAACTAATTTCTAGCTTTCCCAGCAATTTTTGCGAAATAGTGAGTCCTTATCTAAGTAAGTGATGTTTTAGGGTTTATTAAACACTGTATTACTACATTTAGTTGTGCCATTCATCATCTTTTCAATTTTTTAACAAGTACCAGATATATTTGATTATTTCTTCAGTATAGTTTGAAATGAAGTACTGCTAGATGCCTTTCCTTCTTACTTTCCTCCCATTATTTTCCTTGAAACTAGACCTTTTGTTTTTCCAGATTAAAGTTATTCTGTCTAGTTTTATAAAATAACCTGTGGGTAGTTTGAGTGGTATAGTGCTAAATGTGCTTAGTTTATTATATTAGTATAACCCAACCATAAGCAATTAATCTTTCTCCATTTAATTACTTCTTTATTTGAAGAGTGTTTTGAAATTAAATATTTCTATAATTTCTGCCTATGATTTCGCAGGCACACACACACATTCTCTATTTCATTGTCTATACTTAGTTTATCTGTGTTTTCTATCTCTTACTGGGTTTTGTCAGTGATAAGCAGAAAAGTAATTTATTTTTCTGAGTATATTTTTGTTAATTTTTAATTTACTCAGGTTATTTCAATTAATTTTTAGATGAATCTCTAAAATTCTGAGACCTTCATGCTTATTCCCTCAATTTCATTGTTCTTGTCTTCCTAGCCAGCACCATATCAAATAGTGGTGACAATGGATATCCTGCTATACTGCTGATATTACTGGAAAAGCCTCTAGCATTTCTCTATTACAGATAGTTTTAGCTATTGTTTTTGGATAGATGCTGCTTGCCATATGTAAAGTCATTTTTTAAGCCAGTAGTACCTTGGGTTCTATACTAGAACGAAATGAAATACTTCTAGAAGATTTGCCTTAATAAAAAGATTTACTTTGGCCATAACAGAAGGATTTTCAATAAGGACATTATGTGATGTTAGCTGAGCACAGCATTCCTGTGTTGTCCATGGGAGTTCAATGGTCAAACATCCCCTGAGGCATAGTGGAGCTCCTCCTGGCTTTTAGTACTCTGGAAAGTAGTCATCCATGTCAATTGCCTAGACCTTAGCCGCCGCCCCCCCCCTCCCGGCTGAAACAAAACCAATAGTCTCTAACAGTAACTTCCAAAAAGAAAATGAAAAAAAAAGAAACAACACCAACAAAAAAAAAAAAAACAAAACACACAACCAAACACATCAGCCAAAGTAACACTCACCTA
>NW_027185809.1:19157116-19260107 GCF_028583685.1 Petaurus breviceps papuanus
AACGAACAACAATATGACAACGACTTTCTTTGTTTCTTTTATTTTCGCTTCAACCACCCCCATTAACAATCCCAACACCCCCACCCCCCCCCCCCCCCCCCCCCCCCCCCCCCCAGTCAACTAAACCTCCAGGACAGTTTTAATTCCTTTTAAAGAAAAACCAACCTGAATGGGGCTGCCAGTCAGCTCCCAATGAGGAGAGACCTAGTAGCTCTTAACATTTCAAACTCATGAGGGTACCACAGAGGCTAGAAATGTCTAGTTCAGGATTGACTACCTACACCAAAGGAAAAAGACACAATATAAAAATAAAAAAGATACAAAACCACAGACACTTTTAGGCCAATTCATGCACTCTCTGTGCTGTATAGGGAGCTTCCATTTTTGCCAGCTTTCCCATTTTTGGGAAAGGAGTCTTTAATCTACCCAATGATTAGCAAGCAGGAAGGAAAGGAGAGAGGTTAAAGTAGGCAGTGGGAAAAGGAAGAATTGTTCATGTATTGTCTACTATGTGCCAGGCACTGTGCTAAGTGCTTTTATTTCTTTTGGAGGCAATCGGGGTTAAGTGACTTGCTGAAGGTCACACAGCTAGTGAGTATCTGAGGCTGGATTTGAACTCAGGATCTTTTGACTTGGGTCCTTTTGACTCCATTGCACCACCTAGCTGCCCCACTAAGTGTTTTTATACAAATATTATTTAATTTGATCCCTACAACAACCTTGAGAATTAGGTGCTATTATTCCCATTTTACAGTTGAGGAAACTGAGGTACAGAGAGGTCAAGTGAGTTGCCCAGGTTCACACAACTACTAAATGTCTGAAGTCAAATTTTAACTCAGGTCTGACTTCCTGATTCCAGGCTCCTAGCTGTCTCAAACAGCTAGGAATAAAAAGGGGGAGGGAAAGGGAGAGAGTCAGGGACAGTCATAGGGAGAGGGGAAGAGACAGAATTCCCATTCCAGGTTCTGGAGTGGAAGTTGTTTATGTTGTAAACTGAAGTTGTCCACCCGCACCCCCTAAACCTGGGTGCATTTGTTCATATCCTCAGTTCTAGAAAGATTTCAGGGCTCTTGGGGAGAATCAATCATTGTCTTCTCAAGTGCCTAACTAGAGTATTGTTAACAAAGTACAGATGGCACAGTTTCCAGTGGCCTCTAAATGCTAACCAAAAAGTCCCAAACAATTCTTTGCACAGTTATTCAGAATATCCCAAAAATATGGTTAGGTAGAAGACAGAAGTCATACTGGTATGCCTGTAGATGACTATTACTCTCAAATACAAAAATTATGCAAAAATCAATCAATAGCAGTTTACTGTAATTCTCTTCAGAGTATAGTTCTTAAAGAGATGAAGCATATTCACATTTGTCTAAAGTAGATCATTCTGTTCTAAAATTGTTAACACCACCAAGTGATGTAGGCCAGGGCTGATCAAGTTAGTTACTTTAGGTTCAATTTTGGAATGAAATGTAACATTCATACGTGGGACAGTGAACAAAAAGAGATTTACTTAGCCATAGCCAAGAAAGGATATTTGAGGGACCACATTTATTTAGATAATCACTCCCTTGCCTCTGTGTTGTTCATGATGGTGTACCAGTGTCAGGGCCCATCTGGAGTTCTTTGTGGCTTTTTGTATTAAGCGGACTAGATAGCCACTGTAACAGTCTAAGCCTTATTCCCTTGAGCCAGTCAAATCTTGATTAGACTTCATTATGTTTTTTTTTTTTTTTAAAGCAATTGGGGTTAAGTAACTTGCTCAAGGTTACACGGCCAGTTATTTCTGGGTGTGGTGCTTCATTATGTTTTAAGGAATAACCAGTCTAACCTTCATGGGCTGGACCATAAGACATTCCTACTATACTACATTAAGCTTTTTTAATCCTGGGATTTAAAAAAAAAACAACCCAAACAAAACCCAACAATTTAAGTGGGTATTGTATGTTGTCAAGCTTTTCCTGTATGTCATGGCATAATTATGAGTTTGTTATTGTTTTTGTTATTAATAGAGTCTATTGTGTTTTTAGTTTTCCTAATGTTAAACTAATCCTGTATTCCTGCAATAAATGTAACCTAATTATATTGTATAATCTTTTTAATATATTGCTATAATTTCTTTGATAATGTTTTATGCAAAATATTTATATTTATTAGACATATTATCCTAAAGTTTTGCTTTGCTTATCTCTTCCTGGTTTGTTTATCAGGACTATATTTATTTTGCTAGGTAAGATGCCTTCTTCCTCTATTTTTATGTAATATTATTTAATAATATTATTTAATAATCCTCTATTTATGTAATATTATATTTAATTGCTCTGTGGTATACCTACCCATACCTCTTACTCTGGGAATAGCACTCAAGTCAATGCTATTATTTCTGGAAATGATGTCAAACAATCCATTTAAGACTCCCCTCACCATCCCTGTCACTTCCTTTACAAAAAATAAAAACTTCAAACCTTCATGGCCCCCCATTCTCCTTTACATCCTTTCTTCCCCTATTAGAATGTTAAATTTCTTGAGAGAGAGGGATTATCTTGCTTTTATATCCCTATCATTCAGCAGAGTGCTTGGCACATGGTAATCTGCTTAATTAAAGCTTTTATTCATTGTTTCAGTATCATTTTCATTGGTAATAATGACTTTGAAGTTTGTAAAGTGCTTTACAAATATTATTTCATACTATTCTCACAACAATCCCTCTAGGTATTATTATCCTCCTTTTACAGATGAGGAATTGGTTAGCAAATGTCTAAGATGGGAGGTGAACTCAAGTTTTCCTTACTCTAGGTCCAGCACTCTATCCATTGTGCCATCTAGCTGTGATTCATTCTTTGACCTAAATATTCTTTTCTTTTTTTTTTTTTTTAAAGCAATTGGGGTTAAGTAACTTGCTCAAGGTTACACAGCCAGTTATTTCTGGGTGTGGTGCTGAGTGTCTGAGCCCGGGATTCGATCTCCAGGTCATCCCGACACTGGAGCTGGTGCTCTTACTCGCTGTGCTACCTGGCTGCCCCCAACCCTTCTTTTTTGAATGTTTGATGCATACAAAATTCTGCTAAATACTCATTCTGTGTGAATCTTTGATGTTGTGTTTCTTATATACAGTATACATTTCAATTCTGCTTCCTAATCCATCCTGTTATTCTCTCCCATTTAATAGGTGAATTCATTCTATTCACTCTCTGCCTTAATCTTAGAAATCTCTCCCCATCATCTTATTCCTCTATCTCTTCCTATTTTTATACTACACTCAGGGTATGTGTGTTTAATCCTCCTTTGTTGTTGGGTTCATTTGTTCTAGTTGTGTCTGACTCTTCCTGACCCTATTTAGAGTTTTACTGGTGAAATGACCCAAGCCATACCAATAGTTCTGAGCATCAGTTTATTGAGCTGGCCAGAGACAGTCTCCCAAGGAAACCTTAGGAGAGCTGCCCCGACTGTCAGGAGGGGAGGAATATTTAAAGCCAAAAACCTCAAAACAGGTGTGGAAAATAAAGTTAGTCTTGTGGTAAGTAAAGTTAGTCTGACAATGGTACATAAGCACATCCGTTGTAGCCAGGCCTTGGTCTGGACAGTTGTATAGTCCTTACCTTGATTTATTGTGAGACCCAGATGTCCTGGGTCATTCTGACATCTTATCAGGAAGTATGGCCAGGTCTGTTTCTCACAAGAGAGGGGCTCCTGGCTAAGCACGTACGAGTTCAGGAAGAATTCAGTAATTTTCCAAACTTGTTACATACAGGGGCTTAGTATATGAGGCCATGGGCATTTCACTGGCAATGATATTGGAGTGATTTGCTGTTTCCTTTTACAGCTCATTTTACAGATGAGGAAACTGAGGCAAACAGGATTAAGTGACTTGCCCAGGGTTACATAGCTAGTAAGTGTTTGAGGCTGGATTTGAATTCAGGTCTTCCTGACGCCTGGCCTAGTTTTATCTACTGTAGTGCCTTGCTTCCCTTTGCCCAGTTCCAATAAAAGTGAGGTTCTTGAGATGCTTTTCTTCCCTTACTTTCATCTCTGTTTGTATTATCTTCTGGTGTGCTCCAATTATGAGTGTGAGAAATGCTAACATTTTTGGTTCCCACAAATTCTATAGGAACAATGGATGCTGCAAAGACAGATGTTACACATAATATGCAGGAAGGTGCAAATCAGGATGAGGGAAGGAAGAGCTGAGTGACCCTTTCCAATCATATTCCTGGAAGAAATCTGTAAATTTTCCCTTGCAAGAGGCCTAGGCTAAACTGGCCTAAACTGGTCAGGGTCAAAGGATGGTCACCAACTTTTTATGAATATGCATGTTTAACTAGCCTCTTAGACATTAGCTGACACACCCTGCATAGAATTAGAACCTCATTATCCAAACATGGAGCCCATGTTAGCTCATGTTTGGGAAGAGGGAACACATGAAGCAGTAATATGGAATGGGCAGGTCAGAAAGATTGTAACCCAGAAGAGCTGGAAACAATCCCAGTTCTGAAGGGAGGAAGAAGGCATGAATGAAAGCAGCATAAAAAGACTCATGTTTGTCTGATTCTCTGTAGTCTTTTGAAGAGGCTACCCGTTTATTCAGAAAGAATAAATGTAAAATAAAGGTAACGAAAACCTTCCTGCTTTCCAATGAGTATTGTTTATTCCTAGACTAAGTATGTTTCTAACATGAGCAATAGCAAATTCATCTCTCTGATTTTTTCTCTAGTGTATCCTTTTCCTTCTTCTTTTAAAACCAGTTAAACAGAGCAGAAGCATAATCAGTCTCTTCTTTTGTCTTCTTCACTCTCTGTGAATCTTACTGAGTGGAATTCTGACACTTGTCCCATCTTCTGCTATTAGAATGTAGGCATTCAGCTCCTTTATGTACTCAAATACATCTGTTATCCTTTCTCCAGTCCTGAAAGTAATTCCAAGGAAATAAGGAGGGGTCTCTGTACCCAGATCCCTTTATGACACGTGAATACCTTTATCTCACAGAATTAAGTTGTGTTTATGCCTTTTTAGTCTTTCCCTTCTTGCCGCTACTTCCTTTCAGTGCTAACATGCTTTGGTCTCCTCTATTCTGAAATAAATTAAATCCTTTCCTTGACCATGCCATTCCTTCAAGCTACTGTCCCATCCTCACTTCACTGCCACACTCTTATGAAAAGTGGTCTACCTTTTTTTTTTTTTTGGAGGGGGGAAGGCAGGGCAATTAGGGTTAAGTGACTTTGCCCAAGGCTACACAAGCTAGTAAGTGTTAAGTGTCTGAGGTTTGATTTGAACTCAGGTCCTCCTGACTCCTGGGCTGGTGCTCTATTCACTGTGCCACTTAACCCCCTCCCTCCCCTCAATGTCTTACTACCTTTATTCATTACCTACTTGTTCCTTGAATCTAACCATTCTATCAGAACATCTTTTTCAAACGTGACTTTGAATGACTTCCTCACTAAATCCAGGTCTTTTTTCCTGTGCTCATTCTTCTCCATCCTCTTGTGACAGTTAACAATGGACTTTTTATTCTTTATATTTCAGTGAAAATTCCTCCTGTCTTCTCATCCTTTGGTCTTTCTTTGCATATAGTTCCATCCACTAAATGGTGTTAAATGTTACCTTAGGGAAGATGATTTTCAAATCTCTATCTCCATTCCCAAATATTTCCCTAGAGCTCCAGTGACATTTCTAATTCCCACCTGAATCTCCTGCCAGTGATGGGGTACCTGGGGTCTAGGTCAATTTGTGGAACCAATTCGTAAAACCAGTCTGTGCAGTTGTAACTGCAATTTGTATTGTAAAATTGTAATCTGTGAAATCCCTTTCCCAGCCTTAGGCCCTGCTCCTTCCCCCTATTGGAACTCCCTAGGCAACACCTTGTGACTCCTTTGTTCTTACTTAATCTCTTCATGTCTCCTACAGTCTGGCCCAAATACTCCTTTGTCCTTGCCTCATGTCTCCTCAGGTCTGGCCCAAATCTCATCTAAACTATCTATGCACTAAAGTCACAAGTTCCTCTCGGTCAGCTCTAACCTTTATCTATGCACTGAGGTCCCTTCCCTCCATCCCGCCATCCCTGACAATGGCAGCCCTACCCTTTAAAAGTAAAAGCATGTACCCCTCTCACTCGCAGGTCCCCTAAAGGACTCTTGCCCGATTCTCATAGAAGTGTGACAATAAACTTCTACAACTCTCACTCCAATTAAGCCTGAGACCTTGAATTCTTTCCAGATACTATTGCAGGTTTTCTGGTCTTAGATAAGATCAGAGTTCCTGCTAAACCTGGAGGGAGCCATCCCTCATCATTTTGGCGAGCCAGCCAGGATAAGTCTGTAGTCTCAAGCTTTCTTGGAGTTCTGGTAAACTCCCTTTACCCCTTCCCTCTAGTCCTGTACGTCTGGTTCATTCAAGCACCTAGGAAGGCTTGATTGGACAATTCCGGTCTGGGACCAGAATCCGGTCTATTTTTTAATAGACCTGGGACACATCCCACATGGATGGGGGACACCCTGTCCAGGAACAAGTGTCTCCACGTCTAAAAAAATATACACATATATTTTTTTAGGCAAGGCTTTTTCTCGTGGGGCGTCATGGAAAAGCAAAAGACTACAAGTGACTTTTGGCAGCTAGGTGGCGTACTAGCTGTGTGACCCTGGGCAGGTCCCCTAAGGACTCTTGTCTGCTGTAAAAGGTGTAAAAATAAACTTTCTCAACTCTGAGTCCAAGTAAGGCTGAGCTGAATTCTTTCCAGACGCCATTGCAGGTTTCCTGGTCTTGGATAAGATCAGGGTTCCTGCTGAACCTATTGGGATTCCGTCCCTCATCACCAGTACCTCAAATTCAATATCCCCCAAACTGAACTTACCATACTCCTAAAAATTGCCCCTCTCTCTAACTTTTCTATTTTGATCCACCTAATAACCCAAGCTCACCACCTTGGAGTACTTTTTTATGATTTAAAAAATTGTATTCTAAACTTAGCAAATCTAATAACCATCAACAAAAACATTCAAATACACAAAAGAGGACAAAAATAATTGTACATAATTCCATAAATTGTAAAACTTACACTTAAAAAAACCATTATTCACTTTCATGTCCTTTTCTGAACATTTCCTTGTGTATTTTTCTCCAATTTTATTATTACATGATTACAGTGTGTATAATACTGATTTTGCTTTCTTTACTCTGTGTCATGTTATACCAGTGCTATTGCTCATAGATCATAATATAATTCCTTGGTCATTGGACAAATGAGTATTCCATATATGTTATGAATAAAACTGCCATAAGTTAAGCTGTATCTTACATTTTCAGCCATATTTACCCTACATCCTTCATTTACTCTAAGTTCCAGTAGAACTAGACTACTTGCCAACCCATTTTATTTTTTCTCCCATTTCTTTGCCTTCCCCCATGTGATCTTTTGCATCTCAAATGTTTTTTTTTGTGTGTGTGAACCTGTACTTTGTCCTTATTTTGTGTTACCTTGTGTTTCAATGGTTTGTGTGCATGCCTTTTCCTACCCTTAGAGTATGAGCTTCCTGGAAACAGGCTGTTTGCCACATGTACCAATAGTGTGTAGTACAATTAGCTTGAAAAGTTCATTAAATAAACACTCCTACAAAATTACAATAGAGCTGATAGGTGGCACAATGGATACAGACAGGGCTAGCCCTGGAGTCAGGGGAACCTGAGTTCAAATCTGAACTCTGACACTTACTAGGTATGTAACCCTCGGCAAGTCACTTAACCCCATGTGCCTCAGTTTCCTCATCTGTAAAATGAGCTAGAGGAGGAAATGGAAAACCACACTAGCATCTTTGTCAAGAAAACTCCAAAAAGAGATCACAAAGAGTCAGACATGACTGAAACAACTCAACAAACAAAATTGCGAATTAAAAGAATTAAACTCTACACTCCTTAGGTATTTGAGGCCTTCAGTATCTGGCTACAACTTACCTTTACAGCTTTATTTTCTACAACTCATCAACCTGAACCCTATTCCCTAGCCAAATTAGTCTACTTGATATCTCCTTTATTTACATTTTCCTCCTTCTGTGTTTTTGCTTATGTTATCCTACCATCAGAATTGCCCCTTTTTTCTGCTTCTTATCCATATCTCTTAAGGTTCAGCTTTAGTTCTATCACCTTGGTAAACCATCTGTAAAATAAAGAATAAGATTTTATAGCTTCCTATACTCGTCCAGCTTCTAAGTGGCATATCCATTCTTTGATTCCCTAATTATCTATTTCCTGTATAACTCTACCTCAGTTCATTTCAGGACTTTAGGCAACAGAAATATAGCTCCACCCTCAATTGATCTAACTAGAGTTTATTTTATTTTTTAGTACAAAGAGTTTATTGCTTATAAAAATAAGTTATTTAACAATGTAGATTTCTGGCACCATGTGAAGTTTTCATTAAAATGAAAATAGCCCTTGAAAATGACTTATGAGACTGATCCAGAAGGATGAGCTCACTACTAACAAACACAGAACACACTGCATTATTTTCTTATATTATGTACACAAAAAAGTCCTCTTTTCCTTCTGTGCACCAGCTGAAGTATAAAATTAGTCCCCATCAACCACAGAGACAACCTGGTATCCAACAGCACTGGTTCAGCCTTAATATACAGTAAAGCACTGTTTACTAAAGGAAAAGAATGAATGTATTGATGTTGAGAAGAGAGTTAACTACTGAGCCATCAATATTGTTTAGGTTGATCTGGAAAAGTTTTGGGTGCTGGGTTTATTTTTCCACCTGCTTGTCATCCTGAGGGTCTGAAAGCAGGGTTGGGTAGGGTTACTGTCTGCAGGTGTTATGGAAGGCTTTGAGGCTTCGGAAATCCCTCCATGTGGAAGGAAGGCCATCTTGCAAAAACTTTCTGCATTGCTGGCATGGAGCCTGGAACAGCTTTATGTAACTTCTTAACACGGTCATGAAGGACCTGACCACAACATCTGGCATCTGGGGCAACTGGTAGTGAAGGAGGACTGTGGTGGCATGATCTGTCACCTTTTGGAACACTTGATAGTTGGATTTAGACCATATGTCAAGCTTTCCATCTTTTGTGTATACACTTTCATTGTGTCCTTTGACAATTGTTCGATCAACGAAGAGACTCCTCATGACCACAATGACTTTCAGCACCCTTCCTAAAGTAACCAGAAGCACTGCAGATGTTCCATTGGGTCTGGATAAATGAATTGGCATTTCAGGGAACATCCTATCAATGCGGCTGAACACATCATCAACATACTGTGGCGGTAAAACAAGGGTCATAGGCTGAGCACTCTGTTTTGCAGATACTCCCAGCTGGTTGGCAGAACGTTTCAGAGACTGTTGATTCAGGAGACCAGAAGCTGGACCAGCATGGTACTGCAACTTGTTCGACCACTTACATGCTTGAAGTAGCTGGCTATAGAGAGGAGTCTTGTCCTGAACAGGATCTAGGCTTAACAATCAACTATTATGGAGAGGGTGGTTCTCAGATGGCTTGCCTACCAAGTTACTCAGACACTCCAGTTCATTGAGGCCCCAATTGCCTGAGTGTAGGTGGTCCTGGAAGTGGGTGATAAAGGTCTTCTCCCTGCCCTCCAGCGTCTTCTTGTTCTGCATGCCATCCTTCAGTTAGTCAAACACCCGGCTCACACTGGAGTGCAGTGCCTGGATGGTGCCAATGGCCTGAATGAAAGCCTCTAGATTCACCCCAATGTTCAACACATCCACCATGTCGAACGCTAGCAGCCCCGGCCTCCACTCCCCCAGCCAGCTGCCGGGGCAATCTAACTAGAGTTTATTAATAGGATATAAACCAAGTGATACACACAAGCAAAAAACGATATAAGGAGATAAGCACTAATCCACTTCACTGCCATCTAGTTTTGCTCCTGAGAAATGAAATATCCTGTGTAACAGTCTCATGAAGCTAGTCCTGCCCAGAACTAAAGGCTAATAAGCCCTTAGTTGTAAGCTACCCAAGAAGGTCAAGACTAAGTTTTGCACTTTGGAAAACAAAGGAAGTTGGAGCCCTTTATAAATGTTATGAATTTATAAAGCATGGTAAACAGACATCAGGCAACACTGACTATACCATCCATCAGTAAGCTAGAAAAGGATGCACATCAGAATTAGTAAAATTCCTTTGGTGTTAAGGGATTGTCATCATACACTTATTCTTATTGTTTTGTTTGCCTACTCCTGAAATGAACAAATGAAATGGACATGACAGCAAAGCCAATTATAATTTGATAGGAGTGTTTATTAACCAGCTGGTTACTGCCTCCCCAATAGGGAAGACAGCATTGAGTCTTCTGTAAGATACACTTATATAGAGTTAGGTGTTGCTAATCAACAAAGTGTGGTTCCAAGGGGGTGTAATGCCATTTCTAGTGAAGCCTTGATTACCTAGCAAAGCCCTGGATACAAACATAAACAGACCTGAATCTGAGGCATGTTTCTAGCAACACAGGTGAAAAGTTCCTTCACTATTGTGGCCTATTAGGTGGTTTCCAGGGACCCTGGTAGGGGCCCCTTCTGGCAGGTTTAGGGAGCTTTGGTGTATAATTTCTGGTGGGCACTTCACTCCCCCCTTTCTTGTTCATAGTTGAAACTCAGACTCAACTGAGTCCGGGGGACTGTTCTCTTGCACTAGGGCTGTGGTACCTGCTGCTGCCGATCCTACCATACCAAGGCCAACTAGGATAGGGACTAAAATGGGGGCTGCCAGCAAAAAGGTGTTCTTGCACACAAGCAGTCAGAAGTTAAGCTCGGGTCCGAGGAACTTGGGGTCTACCAGAGTGCTGCCCGAGTCTGCAGAGGTGATGGTAATGGGTGAAATAGGGGGGCCATCCGGGGTTCAATCGCCACCAGGAGGTGGGTTGAGGACTGGGTTGGGACTGGTGGGAGTAAGATCCCTTGGCACCGGAGTGCATTGAATAATGAACAAGGCCCCAGGGTCCTTTCCTGTAACATAGAACCTGATTCCCCAAGGTGTCCCAGTTTTCCAATCCTGTTTGGTCCAATCCAAAACCTTGATGACAACTGGGTTACATGACTTAAGGGTATTACAATGAAATTAAATGTGGTGACCCAATCAGCAATGGTTACACAATCCCAACTGGCACAGTGATATTTCCCCTTTCCCCCACAATCGGAGGGATCCTCAGGGCAGACATACGACTGGGTTGACCAAAGGCTGCTTTTCTGTTCACGTCTCCACAAGCAGCATCATTGGTCCCCGAAGAAAACATGCCAGTATAGGGAAACAACATAAATCTGGGGCACAGTGATCAAAGAAAAAGGGTGGGCTGGCCATGAGTCACATTTTTGAAATTAGAGTCCCATCAATTGTCTTAGTAAGAGTCCAAGAGTACAAGGTGGGAGCATAGGACTTGGAACTGGCCAAAGGCAGGAATGCCAGGAACAGGAGCGTCAGGACAGTCTCATATCTTCAGTTGTAAGTCACTGGTTGGCTCTGTTACCCACAGGTCTGGTGGGTTGGGAGGAGCCGTCACCTTGATGTGTGAGGGGTGGATCCAGGCTTTTCTTCCGGCTACCTTAACAGCAGAGTGGTCTGGTATACTGCTCGAACTGCATCCTGGATGTTTCGGAGAGCTTGGAGGGACTTGAGAAGTAAATAATTAACAGTCATACATAACAGCATTCATCACCCAAAATACAATAGAAGGTGGGGTACTGAACAGAATTTCAAAAAAGGGGAATGAATTTTACACATATGTATTCAGTTACAAATATTAACACTTGCTTAAATAATGGATCAAAATAGCAAGTTCTCTTCTGCTTTACAACTTGTTACATCAATTCAGCAATAAACATGTATTACAAGTGGATGTTTTAGTGGGTCTCTTAGAATCACACTAGAGATTTTAAAAATTTCTTCTAAAAATATTTTCCTTCTTCAAAACAGTTTCAAGATTTATAAATGATCACTAAACTTTTGTGAAGGAAGTTAACTGAAAACTTTTAAAATGATCTTAAGCAGTTTGCATAATTTTCGGTACATGTTTTAATTCTAGATGAAAAATAATATTAGATTTTCCAGTAAGCTAACATTTAAGAGCTCATATCTTTTACTGATTACTTGCTCTGAGTGTAGGGACCTGTTATAGAAGGAAAAAGCAGGGGCATATGACATTCCAAATATGCCAGGAGAAACCTCCTTGGCTCTGTGTAAATTCAGGTACAGTTACAGATATTCCATCTCATGTAGCATCTGTTCCATCTGATAGCTAGACTCAGGAATAGGTGGGAAACATTCCTTTTCAAAAACCTCATGGGTTAATTGAGCTAGGAGGGATCCCATCCCAGACAGAGGCTAAGATTGTCCCTTTGGCCTTTACCAAATGTAGACTTCTATCTGTTGACAGTATAGGATCACATTCCTCTGAGTAGCTAGTGGCATTTCCTCTCAGATGCTGATTTAATGCAGACAACTATACCCAAATTCAGAATCAAAATAAAATTTAGTTATGGTCCCAAGTGCTTTTTACCTTAAACAACAAGCCTCACCAATCACAGCTTAGAGACAATTATAATTATTTCTATTCACATGGGGCTGCAATAAGCAATAAAAATGTATCAGATCTTATAATGTAAGGAATTCCTTTTACCATAAAAGCCAATTTATAAAAATCCCTTTTGATCTTTGCAACTTCTTAGCAAGTTAGGTTCATTTAAAAACTTCCTTTCTCAGGCTGAATGACCTTGCCTAATAGAGATGGTTTCTAGGGGATTTGACAATTTTACAACATAAGGAAAATTTCTATGACTTGTAACCAGGAGAGACTGCTCTGACTGGCTGAACGGGCAGAGCGAGTCAGGCAAGTTTTCATCCAGTTAGTTCCCTCCTTTCCACATACAGTAATCAATTAACAGTTTTAGGTTTTAACATTTAAATATTAGCCCAAAATAGCTTAATTAATAATTTTACAAGTTTTTCTAAATAGCAGATATACATATTTAAAGTAACACTACTGGTATTACACAATTTTCTCCTCACTCAGGTTTTACAATATACAGTGTAGAAATACAACAATAATATAAATTGCGAGATGACATTAAATGCATTTCCAAATTACATAGAATGATTGATCTTACCAAGTGAAGAGGCTAGTTGATTTCTAACCTCATTTTCTCCTCTCTTTTTCTCATCTCCCCACTTTACATATGAATTGAGACTCAGGGTTAAATGATTTATACTAGGTCACACAACCAGTCAGTGCAGAGTTCGGAACACACTGTTTCTCACTTTTCTGATTTTCTCTCTTTCATCTT
This sequence comes from Petaurus breviceps papuanus, assembly GCF_028583685.1. Taxonomy (NCBI): domain Eukaryota; kingdom Metazoa; phylum Chordata; class Mammalia; order Diprotodontia; family Petauridae; genus Petaurus; species Petaurus breviceps. Next base: position 19,170,396 of record NW_027185809.1, read on the forward strand.
TCTCTTAGCTGTACCTCTCTTGTTTTTCTCTTTTTGCTCTATATATTCTGGGGGTGTTTCCTCCCTCCTCCATTGTTTTCCAGGAGTCCTTAGCAACCTTCTTTAATTCCTTGGCACTGGAACAAGCAAAGGGATTATTTGCAGCAAGGGAGAGACCTCTTAGATGATACTGAAGTTGGGGCTTCATGGTACAGAGTGAACTCTATATTTCAGGGGGAAACCCTCCATTTTTCCAAACTCATCACACTCATAGCACATTATCAGCTTATACTCTATCAAATAAACCTCTATGAATGTTAAGCTGTCGCAGACCCTGGTTATGGGATGGTCGATTTGGGAGAAAAAGGGTAGTGCTCATAGCATTGAGGAGAGGGTTTGGGAAACTTGGAAGTAAAAACTTCAGGCTCAGTTTACTTAGAGGGATGGGCTTCAGGGTACCTGGGGATCTAAGGTTGTTGCTAGTGGAAGCTAGGCCAAGTACCCTTTTACTAAACTATTTAGGCTGTGGAAAGAATATAATTTTAGGCTGAATTGCTCAATTGTAACACACACTTTAGTAGCTCAGATGTATCCCAGGCTTAGTATATGGGATAATGATTAACTTGTATTTGTACCTTTGTTTCACAAGCTTCTTTTCCCTTGTCTAATTGTTCCCATGCCATTCAGAAAAAATGTTCTATTCCAGGGATTTAACCTTTCAGGTAGGCAGATGACAAGCCCATGTAGCTCTGATGTAGCTACTGTACCTTCCCCACCTTTTTCTTTTTGGAGGAATTAACGTCACTGCAGCCCTAGCTCAGTTATGGCCAGGACAACAGGGAAAAAAATCTTAATGGTTCAAACCTCTTACTGTCTCCTCAGCTCTGTCAGAGCTGGATGACAGGGGAGGCTCTGTAGCCCTAGCTAAGAAAAACTGGGACCACAGGGAAGAGAATCTTAGCAGTTGTAACTTGTCACTGTGGCACTAGTCTGGTCAGAGCTGGATCACGGTGAGAAGGCACCACAGCCCTTAGCCTTGTCAGAGGCAGGGCTACAGGGAGGAGAATCTTAGTGGATTTTTCTTTTTGACCTTTTGCTCAAGTAAACTTTTCTCAGGTGTTCATTCCTTTAAAATTTCAGATCTACTTCAAGGCTTTAAGAGAAACTGCTTCTCATACAACACAGATAATACAGCTGTTTACCAGTAACAATCATGGTCTTAATTTTGAACTTTGAAATAAAAACAATTGAATAACCAAGCTGGTGACCTTAAACTTCAGTTTTTGTAGTTACACAGAACTAAAAAAAATTTTTTTTTTGGTGCCAAATAATAACCAGAATGAATTCGATTACCTGGATCTATATTCTCAATGATGTTGCACAGTTCTCTTTCTATGACCCAGGAAAGAGTTAAGTGTTAGTCCTATTTTAAAGTACAGCTTGGAAACCTACTTCTCTTTGATCATTGAAGTGACCCCTTTTCCCTTAAACAGATTTTAGGGGAGAAATTTCCCATTCTCTCTCTGTCCATTTGTCTTTCTACTTCAAGAACTTTGGCTAGAGTTCAAGGAGTAGGAGAAATGGTTTTCTGCCAACAGCCATTCCTTAAGAGATTATTAATCGGGGTGGCCAGGTAGTGCAGTAAATAAGAGCACCGGCCCCAGAGTTGGGATGACCTGGGATCAAATCCGGGCTCAGACACTTAGCACCCACCCAGAAACACCTGGCCGTGTAACCTTGAGCAAGTTACTTAACCCCAATTCCTTAAAAAAAAAAAAAAAGATTATTAATCTTTCTAGCACAGGTACAGTGTTTCTTACCACTTGGGTGCTTTTGGCTGCCTTTTTTTTTTCAATCTTACAGGGTGGCAGATTTAGAAATTTCTTTACACAATCCCATAGACAGGATATTAAAGTTATAGAGACTGAAAGAAATGCAGGCAGGGACAAAACGAAAGTTACAGACAGACAGAATACACACAAAACTACAGAACACACAGAATACACTCCGGGCCGGCGGCCCCTTGCACTGAGATTTTTTGGATTTCGAAAGGGGGCCCAGGGAACCTTTAGAGTAGTAGAGAAAGTTCACGCCCTCCCTTTTTGGGGATCCCAGGTGGAACAACTGAGTGCCTGGAGCAACTACTGGCAGTTGTCCCAGGTAGGCTGGTCAGATCCCAGGGTGGAGGGGGAAGAGCCCTGATGGGGTGGTTGAGTCAGGGGACGGGGAGCTGGCAGGAGACTGAGCTTTTGATCTTTGGCAATGGCTCCCTGGTCTGAGATTTGGGGCTGAGAAGGACTCAGGTTCCTGGTCCCCTCAAGAAAGCAATACAAGCCTGGGGCCGAGGAACATCTCTCAATGGCCGCCCCCTAGGGCCGAATTGCTTTCCTGGGCTCTGGTCCAGCTGTCTTTTAATTAAGGTTATGGAGCGAGACAAAAATTCAGCAACGCCTAGTGACAGACACACAGAACACATAAAGAAAGGGTTAAAGCTACAGTAACACTTAATAAAAAAAACAGGAAAGACAAAAGTTAAGGTTACAGTGACATCTAGTAACAAACACACAGAATACATAAACCTAAAGAAAAACAGATAATTAAAGTAGACAATTAAAGTTAATACATAAAGAAAAGGCATTCATCAGCATCCCAACCTTGGAGGCCAGTAGGGGCAATAATGCTATGTCCAACTTAGCCACCTACTCTACCTGGGGCCGAGGAACATCTCTCAGTGATCACCCCCTAGGCATTTTTACACTTCATGAGTACTCACCTAAAAGAACACTCTTGGATCAAATTGAAAGAATTTGGGAAGGACTCAGGGTCCTGGTTCGCTCAGGAAAGCAACACAAGCCTGGGGCTGAGGAACATCTCTTGGTGGCCACACCCCTAGGGTGAATTGCTTTCCCAGCCCTCCAGGGAGCCTGGTCCAGGTGTCAGTCAGTGCCAAAGGCAATCTTGGCAGGACCTCCAAGTGAAATGGACATGACAGCAAAGCCAATTATGATTTGATAGGAATGTTTATTAACTGCGGTGACTGCCTCCCCAGTAGGGAAGACAGCATCAAGTCTCCTGAAAGATGCATTGTTATAGAATTAGATGTTGCTAATCAACAAAATGTGGTTCCAAGGGGTGGGGGGTACCATATCTAGTAAAGTCTTGGGTACCTAACAAGAACAGACTTGTATCTGGGGTATGTTTCTAGCAACACAGGTGAAATGTTCCCTCACTATTATGGCCTATCAGGTGGTTTCCAGGGACCCTGGTAGGGGCTCCTTCTGGCAGGTTTTAGGGGGCTTTGGTGTATAATTTCTGGTGGGCACTTCACTCCCATTTCTACCCCTTCCCCCCCTCCCCCCATCTTTCTTCTAGGGGAAATGTCTAAACTAACTAAACCAACATCGTACTCATTGGCAATTATATACCATCTTGTGGTGTTTCTTAAATTGTTTTCTTTTGTTATATAATTCATACAAACTCTTCTGCCCATGTCTAGCTTGTAGTAGGCACTAAACATCTTGATAGATATGAGATTTTGTTGGTGTGGGTTCTCATTCTTTCTGTTAATGCAATCACACCATAACTTTTACAATTTTTATTTCATCTCTTTTCATCCATTTTCTACAGAGTATACACACAACAAGCAAGGTGTGTTCTGGTCAACTTAATATCCCAGTAGCACCAATTTAGGCTGTTCATGGGTTACCATTTTTGCTAAAAGTTTCACTGTCTTTTACACCATTTTGAGTAGATGTTACTCTTTGTTATATGCTGTAGTCTTCTTATGTGCATCTTTTATGTTTGTAGTGCTCTTTGGATTTTTAAAATATTGATTCTTCCAAGATTAAGAAGTTTCATGATCAAATCATACAGCTTTTGAGAATATTGGTGTTAATGGAGTTCTGAGGATTTGAGGAGTTTGCAATCATTGAAAGTAATCAAATTTCCCATATATTTCCCTCTATCTAATCTCCTATATCAGGGGTGGGGAACCTGCTGCCTTGAGGTCACATATGGCCCTCTAGGTCCTCAAGTGTGGCCCTTTGACTGAATCCAAATTTCACAGAACAGATTCCTTTAATAAAAGGATGTGTTCTGTAAAGCTTGGACTCAGTCACCACCCAAGGACCTAGTAGGCCACATGTGGCCTTGAGGTTGCAGATTTCCCACCCTTGTCCTAGACAATTCAGAGTCTTGCTCATTTTATAGCTGCAGTGACCATCCATCCATCCATCCATAAAAAGGCCTTAACTAATGGGTTCTCCATCTAGCTGCCTGATATAGTCTTGTCATTTTCATCTACTTTTGTTTTTCCAGTGTAGATGAACTCAATAAATACTAAACTGATATGCTGAGTCACTGAAAAATGGATAGCCCTTAGTTAGGACCACTGTAATTTAGCCTTTAAAGATCAGTAGAGTATTGCTAAAAATAAGTGGTTCTTGTTAGTGTTCTTAACATTCTGAATTGTGTTAATATATTATTTGCATTTTACTCTTTATAAATATTATAATTGTGTGTTAATGGATTGGGTTGAAGTAGTAGGTCAGAATTTAGCATTGTTGAAGGTACATAAAACATTTTTATTTTCTTTCATATCATCTATATTATGTTGCCATTTTAAAAAACTGTAAACTTATAGTTATTTTGTAATAAAAGTATTTTACATTTGTAGGAGAGATAACATATATGACATACATTCTTGAAAGCAGACTTCTGCTTTTAACTTTGTATCCACGGTACCTAATTCTTTAATAAAAAATTTTTTGTTGATCAAGTCAACAAGCATTTATTTTTTTTTCGTTTTTTTTTTTTTAAGCAATCAGGGTTAAGTAACTTGCTCAAGGTTACAGGGCCAGTTATTTCTGGGTGTGGTGCTAAGTATCTGAGCCCAGATTTGATCCCCAGGTCATCCTGACACTAGAGTCGGTGCTCTTACTTGCTAAGCCACTTGGCCGCCCCAACAACAAGCATTTATTAAACATCTACTGTGTGCTAGGTACTGTGCTATGCAGGCACTAGAGAAGAAATGAACAAAAATGAAAGCAGTTCCTGCATTCAAGGAACTTGCTGGGGGATACGAAGGGGAGATCATGTACACTGAAAATTAAATACAAGCTATGTAGAGATGAAATAAAACTTAATTTTTGGGTGGTGGGGTTAGCAATTGATCGTGAAAGGATTCAGGGGCACCTGAGTTAAAACTTTAAATGACCTAGGGATTCTAAAAGACAGAGATAAGAAGGGATAGAATTCCTTGTGGAGGCCATACTACATTTTAATTCTTGTTGTGTGAGACTTAACAATTTTTAAAGCACTTTTACATATCTTATTTTACTTGAGCCTTGTAAACCTGTGAAGAAGCAAGGTCAGGTACTATTATCCTTACTATACAGGTAAGGAAACTAAGGGAAGAGGAGAAACCTCATAAAAAGTTTCCAATATGGTACCAGAGGTATTATGACCACTGGCTAGTTATGGTCGTTGCATTATACCAATTTTCCCTTCCTTGGTACCCGTGTCAAACATAACGTCCAAGCACTGTGAGTCAGAGAGACTGGGCTGAATCCTGGCTTTGCCACTTAATCTATGTGACCTCGGACAAGTCACATAACTTCTCTGGGTCTTAGTTTCCTTACCTGCCAAAGGAGAGGCTGGGTCAGATGAACGCTAAGGTTCCTTCCAGTTCCAAATTAACGATCCTATCTATGTCCACGTGAACTAGAATAACTGTTTCTTCATGATCACTGCCTTCCTAACTCTTGCAAACGAAGCAGAAAAGATAAAACACAGGATTATTAATTTGGAAAAGGGAGGACAGAACAAAACAATGGTACAGATGGAAGCCGGGGAATCGGAGCGTCCTTCCGAGACTCCTTGGTCAGGAACCCTGGGCTCTGGTCCCCAGTGCAGGACGGTTTCCCAGATTCAGTGTAGACGGCGAACTAAGGGCAGAGAAATCCTGGATTGCGGGCCACCACCACAATCAACCTGGCAGAGGAAGTGGGCTGCAGTTGCACTGCCAGGAGCCTTCTCCTGCGGTTTCAGGGTCACCAGACCCCCTTACCCTTGCTGCATAACCCTCCGGGGGAGGCGAAAGCTAAGACCAGCTCTAGCGGTGGGAAGGGAGGCAGCTTCCTCATCGATCTCCCATCAGGGTCCCCTCGCCGGAGGCTGCCGTTTCCTTTGTCGGACAGGCAACGGGCACCGAAGCACTTGGTCTTCCCGGAACCCCCTCTAAAGCAGCCAGGTACAAGGAGTCCCAGAGTCCTAAGCCTCCTGGTGGGTCATTAGCAACTGAGTGCAGGCAGGTGCAGGAAACGACCACTGCGGGGCCAGAGACCGCCGTAGCATCCGGGTAACGACACTCGCCAGCCCAATCAGCAACCTTCTTTCTTCCCACCCTGGCCGTCTCCCCGCCCCCCCACCGCCAATCCCGGACCAGCTCTCAGCCTAACATGCTGGAGTAGGAGTGAAAGCGCACGCGGACCAATGGGGCAGCACTTCCCTTTTAAAGGCTCCAGTGGGCAGCTGCGGGGGGCGGGTGCTGGTCGCCAGCATGTTCGGTTGCGCGTGTGCCATGGACTCAGCGGCTTGGTGATATTGACAATAGGAGAGAGAAAAGCGGCATTGACTGAAACCTACCCCGGGTAGCGATCAGTGGCTCCGGCATCTGCGGCTCCGGCATCTGCAGCTCCTCCTCTTCCTTCCTCCTCCCTCTTGCTGCGGCGGGGAATCCAGCTTCCCTCCCTTACCTTTTCCCCACTCCCTACGTCGTCGCTGCCGCCGCCGGGTCCCGGGCAACGAGCAAAGGCGCCGCCCGCCGGGAATGTGAGTGAGGAACCGCCAGGCCGCAGCGGGGTGGATGCCGATTTGATGGGACGGGCCCGCGGGGGAGGATCGTGAAGCTGCTGCCGCCACTGCGGGAGCCGGAGCCCTTGGGTACCGCTGTGAGGCCTAGAGGCGCCGCCGCCGCCGAGCCGAGCCGGAGAGGGAGAGACACCTCACGCCTGGGGCTCCCTCCCGTCCTCCGGCCTCCCCGCCGCCTCACGCCGCCGCAGCCGCTGCTGCCAGCCTCCCATTCACTGCGGCCCCGCTCCCTCATCCAGGAACCACCCATCATCTCCGGATTCTCTCTCAGGAGCTTCAAGGTAACTTCGCCCCCATGCCTCCCAGCCCGGACCTGCCCGAGGCTGGCCTCTGCCAGCCCGCCCTCCGGGGGAAGAAACCTGCTTGCCACTCGCCCCGGTCGGAGGCCAGGCCTGGCCGGAGCGCGCTCCGCTCGGCTCAGTTACCTGGAAATGGTCCCGCCTCTTTTCATTAACACTTCTTCCACCCCTTTCCCTTCCCTTCCGGGATCGGGGTCACATTCTCCCCCCCCTCCCCCCCGCTCCCCTGCACCCACCCGCGGCCCCGGCTTGTTTGGTGGAGAGGTTTGAGCTGCGGCTTCTCTTTAGTGGAGCTGGGGGGCGGGGGGGGGGGCGGGGAAGGGAGAGGAGTGGGTGGTATCCCCTCTGACTCTAGACCCCCTCTCTCTTCCCTTTTCCTTCCTCTTCTCTTCCATTCCCATCTCTTTCTCCATCCCCATTCTTCTCCTCTCCTTCCTTTTCTCCATCTCATCTTCTCTTCCCCCTTCCCCCTCTTTTCTTCTTTCTTCTTTCCTCTCTCCTCAGTCCCTATCTCTTCCTCTCCTCCATCCCCATTTCTTCCTCTCATTCCTTTACTACATTTCATCTTCTCCATCCCCATCTCTCTCTGCTTCCCTTTTCCCCCATTTCTTTTCTTTTCCCCTTCTCCATCATTCTCTCCATCCTTTTTTCTTCCCCATCCCTATCTTTTTTCCCCATTTCTCTCTTCCCTTTCTAACTTCCCCATCCCTATCTCTCTCTGCTTCCTTCCCTCCTTTTTGGGTTTTAACTCCCTGGAAAATATTCAGTGCTTGCTGTCCAGGAAAATAAAGGCTCCTTAAATTCGGCTTTAACCTGTTCCTTCTTTGCTTTTTCATACAACCTATTGATAGATATCAAGTATGTAGCCCCTTGGGGTTGGCATTCTTTGCCTTTTTTTTTTTTTTTGGAGGGCAATTGGGGTTAAGTGACTTGCCCAGGGTCACACGGCTAGTTTTTGTGTTAAGTGTCTGAGGCCTGATTTGAACTCAGGTTCTCCTGACTCCAGGGCTGGTGCTCTATTCACTGTGCCACCTAGCCACCCCTGGGGTTGGCATTCTTGACATTCATTTTTCACTCTGGACAAAAGCGGCAAGTCGTTGAAATTCTCTGTTTTTATAAACTCTTTCTTGGTATCTGTCATGTACCAGAGATTCAAAGTTGGCAATGGGGGAGGGAGAGTGGAAAAGGGAAATGAAAGGAATGAGGGAAACAGGATTTAGGGAATTTAATTCATAAACCAGGGTATAGAGGCTGTTCCTAAATTCAGTGCAAAACTGTATCTTGAAATTTTTAAGTGATCTCTTGTGACTTGTATCCTTTAATAGTATGCAATTCCATTTTAGCTCCTGTGTTTATATTTAAGATCACATGGATAGATTTTCTTTTTTTTTTTTTAAGAAAGTTTGGGTACTCTGATCAGCTGGAAAAAAAGGTCCTTGAAGAAAATGAAACAGATTTTTAAAAAACTAAAATCTCTGTCTGTGTATGTTGGGCATGTTTTTTTTTTTTTTAAATTTAGACTTCAGGTAAATGCATTTAAAATCAAGGAGAAAGTTCTTTACTCTCTTCTGTAAAAAATACTTGTTTTATATATTGGAACTGCAGATGAGTTATTGTATTTCAGCATTTCTCCATATGTGGTATTTCTGTCTTACTGTACCATTAATCTTGCCTTGGGGCCTTAGTGTTATGGAGATGGTAGCATCTGTTTCAGGTGCTGAAAGAAAACAAGTATAAGCCTTGTTACTTTTAGGGTACATCCTTTTTAATTTATTTGAGAGTGTGAAGAACCTCCTTTTGGGAGGGGGGAGTCTGTTTGATATTAGGTGGTGATGAACTTCATTGCCTAAACATCAGGGGAATTCAAAATTCAATTTGGTTGTCTGAGAAGGCTATGAATTTTTATTGAGTTCAGCTGTGTTTACTGCATGATTTCATCATAGTTTTTTATATTCAACTTTAATAATATAAGATAGCTTCATTCAAAAAGAAGCCACATCTCTGAAATAATTTTAATCATGCCCTTTTATGTATTCTTTACAAAGTAATTGAACCTGTCATCATTTGCACTGTGGGACATTTTATCATAGATAACATGCTAAAAGTCATCTCTATATAATTGTGATAATTTTGCTTCACTTCTTGGTAAAGTAATGATATAGTTGCTAGAATAAAAAAAAAAGGAAAGATCTGGATGTCGTTCATAGTTCTAAATATTTGGGGAAAATGTATTAAGATTTTCTAGTTTTAATTTATAAATGTGATTTGATGGTTTTAACATTATTTAAGGAAGCAAGACTCCATAAGAAGCATCTTAGAATCTAGAAATGGTATGTCCAGAGGAAAACAGCATAGCAGAGTAATTGATCAAACTTCTGATATTGCTTATTTCTTTCATACTTGTAGCATACTACCAGTTTACTTTTAATTTTATAGGCGTCATTTATGTGATTTTTAGTATTTAACTTGGGCCTAGCACCTTTTTGCATTTGCTTTTGGGACCATATTTATAATACTACTTTCTCTTCAGTAGGGATATGTCCTCAGCACCAACCACTCCTCCATCAGTGGATAAAGTAGACGGATTTTCTCGGAAGTCCGTCAGGAAAGCCAGACAGAAGAGGTCGCAGAGCTCCTCACAGTTCAGGTCTCAGGGCAAGCCTATTGAGTTAACACCTCTGCCTCTGCTGAAAGGTAAATTTTATGGGTAGATGTTTATATGTATATACATGTATATAATTTTCCCCATGTGAATGTGTTACCTGTTAATAATGTTTTAAATGAAAAGTAATAGGATTATCAAATTAAAAGATTATGGCAGACTTTGGAATAGTTAGGTATACTATTGAAGTAAGCCTGTAGCTGGCTAGTTATATGACTAGTTGGTCTATTTCTCTCCTCCCCACCCTTTTAAGAAGTATTTTTTATTTTTTTCATACAAATCACTAGTGACCACTGGAAGGATAGCAGTTTCTCTAGGGGGAATATGCTGGATTTGCAGGTGGAATAGTTGAGTGCCAAAAAAAAAAAATCATTAACTGTTCCAAACTGTCTAGGCCTCTCTTTTTCATAATGTGAAAGCTTTTAGCTCTATGGGCATTATGATGGATTTATTGTATATATACCAGTGACTAGCAGTTTCATAGATTTGGCTACAGGAAATAGAAGGAGTTGATGCTATATGAAGAGGATATGGGAAAGGATAACTTTTTAAAATAAAAAAATTTTAGTCACCCTGATGAATTATAAGCATTGTAAGTTCATGGTATTACGTTATTAAAGATGGATGTAATCACAGGCCCCGTCTCCTTTCCGTCCCTCTGCTCTACCATGTCTTTCTTTTTTTTTTCAAATGCTTTATTAACTTATGATTTACATCATTCATTTCCACCAGATTTTGAGTTACAAATTTTCTCCCCGCTTTTCCCCTACTCACTGCCCCAAAATAGCAGTCCCACAGGATATCCCCTTCTCCAATCTGCTCTCTCCCATATTTTCTCCCATACCCCTTTCGACTTTTCCAGTGGATCTCTATGCCCCAGTGCCTGTATATCTTATTTCCCAATTACATGTAAAGTAGTATTAATAATAGTATGTATATATACATTTGAATATTTGATTTTAAAACTTTGAATTCCAGATTCATTCCCTTCCTCCCTTGTCACCCACCCTTGGGAAGATAAGCAGTTCAGTATAGATTTTAAATGTGTGGCTAATGCAAAACAATAACATGATAGATATATTGTAAAAGACTGACTATATTTCCCTTTCTCCTATCCCATCTCCCACTTGTTCTATTCTCTGCTTTGATCCCATCCCTTTTCAAAAGTGGGTGCTTCCAACTTCCCTCCCCCCCAGCCTGCCCTCCCTTCCATCATCCCCCCTCTCACCCCTTCCCCCCCGACTCTCCTGGAGGGTGAGATACCCTATTTAGTGTGTATTTCATTCCCTCCTTAAGCCAAATTCAATGGGAATAAGGTTGACCCATTCCCTTTTGCCTTCCTGTTCTTCCCCTCCATTGTAACCATTTTCCCTTGCCTCCTCTATATGAGATAGTTTACCCCATTCTGTCATTCCCCATCTCCTCTCATTATATTCCTCTCTCACCTCTTAATTTCACCTTTTAAGTATCATCCCTTCCTGTTAAATTGGTCCTGTGCCCTCTATCTATATATATCTGTAAACATATATACACACATTCACATATGTATTCATATGCCCATATACCCTCACATATAGACATATATATTTCTATTTCCTTCAACTACTGAGAAAAGTTTCATAAGTTACAATTAATTGTTTTTCCATGTAGGAATGTTAATAGTTCAACTTTGATAAGTTCCTTATGATTTCTTTTCCCTGTTTACCTTCTCATGTTCCTCTTGCTTCTTGTATCTGAATGTCAAATTTTCTATTCAACTCTGGTTTTTTCAGCAAGAATGCTTGAAAGTCCTCTATTCCACTGAATGACCATATTTTCCCCTGAAACATGATACTCACTTTTGCTGGGTAGGTGACTCTTGGTTTTAATCCCAGCTCCTTTGACCTCTGGAATATCATATTCCAAGCCCTTCAATCCCTCAGTGTAGAAGCTGCCAGATCTTGGGTTATCTTGATTGTGTTTCCACAATATTCAAATTGTTTCTTCTTGGCTGCTTGTAATATTCTCTCCTTAATCTGGGAACTCTGGAACCTGGCTATAATATTCCTAGGAGTTTTCTTTTTGGGATCTTTTTCAGGAGGTGATCGGTGGATTCTTTCAACCTCTATTTTGCCCTTTGGTTCTAAAACATCAGGGCAGTTTTCTTTGAGAACTTCCTGGAGGATGATTTCTAGGTTCTTACTTTGATCATGGCTTTCAGGCAGTCCAATAATTTCAAAATGATCTCTCCTGGATCTATTTTCCAGGTCAGTGGTTTTTTTCCCATGAGATATTTTACATTGCCTTCTATTCTTTCATTTGTTTGGATCTGTTTAACAGCATCTTGATTTCTCATAAAGTCATTATCTTCCATTTGTTCCAATCTAATTCTGAAGGAATGATTCTCCTCACTGAGCTTTTGAGATTCTTTTTCCATCTGGCAAATTTGGATTTTTAAGGCATTCCTCTCCTCATGGCCTTTTTTTAAGGTGCTATTTTCCTCAGGCTGTTGACTCATTTTGTAATTTTCTTGCATTGTTCTCATTTCTCTTCCCAATTTTTCCTCCACTTCTCTTATCTGCTTCTTAAGGTCCTCTATGGCCTGTAACCAGCTCGTATTTTCCTTTGAAGCTTTTGGTCCAGGAGTTCTGCCTTCACTGTCTTCCTCTTGTTCCATGATTTGCTCCTTTTTGTCTCCAAAATAGGAGTCTAATGTTGGAATCTTTTGTCTGCTTTGTTTCCTTTGCCTGGTCGTGTCGCCCCTCAGTCACTTGACCCCTGGGCTTTTTGCCACAGTAGGACTCTGCCACCAGATGGGAGATTTTGTCTCAAACGCTAGGGTTTTCTCAGCTGCCAGGGTGCCCTCTCCGAGGTCTCCACATCTTCTGGCAAGCTGGACACACACCCCAGGGACCTCCACCCTAGACTGCAATCCAGATCCAAGAAGATTAAAGCAAGAGCAATTACCCCTCAGACTGGTGTTTGGTCCCCCTACACTCTGTAGGCCAGGAGTTGAAGCTGCCATGTGGTGCTGGCTGGCTGTGCTGGCAGCTCAGCGGCTTCTAGCTCCAGGGGCAAAAGCCACGCACTCCCACTCACTGGGTCCCAAAGTCCAGACTGCACTGACCTCTCACTTTGTCCTTCGCATCTGTGTGTTGATAAATCTAGAAATGGCCACAGCTGCTGCTGATCTGGAGTCCCTCAGGCCTGTGGCTGGTCAGGCCCGCCCTGGGGCTAAAGCCTCATTGGGGCTGGGCTTGGCTCCCAGAGCGCTGCCCTGGCCGATTCCGGCTTCCCAGGCTGCCCTCAGCGGGAGGTTAGCTTCTCTGTGTCATTTTGTGGGTTCTGCAGTTCCAAAGTTTGTTTAGAGTCCCCTTTTCATATGGATTGGGGAAGGTGGAAGCTGGAGCAGCAGGGAGGTCCTGCTTCTACTCTGCCCCCATGTCTTTCTTAGAAAGAAGTCATTGGTATATTGTATGAGGGATATTTTTGAGTATTGTACTAATTTTTTTTTAAAGTAATTGGGGTTAAGTAACTTGTTCAAGGTTACATGGCCAGTTATTTCTGGGTATTGTACTAATTTTTAAGCTCCTCACCTTTTTGCTTTGGTGTATGAATATTTCCAATTTACTTTCCCTTCCCCTCTGTCTGCTTTGTGTTTATGAGCAGTCATTGTTTTCAAATTTATAAGAATTCAGCTCCCACTATATTGAAATATAAGAGTCTAGCTTCTAAGAAATCTATCAATCAACCGAACTTTCATGAATAAAAAGATGAACAATATGGAAAACACTACACATGCTAGTGGTTTTAAATAAACTCAGCAATTTACCTTGCTAATTTATCACTCTGCATTTGGTTCTTTAATTTATTTTTGTGTATGTTTTGGTTTTTGCACAACTTTGTATGCTGGAAGCTAGTACAGAAAAAATGGGCTTTTTGATAGCAAAAAGTCTCAAACATGATGTAAAACATACTAGGCTTTTAATTTTTTTTTTTTAAAAGAGAGTGAAATGGTGGGGATTAAATTAAAATTCCAAAGTGTGTAGCTGATGATTTAAAAAGTCTAATTTAGAAGTTCCACATGACTACTAGAGAGGCAGTGACCCTCTATCTTCTTTGTGGAATCCTAGAATTCAGAAGACCTGGGTTCAAATTTTGCCTCTGATACATATTTAGCTGTGTTACCCTGAGGAAATCATGACTTCTCAGAACATCAAACAACTCTGAAGACTCTAAAGTTAGTGGCTCTGCTGTATCATTGACAGGAATTTCTATACTTGGGAATTCCCTACACTGATGAAATCGCAGTTCTGAACCTAAAAAGGTCACCAGTGATTCCTGGAAAGAATATTATTTCCTACTTAATAAGGAGACTGTTAATTTATCTGAGTATGAGTTCATAGAAACTCTGTGGTTAAACAATTTGGGTTAAAAATATTTCTTGGGGTGGCTAAGTGGTGCAGTAGATAGAGCACTGGCCCTGGAGTCAGGAAGACCTGAGTTCAAATATGGCCTCAGACACTTAACACAAGACTAGCCATGTGACCTTGGGCAAGTCACTTAACCCCAATTGTGCTATCTTCCCCCTCCAAAAAGCAAAAAATAAAAAATTCCCAATAGAAATTAAATTCTTTCAATTGATTAGAGAAATATAGAAAAAACTCTGGGGATAAAACGAATCATAGCTGCTGAACCGACGAGGTTGGGAAGAATCCTGGCTTCTGTAGTAATTTATTTAATCTGAAGCAGACATGTAACATGCTCCCATTACCTTCAAATCTGACAAAGGACAATGTAGTCTGACAAGCCTAAAAATTAAATATTACCCTGAAGACCTCATTTAGCTTTTGAGGATTAGAAGGGATTTTGATCCTCATTAGACCATAAAAATGAGTAGAGGAAAATGGTGACAATACTGAAATTTGAATGGAGAAATAGTTTTTAGGGCTGATTGAATATTGAAGAGTTGTTTGTGAGAAGAATCATGGCTACATTGTGGTGTTCTCTCCTGCTCAGTTTTTTGTTTTTTTTAAAGCAGTTGGGGTGAAGTAACTTGCTCAAGGTTACATGGCCCTTTATGTTGTGTGGGTGCCAAGTATCTGAGGCTGGAATCGATCCTGGGCTGGGGTTGGCGGTCTTACTGACTGCGCCACCTGACCGGCCTCCCCCTGCACCCCTCTCAGTTCTTAAGAACAGTCAGATTATGGTGAAATCCATCCAAGAACTCTATTCTCCAAGAATAGGATTTTTTGGGGGGTGGGGGAGGGGTTGGGAAGGGACAAACTTCAACATTTTGCCAGCTTATAAGAATTACATAGGAAGGGGGTGGCAAGGTGGCGCAATGAAGAGAGCACTGGCCCTGGAGTCAGAAAGACCTGAGTTCAAATATGGCCTTAGACACTTAACACAAAACTAGCCGTGTGACCTTGGGCAAGTCACTTAGCCCCAACTGCCCTATCTTCCCCTCTCTAAAAAGCAAAAAAAAATAATACTAATAAATAGGAAGGACAGTATGACAACACAATATTATATGTGTACCACAAAGCCCAATTTCAGACCAACTTATTTAGAGTAATTCTGTATAATAAGAGCTTTTTGGGGAGGTGATAAACTCTTGGAAACCTCATGTCTTTTTTGAGATAAATTGGTTGTTGCCTATTGCTTGATCACCAATTTTTATTAATAACTTAGAATATAATGGAGATTAAAGAAGGATTTCTAGATGGTAAATTCTTGTGGGTCAATCAGTAGGCATTTATTTAAACTCCTAGTATGTGCCATGTGTTGTGCTAAGCACTAGGGATACAAAAAGAGGCAAATAAATAGGTATGAATAAGTTATATACAGGAAAAATAAAAAGCAATTAAAAGAGAGAAGATAGTAGAATTAAGAGAGGTTGGGATATGCCTCTTGTAGAGGGTGGGATTTTAGTTGAGTTTTGCAGGAAGCCAGGGAAACTAACTGGCAGAGATGTAGAGGGAGAGCCACTCTGGGTGTGGGGGACAGTCAGAGAACATGTCTGGGGTCAAGAGATGGAGTGTCTTGTTGAAGGAATAGTGAGGAAGCCAGTGTCGTTGGATCAAAGGAATGTGTGCTAGGGGAATAAAGTATAAGGAGACTGGAAAATTAGTGATGGCAGGTGGAGCTTTGAATACCAAGCAGAGGATTTCGTATTTGATCCTGGGAGGCCATAGGGAGCCACTAGAATTTATTGATTGGGGTGATGATATAGTTGGACCTGTGCTTTAGGAAAATCATGTTCACAGCCAAAGGAAGATGGATTGGAGATGAGGAGAGACTCGAGACAGACAGACCCGTCCATGCTATTATAGTAGTCCAAGAGTGAGGTGATAAGGGCCTGTACCAAAGTGGTGGCACTTTCAAAGGAGAGAAGGGGTCATATTCAAGAGATGTTGCAAAGGTGAAATCAGCAGGTATTGGCAAGAGATTGAATATGGGGGGGAGGGGTGAGAGATAGAAGAATTGAGGATGATACCTAGGTTGCAAGCTTGAGGTACTGGGAGAATAGTGTTGCCTTCTTCAGTAACAGGGAATTTAGGAGGGGGGGAGATTTTACAGGGAAGGAGGATAAATTCAGTTTTGGATATGTTGAATTTAAGAGGTCTGTTGGTCTTGAGATATCAGAGAGGCAATGGGAGATGTGAGCTTGGAGGTCAGCAGAGGGTTTTTGCCAGGATATGTAGATTTTAGAATCAGCAGCAGAGACATGATAAATAAATCTATGGGAACTAATGAGATCACCAAGTAAAGTAGTGTAAAGGGAGAGGAAAAGAGGGCCCAGGTCACAACCCTGTAGGAACCTTTTATGGTTAGAGGGTATGACTTGGATAAGGGTCCAGCAAAGGAGACTCAGAAGGATATTTCTGAAAACCTGCATAGAGGAAAGTATCAGTGTCTACTGGGCTCAGAGATTAGATTTCAGGGGGGTTTATGAATTTGGATGGGGAAAAAAATACATCGAACTAAAATTTTGCATTTCCTTCCATTATTTAAAAACATTTTCTGAGGAGTCCATAGGCTTCCCCAGATTGCCAGAGAAACATATGATGTACCTTATTATACTTCCAGATTGGTTCAATAGTGTGTTTATTTTAATGGATGGAGCTTCACGCATTTGAACTCTAATAAAAATGTAGTTACCATATTAAATCTCACTTCAAATTTTGTGTGCCTTTGGGTCATAGCCCCTCATGGTACCTCATCAACAGCAGACATCAGAAATAATAAGCGCTAGGTCCCAGTGATAGTATTGCTAGATTCTCTTGTTGTGGTAGCCAGTAATCACTTCATCATTTGTATAAAAAATATTACTACCTACAGCCCTGTTAGGAATTAGTATCAAGTTGAAGGAAAAGTAGATTAGACCACTTAGAGGAAAGACTTGAGAGTGTAATTTTTCCACTGTGTTAAAAGTTGTGTTATAGTAGTAGGTATTGGTACTGGCTAAAAATTAAATGGTAAACTTTCTAACTTTGTTGCATTAGGCTTGTTGATTTTCAGGTCTTTGGTTTGGTGGTTCAGTCCTTATTTCCTTTGAGTCTTGGTACAATTACAGTATGTATATTATGATGATAATTGGTTCAGTTGTTCAAATGTGTATTAAGCACCCGACCTACTCTTCAAGGTACCATCACGGTTGCCCTCATCACTTAACCATCTATTGATTTCTGTTCTGAATGATTCCCTTTTGTATCTTTCCATTGGTTTGTTATAGAAGGTCTACTTAAGGTGCTAGAGAACTTCCTCTAGTTCCTTTAATATTTTGTGGATACTAGTGCAGCACTTATGCTGTCCTGATACAGATTCTCTCACTACACAATTGATCCGTCCTCTTTTCTGGTCATATATTTCTGTCTTGTTATCTTTTATGTAGCTGTTTGTGTATAAGTCTTCACTAAAAGCTTTTATTCAGATACTTATGCCACTTTAAAATGTATTTGTTTTTATGCTTAGAGAGGCATTCTGGGTAGGCTGCAGGTATGAAAGGTAATTGAAGGAAGTCTTTTCACTCCGTAACATTTTTGTATTTAACTTTTTTCCTTCCACATAGGAATATAGGGATTCTAAGCTTAGAATGTTTGCCTGGTAGGTTTGAGATTAATAACCCAAATCTGAATTGTTTAACAACCAAATATACATCTTGACTTTTGAAAAAGGTTTTATTGATTCTTTTCATTTAAAAATTTTTTCATCACTGTTAACTTCCTGCAGTTATGCTGGGGTCTCACCACCTCTTCTCCCTTACACAGATTAGTGTAGTCAAACAAAACGAATCAATGGTGATCAGATCTGAAAATGTCTTATCTCATTCTGCTCTAACCCATTACTTCTGTTAACTTCTCTCTACATCATTTGGCATATCTTTCCATGTTTCTTTGAATTCTTCATATTTTTAATTTCTAACAGTAATGTTCCATTATACTTATGTGCTACAATTTGTGCAACCGTTTCCTAGTTGAAGGGCATTTTGTTTCTAGTTCTTTGCTCCCACAAAAGTACTACAATTCATATTTTGGTATATATGGGATCTTCCTTTGTCTTTGACCTTCAGTGGAATCTCTTGGTCAAAGAGATATATACTCATCTTTTTAAAGCATAATTCACAGTCCTACCACGAGTATGTGTGTTACCTTACCATATGCCCTGTATGTCTTTTGTCAACTTTGCCAGTCTGATGGGTGGGAGGCCATGGAGGCTGAAGCTCCTGTGGTGTAGATAGTATCAATCAATAAGCCTGCATTTATTAAGCATCTATTTTGTGCCAGGCATTGTGATAAGCCCTAGGGATACAAATACAATGAATGAAACAGTTTCTGCTCTCCTGTCTCATGTCTCTGTCTTCTGATGGGAGTGACAGCAAGTACATATATAAGTATATAAAGAAAAGAAATACAAGGTATTAGATAGGCACTGGTAGTGGTCGCAACAGGGTGTCAACAGATTATGAAGAACATAACTGACTGGAAAAACAAACAAGCTAGAAACTGTATTGATCTTGGGAAATCCAGTTAAAATAGCAGTGGTGCAAAGTAAGAAGATAGGTAATTTCCAAAAAGTCAAATGCATAGAGATCTCTTTATAATACTAGAGAAGGAGGTACCAAGGACTGCAACTCTAGAGGACTGAGGGGAAGAACTAGCTTTTGGACTCAGATAGGGTAGTCTTTTCTTGTTGTGAGTCCAGGGAGGCAGGGGAGGATTTTCTAGCTCATGGCCAAAGATGAGTTATTATATACCAGTGTGTCTTTTCAGGTTTCTCTAGTATTATTATCCCCTCTCTCACTTTGTCAGATTCCTACTCATTCTTTTTATTTCTTTTAAAATAATTTTTTCATCTGAATTTAATGAACACTAAAAAAAGAACTTTCTGTATGCAAATAATAAAAAAAGGTTGTATGCGAAACCCTTTTATTTATAGTTTGCTTTTTAAAAAAAGCATATAATCAGTTTAGTAATCCTGTTTCTCTGTGATGCTTTCTAAACTTCCTTCTTGCATTTTATTCTTCTGTTCCTTTTCTCTTGGGGAGGGAAGGGCAGCATCATTGCTAGTTCCCCCTTATCTCACTCTTCCCAGAAAATAAAAAAGGGAAAAACCCCATCTTTATAGCAAATAGCAGAGTCAAGCAAAACAAACCCACACATTTGTCGAGTCTGAAAATGTGTGTGTCTAATTCTGCACCATGATTCCATCACCACTCTATCAGGGGTAGAGCCTTTACCAATTGTCATTAACTCTTGTTAATGACTCAGGAAGAGAGTGCCATTCAGCCTCACATAAATCCGGTTCACACAGGAGGGGAAACATCATTACCAGTCTCTGGTCCTCTCCCAAAATGAAAAGCAGGGTAGCATGGTTCTAATTATTCCCTTGAATAGTGGTTCTACCCATTTATAAGAGTCCAGTTCACGTACCACCTTCATAAAGCCTCCCCATGTGACCCCCAATTCTCCTTATCATAACAGTTTTCCTTTTTGAGTCTCACACAGGACTGAATTTCTCTTATGTAGGTGTGTGTGCATTGTGGTTCTGTTTGTCTCATCCCCGTAAGACCTGAGTCCCTTGAAGGCAAGAACCATGTAATATCTAAGCGTTTTATTTGTAGGGTCCTGCACACTGTGGTCATTTAATAAGAAATGTTTATTTAAAGGAATAAATACAGTTGACTAAGTTGGGTAGGGGATGTGTGATGGGGACTGTGGTGGGGGGAATTATCTTTGCCTAAAGTTTTAGAAAACTGAAATGGTTGTCCTGAATAATCACATCAGTGCATTGAGACTTTTTGTAGTGTGTTGGCTAATCCAAAGGCCAGATTCTTTAGGAAATTTGGGCAGGAGAGAGCTAAGGAGAGTTAGTTGCATGTCTAGTATTTGATGCAGAGGATGAGGATAGCCCAAGATAAAACAAGATAGGGAACTTGATAAAAGTCCCCATCATATTTCCTGGTAATGTTTCTCTTTAAATCACCTTATTACTGTTGTTGCTGTGGAATTGGGTAAAGGGTGGGGTTGCAGGAAGTTGTGGGTTTAGGGAATCTCCTAAAGTATTAGAGGGGGTGGCATTGGAAAAGCTTCTAAGGGGTAGTAACTATGTGTCAATACCTGACCTTACTGATAGGAAAAAAAAAAGTGTAATGAGGCTATGAACAGCTGGTGGTGGTGAAGGGCCTGGGTCAGCTCCAGGCTTTTTTGGTCTCTGTGGGATTGCTTCTATGTAGGAACTCTCTCTGGGCCAGTATAGATTTGCAGCTCCTTTGTATTGTAATTAGGAGTCTCGGAGAGTTGCCTTGGGCTATGAGGTTAAATGACTTGCTTGTGACCGCTAAACTAGTTTCTTTAGGCTGAACTTGAACCTCTTAATGGCCTCTAGGCTGACCCTCTGTCTTTATGAGCACACCATCTCTCTGGTGTTCCATTTGTCATTCTTTAATTGTGACTGCACAGTTCCATATGAAACAAACTTGTTAATTTGATGAATGGTGACAACCAAACTAAATTATTTACAAATAAGAACCTTAGATAATGGGTAAAACTGTAACTAATTCTAACCAATTGGGTTGCTTTTCCTATCCCTGATTTAGATTTTAGGTTCAGAAAATGTTTTTTAGGCATGTATTTGTAAACTGTTTAAGAAAATACTAGCCCTTTGAAAATGGACATGACAAATGTGGCATCAAGCTGGGGCTGTAGTATAACTTACTGCTGTAGAGTGTTTATTGTAATTTGGAGGTATTTTACAAGGTAATTTTGGATGTTCATTTATGTATTAAGCCTAGTCAGGAATCTGTAACATGAAATCTACAGACACCAGAAACTTTTTTTTTTAGTTTGATGACACTCTTTGAGAGTGGTCTCTTTCCATAATCTCCTTTCCCTTTTTATTTAATTGAAAGCACAAGAGAGTAGATCATGTTTTGTTTTGTTTTTAGTATTTCTGACAACATTATAAGAGCATTTTTTCAATTCAAAATTGCTTTTTTGGCACCTTAATTCCTTTTATTCACCAGAGGGGTAAATTTTCTCATTCATCTTTGACATAGTTTTGGTAACAACTGCTTTGGTGTGGCAGAGAAGCCACATTGTGTAGTGTCTGTGCCAAAATTTTCATGAATCTGTTCTATAATCCAAAATATATTTTGTATTTGGAATAGCATCCAAAAGAATTTAATTCCCCTTTGAAGTTTTTTATGTTTATTACCTTGCTTGTCATATTTACAGTGTAGTTTTATTGTTTTTACCCAGTTTTTAGAGGATTTTTGAGCAATCTTAGACTATTAGTAATTTAAAATTGATTGCTTACTTCTTGCATTTCAGCAAAGAATAGAAACTGAAGAAAATGCTTCTAAAATATTTCCAAAAAAGCACTATTTTGTAGTTGTAAACTAATTTTGGCCTTAATCTCAAAAGGAGCTAACTCCCAAATATATTTTATATTTAATGTAATTACCTTATTTCAACATTCCCATCTTTATATTAGGGGAGGAGAGGTTATTCCCAGCTTTGCCATTTGATGTCAGGGGTACCCTGGTTTTGTGATCATTGTCCTTTAACCAAATAAGCAAAGGGGTTTTAGAAAAGTCCCTAAGTAGGAGAATAGCAAATTGCTTTTTGAACTAGGAAAACATATGTTAGCTACCAGGTGACTTTGGAGCCTTTGAAACCAGTGTTGTGTTTTCTTGGGAATTAAGTATGAGATTTTGGTAAAATTGAATGCCAAAATGTGACTATTTTATGTGTGTGGAAAAAAATCAAGCCTATCTTTAAGATATATTTCATTCACTTTGAAGTGTGAATATTTGTTGTTTTATGTATAGCAGAGACATTCCAATATAGTCATTATACAGTTCATAAGTAATTAAGGATTGAAGTGCCTCTCATTTATTTATTGATTAAAACAGGGTAGCTGCCAGCACCTGTGCTTTATCTCACCTGTTAAGCATTTAAAACGAGCTTCCTCTCCATCTTAAAGACTGAATGTTAAAGTTTTTGTTATTTTCAAAACTCTGCTAAGTTGTTTGGTGAACATATGCACCAGACCAGTTAGCCAAGAAGCCAGTTTAAACTGTAAACTTTATACTATAGTGTGTCTGTTGGGTCTTTCTTGCATGGATCCCAGACAGGAAGGTTTAGTTGAAGGTCAAAATGACTTAGTTTATAGGTATGGTAAAATCACTGTAAGACTGCCCTGTGGACATGAACCCCTGTTTGACTTTTACATAGATAAGAAATAGCAAGTATTTAAAAATCGTGATGTTATATGAGTGTTACTTATATGTAGCTGTATAATTAAGTACTTAAATTAGGGAAACACTGAAGGTGGGTATTTTAAGTACAGCTTACCTGAAGCCCTGTCTGTAACCTAATAACTGAAGCCCTGAGCTAATAACTTCCACTTTATAGGAACTTTATGCAAAATACAATGGAACCTCATTTATAATGCCAAAAGAGTGCTTATACAGTGCTCAGCACACAGGAAGCACCTAACAAATGCTTTTTCATTCATTCATTTTAGGCTAACTATGTTTTCATGGTTAAAGGACTACAGAAGTGTGAGTGGTGAAGGTATCACTATCAAAACCTTTGTTTTTAATGATTGAAACTTTTATCCTTTTGTCAAAGACATCCTAAGACAAAGGAGATTAATATTTCTGTATTTTAAAAGATGAAGCTACTACTTAATTTAGTTGATAACTTTACTGTGAAATCTTCTTTACCTACTTTTAAATTTTATTTTATTTTTTTTGCTTTTTGGAGGGGGGAGGGTGGAACAGTTGAGGTTAAATGACTCGCCCAAATTCACATGGCTAGTGAGTGTTAAGTGTCTGAGGCCGAATTTTGAACTCAGGGTCCTCTTGACTCAAGGACTGGGTGCTCTATTCACTGTGCCACCTAGCTGCCCCCTCTTTGCCTACTTTTTAAGTCAATACCACCTCCTTGTGTATTTGAGGATGGCATGAAAGCAAATGTTGTAGTCTAATTTTTCATGCATAACATGTTCATTGAAAATACATTTTTGTAATTTCTCAGTCTGTGCATGTGAGAAAATCTGCGTAAGATGAGATAATTACTAATATTTGGAACTAGGCATTTACTCCCTACTGCCTCTTCAGTCGTTCAATATAAACTCCTACTTAAGAAAAATTGGGATTTGTAGACCTTGTTAGACTGTTGTTAGAGAAGAATATTGGAAATGGTTGACATGAAATTTAAGTGGAACATAATTTTTGGGACTGATTTTTCAGAGAGGAAATTTTTAAATTGATTAATAATGTAATTATATTTGAGGGAAATCCCATCTGTTGACCAGTGCTAAATATCATTATTTTGGAAGCTGTCGTCTGGAGGGTAGATTTGTTTTGAGATTTTGAGTTGAGTAGTGAGCTAGGAATAAGTTCGTGTGAACTGTGGGCATTTTGTGGTGGTTTGTTTTATGCCAAAGAGAGAATATAGAGCAGGATGTGAGAGCCCTCCTTCTCTGGCACTTTTCTTATGTGGGTATGCATTTGTAAAGGCATTCATGTTGGACACAAGACTAGAATAGAAATTATTGCCTGTTCTCCCTCAGTCCTTTTTTTTTTTTTGCTCCCTCAGTCTTAACTGAAGCTTTAGGTGGTCAGTTTTTATTTCCTGACTGAGGGATGAAGATAGATAAGGAAGAACTTTTTGTTATGCATACTTTTTTACTCTTTTCTGTTGGTGAAAGTCCGTCATGGCCATGGATATTTCTTTTATTTTGTAGTCTGCTTCAATTTAGTTTCATGATTTCATGTTTTAAAATCTCTTTATGTCAGATGATTTTAAAAAGTATTTGTTGCCAAGCTCCAGATTTATTACTTGGAAATTTTTCATCAGTGCTATTGGAAAGTTAAGGGGAAAGTTAAGCCCTACTTATGGTAAAATTTGGATGTATTCAACAAATATTTATTAAATATTCTTAGACTGCAGAGTACTATTCTAGGCTCTAGTGATGGGAATGGGATCTGAACACCCAAAAGGAAAAGACCATGTCTTTGGAATTGTCCCATCCTCATCACTGTGGAAGAAACAAAAAGCAAATAAGACCAAGTCCTTTTTCTTCTGGAGTTTATAATCTAGAAAACAGCACATGATAAATACATTAGATGTATAAAATGCTATGTGAGACCTTGGTGAGGGAAGAGCACTGCTGACTGTAGAAATCAAGGCTGAGTTGGGGTTTAAAGGGTAGTCAGGATTTGAATGTGAGGAGGGGAGTCTAATGTGACGAAATCTTCACAGTCTACAGTCTTGTCTTGAACCCTCAAGCTTCTGGATCAGTTCCACCTCTAGAACCAGGGGGTTGGGTGTAGGGGAGACTTCATTTGGTGAAGAAGCAGGCCTTGAATACCCAGCAATAAGTATAAACAACAAAAACAAAAAAATAGCTAGTAGTTTTATGTTGCTTTAAGGTTTGCAAAACAGTTTACAACTATTTCATTTTATCTTCACAACTGTGGGAGGCAGTAGCTATTTTTTTCTCTATTTTGCAGGCAAAAAAACTGAGGCGGACTAGGCTAAGTGAATTCCTCAAGATTAGACAGCTAGTATGTGTCTGAGGCAGAGTTCAAACTCATTGTTCCTGACCCCAAGCCTAGCCCTGTATGCACTGCATACGATTAACATGAGTAGAAGATCAAAATATGCCAAGTGTAATTTCTTCGCCTTCCTTTTTATTTATTTTTTTTTAAAGTTAGCTGAATGAGGGAGTGCAGTATAGTGCCAGGAAGACCTGTGTTGAGTTCCAGCTAGGAGGCAGAGATGAGGAAGAGTAGTGTTCCAGGAATGGGGCATAGCCAGTGAAAATGCTTGGAGCTGGCATGATGAGGGTGAGGCGTGGCAAGGAAGCCAGTGTCACTGGATCTCAGAGTCTGTAGAGGGGCCTGAGGTGTAAGGCTATTGGAAAGTTAGGAAAGGACTAGTTTATGAAGATCTTTGAATGCCAAACAAGAGTTTATATTTGATCCTGAAGGTAAGAGGGAGCCACTGGAGATTATTGTCTAGGGGCCAGACCTGTGTTTTAGGAAGATCAGTTTGACAGTTTAGTGGAGGATGGGTTGGAGTGGAGAGACTATGCAGGAAGAACAACCACAGATCCAGGCCTCCCTCCACATTGTGATGAGTTACCAGATGAGGTCTTCAGTGGATTCATGTGTTTAGAGTCTTCAGCTCACCTCGTTTGTGTTCTGGGCCCTCACCTCTTTCAGTAATCTCATCAGCTCAACCGATTCAATGATCATCTCTGTGTAGATGACACTCAAATCTCTGTATCTAGCCACAGTGTCTCTTCAGAGCTCTTGTCTCACATTGATGCTAATTTTTGGACATAGGCAGTGGAATGGAATGTCCCATTAGGCATCTCAAACTCAGTGTTTATAAAACAGAACATAAGTTCTCCTTTCCCCACCCACGACCCTGGAACAAAAACCAAAACCTTTGCTGCTTCTTCACTTCCCTATTTCTGTCTTGGGCACCACCATCCTTCAAATTACCCAGGTTCGCAACCTTGGTGTTATCCTTAACTTTTCACCCTCCCTCAACCACATATATTTTCTTGTCATTTCTCTGCACATCTCTCATATCTGTCACCACTTATCCACCTACATGGAATTCATTCAGACTCTTACCACTTGGACTATTGCATCAGACTTCCAATTGGCTTCCTTGTTTCATCCCTCTCTTCTCCATCCTTCTTATAGCCGTGCTGTTTCAACCCAAAGCACAGATCTGACCACACTCCTAGCAGCTGAGATCCAGATTTTTCTGCTACACATTTGAAGTTTTTCACAATGTGACTCTAGCCCGCCTTTCTAGGCTTCTTCCCTATAATTCTCATCTCCTACAAGCAGTGTTAGAATCCCCAGGTTTTTTTTTTTCCACTTTTTTTTCACTTTTATTGCTTCCTCCTGTAGAGGTGGTTGTTGATTATCTGTGTCTTGAAATGACTTCATAGAGTTTTTTGTAGTATACCAGAATATTTGCTTCTGTTCAGTTTCTCTGATTGAATGTGAATTCCTTGAGGGTGGGGACCATTTATAATTGTGTCTTTACATTCCTGGCACCAGAGTGTGCCATTGTGTTGATTACATTTATTTGTTTCATGATACTCAGGGGTGACTTCTTCCTCCCTGACCAGGTGTCCTTTTCCCTGTTTCCAACTACTTCTAGATCCAGAATTATCCCAGAAACCTGAGAGTCTTGAATGACCAGACTATGTATATATAGGCATGTAATAGCTTTGCTGAAGTGTATGTCAGCCAGATATCAAGGAGGGCTTAGAAAAAAGATTGGCACAAATGTTATTTTCTAAACACTGATGAGCAGTTTATAAGCTTTGGAGTAAGCCCTCCTCAAAGTACAGTAGCACTTTAAATAGATTTGTTTTCATGGTGCTAATTCAGACAAATCATATAGAAGAGGGGTGTACATTCTTCTGAAGGTGCAGTCTAGTATCATAATGATATAGAATGATGATGTTTTTGAAATGGTTAAAAAAATAACAGGACACTGATTGTGTCAGAGATGGTGATATGTTTTTGAAAGGGTGTGTGAGAACTGTTTGGAAGACTGACTGCCTCAGCTCCTGATTCACTGATTAGTTTTGTAGCAAAGTGAACTACCCAGGGATCATGAAACTGTGTATATTTCATTTATTTTGAATGCAGTAAGGGTGAATGGCATGGAAGAAAGTTGATAGACTTTACCCAAGAAACAAAATTCCAGGGCAACTGTAGGGATTAGTATCCATTGACCTGCAACTTACAAATCACCCTGTATTATTATATCTACAGCACATTCATGTCCATAATGATGACCTCCTGAATTATGAAGAAAAAGTTTAATTATGTCAAATACCTTCTGTAAAGCATCCAACATTTAAGAAATATTTTAATTAAAATAAGTTTAAAAAGTTCTGAATAGCCAAGGTTCTGTTGTATTTATTTTTTCCCCTAAAATGTAAAAAAGGGGTTAGCATTAATCCTGGCACTCATTTCTGCTCTTATTTAAATAAGATTTCCATAAATTTTATTTTTGATGTATGAGTAGACTTTCTGTAGAAGCAGAGAGCTAGAAATAATGCATCTGCTTTATCCTTTCGATGGGGTATGGCTAAACAAATTGTGGTGCATGAATGTAATGGAATATCACAGGATCCTAAGAAACAATTAGTTTGAAGATTAGAGAAACATGGAAAAATGTTTATGAGCCAATGCAAAGTGAAGGGAGAAGAAACACAAAACATGAAGAATCAAACTAGGACTTTCTTCCCTCCAAGTTTGGCGCTCCATCTGTTCCACCACTCACACTTTGTTATTACAAGAACGAAATAAGATCATATATGGAGAAAGTGCTTTTGAAAGATATAAAGCACCACAAATATAAGATATTTTGAAGGGTACCTGCTGGTCATCTAAATTTCTTTCCTCATGGGCCGGAAATTGCTGTCATTAGAGGCACTTCTTGGGAGTTATATGGCCATTGGTCCTAAAGGCTGACAATTGAAATGTACATGTTAGTAGGAACA
This sequence comes from Petaurus breviceps papuanus, assembly GCF_028583685.1. NCBI lineage: Eukaryota > Metazoa > Chordata > Mammalia > Diprotodontia > Petauridae > Petaurus > Petaurus breviceps. Next base: position 19,198,245 of record NW_027185809.1, read on the forward strand.
GCTCTACCTTGTATGGATTAGCTAAATTACTGTGGAGATACGTTATTTAGGACAGGTAAATTTCAGGGAGGGGAAGTTTTGCACAGGATTGAGGGAATATAGGTCAATCATCAAGGAGGATGATTCCAAAGTAACAGAGACCCTGGTATGATGGGGAAGGAGTTGAGAAACTTTGCCTGTTGTACAGTTTTGCTAAGGATTACCCTGTGGTTTTTTTACTTTACTTGGTACTGCTGGGATTAGGATAACAGCATTTATATAACTCTTGAGATTTGCAAAGTACTCTACCAGTATTATTGCATTTTAGCCTCATCACATCCCTGCTTTACAGATGAAGAAACCAAGGTAGACTGATACTGGGATTTGTTATTGAGTCTGTGAGGCTGATGTTGAACCCAGATTTTCTTGGCTGTTGATCTGGTATTCCATCTACCTTGCCACTTAACTTCATCCTCATGATAGCCGAGTGTCCTCCTAGTTCCAAGATCCTATATTGCTCAAATGGGAAGGCTAGACACATTTACATGTAGCCGTCAGTTTGGAGTTTCTGCAAAGCCAGGCCATATTCTGATGACTGTGAAATTGCTTTTATGTAATGCTCCCTTACAGATGGTTGCATTATTAATACAGTTTTTCTTTTCATGATTGTTTTGTCCTTCCCACTAAGTCTGGGTGCTTTATTTGATAGTAAATAAGAAGAAAAACAAAGGAGGGGCTGCTTCTTGGCATGGTTGTGGCACTTCTGCATCATGGTTTTTGAGAGTCTGTATGTGGGTATGATCCATATTTGGGGTAGTGGATCAAGAGTTCAGGAAAACCTGGATTTGAATGGTTAGCTAAATCAGCAAAACATTTGTCGTTCTCTGGTTGCCGTGTGACCCAGGGCAGGTAACTTACCCTTTTTGAGCCTCGGTTTCTTCCAGCTTCAGTCCTTGATCTTATGATCCTAATGAATAGAATTGACAATAAAAGACTTGGAATAATGAAGAGACCCTCTAATTTATGTGATCCAAGTAAAGCGAGGTGGCTGATGTTTTTTTGTCTCTAAACTACTTTAGGACGAAAGAGAATAAATTTAGTTTTAGACATGTTGAGTTTGAGGTATAAGTAGAACAAGAGCTTGAGATCCGGCACTGGAGTAGGAGATAAACATTGGAGGGTCATCTGCATAGAGGTGATACTTTAAACTTAAAGAGAACTTAAGTAAAATAAGCCTAAGAGTAGACTTGAGGAGTCTGACCTTTTTGAGGTGGAGAAAAAAGTAAGAGGAAGATGAATCCGTGAAAAAGCCCAGCCATCAGTTGTAAAATGCCTGCTGTGTTGGGAATACAAAAAGAGCTTTTATGCTTTATCAAGGGGGACAGCGTGTTCATATTTATGTATGTGTGTATACACAAATATAGATAAATGTAAATAAGATGATTGTCAGGGGGATCCTGAAAGGCCCCATGTAGACCTTAAAGAAGACTAGGAATTCCAAGAGATAGAGGTGAGGAATAGGGTACATTCTAGGCCTCGGTGACAGATTTGAGATATTCAGATCTCAAAATGCCATGAATGAGGAACAGTAAGAAGGTTGGCTCAACTGGACCTTGGGGAATGTGAAGGGAAGTAATGGGCAGTAAGATTGACAAGGGAGGTTGGGGCCAGTTATGAAGGACTTTAAATGCCAAACAGGAGTTTTTATTATATGCTAGAGGCCACAGAAACCACTAGAACTTATTGAATAAGGAATTGACCTGAGCACATCTGGGCTTGAGGAATATTTTGACAGCTGTGTGGAAGATGGACTACATATGGGAGAACCTTGCAGCAAGGAGGTCAATAAGGAGGCTATTGTAGTATTATGGACAAGTGGTATTAACGATTTGAACTAGAATTGTGACTGTGTGAGTTTAGAGAAGGGGACAGATGCAGGGGATATTGCAGAGGTACAGATGACAAGATTTTGGCATCTTAGTATGTGAGGTGCAGAGGGATAAGGAGTTGAGGAAAACACGGAGGTTGCAATTGAGATTATAATTGAGATTGTTTGAGAATACTGGAGGTTGAGATACTGGAAGAATAGTGGCACCTTTGACAGAAATAGGGAAGTTCTGGAGAAGGGCGTGTTTTGGGGAAAAGATAGAGTACAGTTTTTGGACATGCTTGAGGTGCTATTACATTCAGTTTAAAATCTCGAATAGGGAGGCAATGGGTAATGTGAACCAAAGCTCAAGAGAGACACTAGATAGGGCTTCGCTATGTAGATGTAGGAGTCATTGGGATAGAGAAACGAAGAGAAAATGCATTTATATAGTGCCTACCATGTGCCAGGCACTGTGCTGAGAACTTTTTACAATTATCTCATTTGATCCTCACAACACTGTGAGGCAGGGGTGCTGTTATCCTTGTTTTATAGTTGAGGAAACTGAGGCAAACAGAGGTTAAATGACTTATTCAGGGTTACATAGCCATTAAGTGTCTGAGTGGGGATTTGAATTCAGGACTTACTGACTCCAGGTCCTGTGGCATAGAAATGATAATTTAATCCCATGATTAAATGGGATTTATGTTATATATGTTATATTTATATTTTATAATAAAAATAAATATTTATATTATATTATATATTATAAATATATATTATATATTTATGTTATGTGATATATATATCATATGTTATATGATATATGTTACCAAGTGAGAGAGTGCAGATGAGTGAAGGGGACCTGGGATAAGAGAGAACCTTCAGGTACATTCACATGTATTTAGGGGGTGATGATACTTCATCAAAGGAGATTCAGGAAAACCAAAGTGAAGCTTTATCCACAATCTATTTGTTAATCCTTTTCTGACTTAACATTTAGTTCTTATCCTATAGTTTTTCTATTTAAAACAGAAGCCTGATAGTATAAATTTTAAAATGTCTTGAATTCTTTCAGAATAGAAAACAATACTTTGGTCTTTACATCCAGCTGTGTACATTGTAGTGGTTGCTCCATAGTTAATAGTCTCCAGTTCTCAATAACTTACCATAGGATCTCAGAGAACGAACTGATTCAGATTTCTCATCTCCTTTTGTGTCACAGAAACTTTAGGCAGGATGGTGAAGCTTAAGTGAAATTTAAAAAAATTTCATAATTGAAGGAAATGCTACATTTCAGTTAGAGATCAGTAAAAATAATGATATAATTTTTTTCTACAATCCAAGTTCATGGACCCCTTTAAATCTGTTGGCATATCTCAGGTTCAGAACCCCTGATCTAATTAATCTCCTTTATTACTTAATTGATTTGCCTAAGATCACATAATTAATAAGGTGATGTTTTGGAAGCTGAGAATTAGATTGACAGCCTTAATTGAAGTTCATTAATTTAAAACACAAAGTAGCAGTGAAGTCACAGGTTAGCTAAATTAATTAAACATTGGTCATTCTTTGCTTTCTGTGGAGATTGCTAAAATAAATCATTGAAAATATTGTTACGTTAAACCGAATCTACCTCTTTGTCACTAATTTTAAATTTTATTGACTTGTGATTTAAATTTTAAAAAAATTTGTCAAATTTTATCTTTCCCCAATTTTATACTAAAATAATTTTAGCATTTTTTAAAAATAAGTTTTGAGTTTGAAAGTCTATCCCTCTTTCTCCCCTCTCCCCGAGACAGTAAGCAATCCCATATAGATCATATATGTGCAATGTGATTTTAAATTTTTGAGAATTATCTGTGCCACTTTCTGTGGGTGGATAAAGTTGTGGAAAGTGACTAGCTTCACTTAGTACCAATGCTTGCTTGGAACTCGAGAGTTGTGATGGTTTAAATAACAATGGCAAAATGTTTTACTTATTCTTCAGTGTTAACTGTCATTATTTTGGAGGCCCACACGTGTAACAGCAAAATAAATAAAAGGGTTGTAGAATAGGGCTGATTACATGGAAAATGGATACTTTATTAATAACTTCAGAATGATTTTTAGAATGGCCACTGTTGTTGGAGAAAGTCATGAAACTCTTAATTGAGTTTACTACAAATTTATCCTAGCTAACCTTGACTGAGTTATCCTAGCTAACCTTCACTACTTCTGGTGCTTTGTAAAAGTTTTATATATTGTTTATAGAATTTATCATAGCTACTGTTCCAAACCGTTGTTATTTTTCTGTAAGCTCCAAAGCACAACCTTATCCTTCATTTTCACCTAAGGACATTATTTCCTTTTTCACTGAAGACCACAGCTGTCTCTCATTAGCTCCATCAACTTCCTTCCTCCATAACTGAAATCTCCTTTGTCTTATGCATTAGAATAAAATGTGGGTTTTCCTCCCTGGGTTAATTTTTGGACGTCTAATTTTGGTTTCTATAATACAGAAATTTCTGGATATACCACTACTTCCATGGAATTGTATTCTCTACTTTGTAGCAATGAAAAAACTTTTAAGAAAAACAAATGATCCAGTGACTGCTAATATATAGTCATATTCCCCTGTCTCTTCTAAAAAAGAGTCATGATTCATGATTTTTTTCTCTAGAATCATTATTGGCTTCAGTTAGTTCTGCTTTAAGTGATGTTTTATTTTATATTGTTGTAGTCATTTTACGTATTCATTTCTGGTTCTGTTTTCTTTCACTTTGCATTAGTTCATACACATTTGCCCCTCATTTATCTGGATTTTTCACATAAATTATTTCTCCCAGCACAATAGTAAAATACCACTACACTCCTATAGTATAGTTATTTAGTCATTATGCATTTTCTTCCTTTCCAAGGCTATATTTTTACTTGGGCCCTTAATCCCACACCCTCTAGATTCTAACTCCTTCAGTAATTTTCATCCTCTCTTGCACCTTTAATCTCTCCTTGAATTCCGTTTTAACTAGAAGTCCTGAGTTTTTAGGGCTAGGTCTTGGATGTAGATTTGGGAGTCATCTGTAGAGAGATGACTTAAATGCATGATAGCTTATAAAAGAAGAATTAGAGATAAGATGGCCCAAGACATAACCTTGGGTGTCATGACCCAGAATTAGTGGGTGTGACACTCAGCCAGGGGAATGGAGGAGAGGCAAGCTCAGAGAACCAGGGGAGAGTAGTATCATGAAAATCCAGAGACAAGATCTAAGTTCTCCGTAGAAGAAAAAAGGAATGGGGCCGAGAAAAACATTAGCAATTGGAATATGCAACCTGGATAGCCATGGCCATTTTGGAAAAAGAGGAGTTTCATCTGAGTGAGGTCAGAAGCCAGATTGCAAGAGGTCTAGAGGTGGCTGAGAAGAGCAGTCCAAGTCTTTGGAAGTGGAAGGAAGGAGAGATAAAGGGTGATGGCTTGAGGGGATGGCAGGGTCAGGTGAAGATTTTTAAATATTGGGAGGCTACTGGAAAGGAGACAGTGGATGACAAGAGGTTTGAAGATTAGAAAGGTGATGAGGTAGAGATGGAAGGGGATCAGAAGGATCAGGGCTACATGTAGAGGACTTGGACTTGATGACAAGGATCACCTCCTTATCAGAGTAAAGGAGGAAACAGGAGGAGGAGGAGGAGTTCTCAGTTGTAGAGCATAGGAGCAGTGGAGGGGAGCTCACGGTGAGAATGACCTACTTCTTCCTGTGAAGTACGAGGCTAGGTTCACTGCTGAATGGGTGGGGGTGGAGTATGAGCCTTGAAGAGATGTATGGAACAAGTAATTGTGGAGACTTCAGAGACGTCAATTAGAGAAGAGCAAAAGATTGACCTACGGCAGTGAGGTCCTAGTTAAGATTAGATAACATATATTTGTATTAGACCCAGGTTGCATGATTTCTTGCAAATATCGTTGAATTCTTGAATATCAGCTGCATTGAGTTAAGATAGGTTTTTTTTTTTTTTAATGCATTGTGTGGTACCTGTGTGCTCTGCAGCCATGTGTGGTGAATTAGTCAGCAGGAAGGGGTAATGACACTGAACAGTCATCGTCATTGCTGTGAAGCATTGGCTTTTCACAGTTTGTGGTGGGTGGTTACTAAATGCAGTTAGGAGATTGACAGATGCTACCTGGACAAAAATGAAAGGTTTACTTGGATATGTAAAGTATCTATGATCCTGGGACTTGTGATTAAATAGATGGATTGAATGATCTAAAAACAACCAAAATAAGTTTGCTGAAAAATGTTATTTATAGAAGCAGGTTGGAGTTTGAATATCTTGTGGTTTTAGAAATTTCTCTTAGATTTTAATAAATTAAAAAGTTACATTCAGAAAATATAGATGTGTTGTACAAACATAGCAAAATTTGGTCTTCAGAACTAGTTATCTAAAAATTTTTTAGTTCTTTCTTCACCAAGAATAGCAATTAGTATCCTAGCCATTCATTTAATTTCTTTTTTATTGATACTTTTTTTCCATACATTACTCACTTCCCAAGGAACACCCAAATAATTGTCTTCCTTCCCCCTCACCTTTCTTTTTTCTCTTATTATTTATTTTTCAAATACTAAAACTCAAATACATAAGAAAAAGAAGCATTATTAGCTTAAACATATGAGAAAAAAAAAACACGTGCACATGACAGAACATAGGAAATGATTCAGAATATAGAGCAATAACTTATTTCAAGAGACCCTATATATTAAATACTGTGCATTATGTTGAAATCTGTCCATCCTTGCTTTCTTTTGTTCAGGTAGGCGTTACCAGGTCAGTAACAATGTACTAATCCTTAATGATGACTGATTTCTGGGATCCCCTCTCCCCCACCTCCAATAAACAACCCTCAAAAAAATAATTTTGGTCCTTATATAACCCCTCCTGGATTGCTGCTTTGTTGTGGCAGAGGGGCTTTCGTGGCTCAATGAAACTATGAGCAAAAGCCATCCAGGGTTACTCCAAGACAGACCTAGGTTAGTAGAGAGTTCTGACAAAGGTAATCCACTGGAGAAGGAAATGGCAAACCGCTGCAGTACCTTTGCCAGGAAAATCTCTGGTCTGTACTAAAATGATAAAAGAGATAATAAGATCAATGAGCACCTCAGGTTGGAAGGTGCCCAGTATGAATGTGAACTTGGATAGACTTTGAGAGATAGTGGAAGATAAAAGGGCCGGCTGTGCTATGGTCCATGGGGTCACAAAGGGTCAGATACGACCAAATGACTGAAAAACAAAAACTTATGTGCCAACTTCCTCACCAGACCTGGACAGAAGAAGGAATTCATGTGAACAAGAGGTGTGAATGGCCTTTTATATCATGACTTTCCTATTCTCATTCCTTTTCAAATATACAAGGGCTCCCAAAATTTGGTTTTAGTGTTGTTTTAAGCTTTAATAGTTTAAAAAGCTTAATAAACTTTAATACCTGAAAACTTCACACATTTTGGGATATGTGTGTATGTATGTATGTAACACATCTACACACATATAATACACACACATCCCTACAGGTTACCAGTATTTAATGTTTTCTGATACTATCCTAAAGGTAAATTTGAAAGAGTAGAATTTTGACTCTGTAGAGTAGTACATTAAACGGGAGATTAAAGGACATGTTGTTTGGGACTGAGTAAAGGCTTTTGCCAAAGCTCAAGTTTCTGAATGGACTGTGGCGCCTCTTGGTAGTCAGGCATTGGGCAAGATTGTGCACATTTTTTTCTTTCTATTAAGAAATAGTGTTTCAGATGTGGTTGATACCCCAGTGTTTTGTGACAGTTAATAGCCCCATTTTGGAGAATGAGTGCCCTTTTTTGGGTTAATATCTGTTTAATCAAGAGATAGGTACAGAAATAATGCATAATCACTAATTTGACCTTCAATGTTAATGTAGACCAGAGAATAAAATTAATTTACTCACCTATCATCTTATGCTTAATTTCAGTATAGAATTTCTGTCCTGAAGCTGCCTGCCTCTGTTATCACCAGCTTTTCTCACTTCCTGGCTGTAATTGGAACCTGGCTTTCCTATGATACCATCTCCTTCATCACTTTCCTCAGTATTAGCTGCTACTCCCCTCTCCTCCAACTTGCTTGTAGAGGAGGAAGGATTGCTATCTGCCGATGTCAGACAATCACTAAGGAAAAAGGAAAATGGGGTATCTTATAAGCTAAGGGAAGAGTATTCAAAAGGAACACATGTTCAGAATTGCCAGATGTTCTAGGCTAGGAATGTGACCTGAGAAAGGACCATTGGATTTGGCAGCTTCTTCAGACTGTCCCTTCAAAATTGTTAATGAATTGGGTTGTAGGGAATGAAAGTCAGATTGCCAAGGCAGGGGTGGAGGTGGGGTGAGGTTAGGAAAGGCTGGTGGTAAGGATGTAAAGGCTTTAGTTATTTTTTCTCCCCAGGAAACAAAAAAAAAAAAAACCCACAAAAACACCTCTAGTATTTATGATCTGGTTCCAAAACCATGTTTGTTTGTTTGTTTTACCATAACTCATGATCTGCTTAAACTAAAAGGCCACTAAGCGAAATCTCACCTCTTTTAAATCAGTTAGCAAAGATTTAAGTCCCTTCTGAATGTGCTAGATAGGGGGCATAAAAATACAATGAATGAAATAGTCCCTACTCACAAAGACTTTTACTTTTTAATGAGAGAGAAAAAAAATATAATGAGAATAAATAAAAATAAACCCAAAGTAGTCAACTACAAGGTAGTTTGAAAGGGAGGAAACTAGCCTTTGAAGATATCAGAAGAGATGGGTGGCCAGTATTTAAAAAAAAAAACACAGGCATCACAGTGTGTGGTGCACTGGACTGAATCCTAGGACATTCTGACTCACTGTGTGGACAGGTCACTTCATCTTTCTGATTATTAGTCTTTTAAGCTGTAAAACCAGGATAATAATGCCTATATTATACCACCTTCTTTGTAAGGTTGTTTTGAGGAAAGCATATTGTAAACATAAGCATCATATAAATGTAAGTTTATATGATCATAATCTTGGCTGTCACTAGCAATTTACTTATCCTTACCCGCTGGACTAGAGAATGAAGAAATTGAACTAGAACGCTCTCTTCTAACCCTGAAATTATTTTTTATATTGCCTTCTACTACTGATTATTTGAAAGATCATTAAGAGGTGGAGCCATTAGACTTGTATTTCTTAGCATAGGAGGACAGAACGAGGGTCAGTGTTTGGAAGTTTCGAAAAGTCAGATTTGGCCAACATTATACTTCATTGAACTTAAAGAGGAATAGGAGGGATTGCATAATTATATAATCTTTTGTTTGCATTTGCTTTCAGTGACACTTGAATACCTATCTCCTCAGTCATCTATTCTGCATGCATATTAAGTATTATATATATTTCTCTCTTCTCCTTGCTTTTGTACACCTTCTTCTCCATGGATATCCTTCCCTCTCTCTATTAGAATCTTCTTTGAAGCCCCAAGTTTACTGCCATTTATTTTCAGATCTCTTCCCTAGCTAGCCGAGTTCTCTCACTCTCTTTGAATTTCTTGTTGTTCAGTTGTGTCTGACTCTTTGTGGACCATACTTTCCATGGGATTTTCTTGGCAAGGACTTTGGAGTGTTTGCCAATTCCTGCTCCAGGGGATTAAGGCAAAGAGAGGATAAATAATTTGTCCAGGGTCACACAGCTGTTAAGTGTCCTGAGGCTAGATTTGTACTCAGATCTTCTGATTCCAGGCTCAGTGCTCTGTCCGTTGCGCCATCTTGCTGCTTTACAAATCACTTAGGGGTATCTATTTGAATACTGTTTGCTTAATCATTTCCTTGTATTTACATCTCTTTCTTCTGTGCTCTTTTTAGAACAGAGAATATGACTTTTCAACCTTACATCTTCTCACATAGGAGGTACTTCCTGCACGTGAATTGATGGAGGCTTTTAAAAAATGAAAATGATAGGTTTTAGAACTACTGATTTCCAGGGCAATAAGAAATAAAGAAGTTGATTTAATAGATATTTTTCTAACCATTCGTTTTGTGTAGTTTGAGGGATGTTCATATCATTCCTTCAGCAAAATAGATCCTCAAGACACTAAATATATTTTGGTATGGTTTTATTTTATTGTCAAACTTTTGAACCCTTTTGATTGAGCTTGGGGTTTTAACCTTCTTCTAAGGGAGACAGTCTCTGTTTCTGGAGTAAGGGGCTGCTTGTCTTTCAAAGTGAATAGAAAATGTTAGTATTTCATTCACCTTCAAATAGTGCACAGGAAATTGGACAGTCAAATTTTTTTTGGTGTAAATTCTTTCAGAACTACCTTTTTAAAAATTTTTATTGTTTGGTGTGATTCATTCTTATATGTATTTAGTCACACAGTGTTCAGCAGAACTAGGTATGGGGATTTTTTCCCCCCTACAAGAGCCCCAGAAATAGTTATGTTATGTCTAAATGTTATTGCCTCTATAATAGTTCAGCTTTTGAGGGAGTCAGGGCTGCATGGTAATCAATAGATGTCTTAAGAATTGCTGTATAAAGACAGAAGCTAATCTTAGAGGTGAAGCTCATGTTGGAGAAAGGTTCACTGCCTGAGGTAACTTAGCTTTACCCTTCTCCCACTTCGCCACTGTGTGACCCAGGAGTTGGGACCCTGGTTTGAGAAAGAAAGGATAGCGTTCTTCCCTACTCTACCACTTTACTGCCAGCTAACTAGTATGAATGTCTAGTTCTACCTGCTAGAAAGCATTAGAATGGTAATTAACTAGTCTTCCTTGATAAACAGAATGTGCTTATCTTTTTTGTTTTAATTTTTTTTTTTGTGGAGGTGGAGGAAGATAAAATAGGAATGGAAGCAATTTTTATAACTTTGGACATTTAAAACTTCATTATGTTTTAATAAAAACTTTATACACAAACATAAAATTTTATGAGTTACATAGAATATTTATAATTTTTGGTGATCTATTATTCCTACTCCAGCATCTCATGGTGTGGAAGCTACTCCACTTTCTCTCTTTCTATCAGTGGAACTTAAGATCGGGCAGGTCTTAACCAAGTGGCAGAGACTCTCAGCTCAGGTCAGTTTCACACTCTGTCCACTGACTAGCCTTGCTAAGAGAAATGCCAACTGACATTTATGGTTTAATCCATGATATGACTGATTTATTAAGTGCTTTATTATGTACATTAGATTTAAGATCACATAAAGGATCTGTTTTTCCTTATGTGAACTCTTTCCATGCCTGGATGGTGATGCAATCAATCATTTCACATGTGTTAAGCACCTGCTCTGTGCCTGGCATAGTGCTAAGTGCTGGGGATACAAAAAGGCAAAAGACTGTCTCTGCCCTTAAGAAACTTACAGTCTAATGAGGAGACAAACATATAAACAGATATGTACAAAGCAAGCTATATACAGGGCAAATAGGAAACAATTAACAGAGGGAAGGCATGGTAATTAAGAGGGGTTGGGAAAATAAATAAATCTTATTGCCTGAGTCTTAAAGAGGTTGATAGTTGCATGTGGTCATATGGCTAGGATAGGAATCCAGGTCTTTCTGATTTTAAGTCCAGCACTCCCTTTGCTGGGTATATTAATACTGATATTATCTCTCCATATTAAAAATGAGTAAATTGCGACACAAAGAGGTTTTAAGCTGCTAAGGTCATACAGGCAGTAAGTGACACAGCCATGATTCAAACTCCAGGATCAGGATGTTTTTCCACTGTGCTATTCTAGATCAAATAAATTTGGAAGGGTTCTTCAAGTTAAAAACAAACAAGAAACCAAACCACAGAGTGTGTGTGTGTGTGTGTGTGTGTGTGTGTGCGCGTGTGCGCGCACATACATGCATGCATGTGCATTCCCACTCCTGAATAGACACAATGTATAGTCACACATATGCTCTATTAGGTAGGAAAGGTCAGGAATTGGAGGAAATTAATTTACACCATGGACAGGACAACGTGAGTTCCAAGCACCTCTTGTCTCTCACGGGAAATCAGGAATTGCCTGGGGGCCTCTTGGTTCAGAGGCTGCCCTGTGTCCGTGGGAGATGAGGAGGTGCTGAGGGCCACAGTCCAGTTGCTGGCTCACAAGGGCGTTTCTCAGGAGACCCCTCACTTGATGAGCAGCAGCTGACATGGCTGGTTCGGCCCCCCTCCATTGGTTCACCTTCCCCATGCACAAGGAATTCATGCCTGAATTGTGCTCTCTTTAAAAGTATATAAGGAGCCAGCTTTCCTCTCCTGGACGCCACCTGTGTACCCTGCCATCTTAAAATAAACTGTAAGTTGTTTCTCTCCCTTGTCTCTGGTCTCTTCAATCCTTCCTGAGAACACAACCTAGGGCTGGCCCCTAATTTAACAGAGTTAGCAGCCGCTTACAGCTGGTGCCCAATGTGGGGCTGAAGAAGGACCCCAGGATTACGCCAGTGTGCGCTGAGATACTTGGGGTATGAACACCCCTGCTTCCAGGGGCTCCAGGATGGATGCCCGAGCAAAGTTGTGTGGTAACTGGAACCAGCAAAGGGCTCGGAGAACAGTAAGTAAATATGGGACAAAAAACAAGCATAGTGAGACCAGGGGAAAGAGAGACTTTTTTCAGGGCCTTATTATACCACCTAGTAAGAGATGCCTTTGGAGGAAATGGGAGGGAGGTCCGTCAAACATGTCCATCCCTTACTAGCGAAGGCAGCTCAAGCAGGGATCCATCCCTGGAGAGAGAAGAAGAATGGCTTTGGTCACCCCCTCCCCCTTACAGACCCATATATCTCAGACCTCTCAAATTTAGCTATACACGATGCCCGGCAAAGCAGAGAAGGGGAGGGAAAGGGGTGGCAGTGAGAGAAAAGGCAGCGGGAGAAAAGGCAGGAAGAATACGTGACAGAGAAGAAAAATGAGTATGGGTCGCCCTCTAGTTGCGGGCATGCACAATCCACCTTGGAAAAACTATAGAGCAGGCTAGAAGAGAAGGGGAAGCAGTTATTGAATGGGGAACTTTCCCCTAATTGAAGAACCTGATCCATTCAACCCTGGGCAAACGAGGCACAGACATGAGGCATTGCCATTCAAGGTGCTAAAACAATTAAAAGAGTCTGTCACTAAGTATAGCCCCACTGCACCATTTGTATTATATCAGCTAGAGAACTTATCTACGAGTATTTTGTGCCCTAATTATTGGAAAGCCCTGGCGTGGGCAACACTGACACCCTGACAGACAGTGTTCTGGATGGCAGAATTTACAGAACAATGTAGGCTGCTTACTGCCCAGTTAGCTCAGGGACCTAATATCCAAATTGTCTTGCAACAGCTGACCGGCACAGGCCGTCATGCTGACACTGCTCAGCAGCTGGGTTTCACTGAGGAAGATTATTTGAATACTTCCCGGTGTGCTTGTCAGGCTTAGAGCAGAATTTCGGTTGCAAAGGCTGAGAGATAGCTCCACACAAATAAGACAAAAAGCCAATGAGGATTTTGTAGACTTTGTGGCCAGAATGCAGGAGGCAGTGGCACATCCTATGGGTGAAGTAGAGGGTACAGAGAAAATGCTAAAAACTTTATTGAGGGAAAATGCCAATGCTGATTGTAAAAGGGCTATGCTGGGGCTTAGGAAAGATGCTTCTATAGAAGAAATGATTGGGCTCACAAGTGTATCAAGGTGAGCTGTTGTTCACCTTTGTAGCAACAGCTACAGGACAGGCTAAAGGAAACTGCTTTAAATTCGGGAGGCCAGGGCATTTTAGGAAGTGTTGTAGGACCCAGAGATTCAAGGAGCAGGAGGAGGGCATGGCTGACCTCACACACCCTGCCAAAGGCAGGATGGAACAATGGAGCTCTGAATGCAGACAAGGCAGGAATCAGGGAAACGAACTTGGGGGCTCCTTGAGGGCCCCGAAAACTCGAGAATATCTAACCCAAGAAACAATCCCACAATCAAATTGGAAAACTCTCTATGCAGCCTTGCAGGCATAGCAACCATCCGACTTTTCCAGCTTCGGAGTTTAGACTTTTGTAAGCTCCCACCTCAGAGCACTTGTGATGTTCCAATACAACCTTTAACTAATATTCATGTTCCTTTCCTACTCATTTCTCCTGCTACCACTTATTCCTTGGCTGTCCTGGTGATAAAGATATATAAGAAAATTCCAAAGGCTATATCATCGATTAATATAGATAGTGAGGAGACATTTGTAGATAAAGGCAGCCCCATTACTCAAGGAGTCTTATTAGAATACCCCTTGCATGTAGAAGAGATTCCACCACAAGAGCAAATTAATTTCACTCAGATAATTAATCATACTCGACCAATGCTAACCTTAAAATTGAAGGAAGGACCTTCACTGGCCTTTTAGACACCGGAGCCATTACCTGTGGCTGCAAGAGTGGAGCTCCTAAGTAATGGAGAATCAAGTTGCTGGGGTGGGAGGTACTGCTTATGCTCGGGTATCTTCTTGCCCCATGAAGTGGGAAAAAGTGGGATGTCAGGTCATGACAAGACCGTTGATAATTGAAGGTTTATCCCTGATATTGTGGGGAAGAGATTTGCTAGGGGATTTAAATATTGTGGTCTCCTCAGATTTTTATTAGGGGTCATTGAGGTAACTGAGGGGAAAACCGCACCCCCCCCCCCCCCCCCCAATGTCTTGGATCACAAATGAGCCTGTGTGGGTAGACCAACGGCCCCTTACAAAAGAAAAACACTGCCCTCCAAGACATAGTGAAAGAACAGTTGCTGGCAGGATACACTGAGCCATCCTTCAGCTCTTGGAATTCTCCCTCCTTCGTCATTAAGAAGAAAAAGGCAGGTAAATGGCGAAAGTTAACTGGTTTAAGAAAAGTGAATTCTGTCCTTGTACCCATGGGTACCTTACAGGAAGGCCTGCCTTCTCCTAATATGATCCCTAGTGGATGGCCAGTGTGCATCATTGATGTTAAGGATTGTTTTTTTAGTATTCCTCTTCACTCTCAGGATCTCGCTAGATTTGCTTTTTCTTTCCCACTGTCAATTTCCAAGGTCCTCCAGCGCCTTATCAATGGAAGGTACTCCCACAGGGAATGAAAAACAGCCCAACCATATGTCAGTGGTATGTTGACTTAGTAGGGAAAACAAAACAAAAATATCCTGATGGGGTTTTTATCCATTATATAGATGATATTCTAGGAATACACCAGGACAGTAACCAGCTAGAGGAAATGTTTCGTTCCTTAAAAGAATTGGGACAATTAGGTTTAAGTATAGCCCCAGAAAAGATGCAAAGATTTCCCCCATTTTCCTATTTGGGGTTTGAAGTACATCCTCTTTATATCAAACAAAGGACCCCTATCCTGCATTGGAAAAAGATTACTTCATTAAATGACTTTCAAAAACTCATAGGAGATATACAATGGCTCTGCCCACGAGCACCCATCCCCACAGAAAAAATGCAGCCTCTTTATAATATTTTAAAGGGAGACCCTAATCTGACCTCCCCTTGTTCGTGGACTATGGAAGCCAAAGGGCTCTTAAGAACATAATAGATATCATAGAGAAGGCCGACACTAAAAGATGGGATCCTAAAAAGCCTCTTGAGACAACTCTAATATTAGCTCAACAACCAAATGGAGCTGTACATCAGGGTGAAGGTATTATAGAGAGGGTCTATCCCAAATCACAAGGAAAAAGAGGCCTACTTGAATATTTAGAGCAAGCTGTGATGGTAAGCCAGAGGTTATTATTGAGAGCAACTCAGCTGTCTGGCCTTCAGCCAGTACTGTAGATAAATGTCCCAAAAGATAGATTTGACTCCTAGATAGCTACTCAGCCAGGCTGGGCAGAGCTCTTAGTCCTTGGAGATTTATAAACAGGCAGTAGCTTAAGAACACTTTCCTTGAGAACAAATTAACCATGGATAGAACTGAAAGTGACATCAATGAAACCTGTCAGTGGCCCAAATGTTTTCACTGATGCTACAGTTCATGGCAGTGCATCCATATATTCTCCCACATTAGAAGTTGCTAAAGTGGTGAAGACACGTTATTCCTCCACTCAAAAAAAAGAGTTATTTGCTATACTATTAGCAGTTAACATCCAAGAACCCATCAACATCATTACTGATAGTTATTATGCTTACAATGCTATAAAAGGCATTTTATGCCCACAACTATAACATTCGGGTCTCCTGAAATCACTGATCTATTCTTACAGACCCAAAAGGCCATCCGGGAACGAACTAACTCCTTTTACATTCTTCATGTCCGCTCCCATACGGATGGTCTCGGCCCAGTATTTGATGGGAACCACATAGCAGATAGACTCTTAATAGGTGCTGTGGTGGGTATACAACACCAAGCTTCTCTAGCTCATGACAAGCACCATGTTCCCTTCGCCGCCTTTACAGCCTGGACAAACAACAAGCTTGAGACATCATCTAAAGATGTACTCGCTGTATACCTTTTCACCCAGCTGAGGTAAAGGGTGTGAATCCCTGTGGACTGCAACCAAATGAATTATGACAAATGGATGTCACACGCATTACAAAAGGTAAATACCTTCATGTCTCCATAGACACATTTTCTGGCTTCTTAATGGCTATCTTGCAGACTGGAGAAGCCGCAAAGCACGTTTTCAATCACCTTTATCATTGCTTCTCATCTATAGGAATACCTCAAGCCATTAAGACTGATAATGGTCCGGCCTATACCTCTTCCGCTATGTCCACCTTCATGATTGAACATGGCATTCTACACATTTCTGGCATCCCATATAACCCTACCGGACAAGTGATGGTCGAACCGGCCAATCGTACTATAAAAGACTATCTCAAAAAACAAAAACGGGGAGATGGACCTATAAGACAAATTACATATTGATAAAATTTTGTACACCCTAAATTATCTAAAGTTTGATGCAACTGATTTGACCCTGGCTATGAAACAGCTTGGAGGCAATCAGAAACACAAACCTGAAATGGGACGGTGGTACAATAATGAAAAACAAAGACCGATTATGTGGAGAACACCTGCTGGTAATTGGGAGGGCCCCTATACCCTTTTAACCTGGGGGCCAGGGTATGCTTGTATCTCCACAGGTCAGGGTCACCAGTGGGTGCCTGTAAAAGCTATCCGTGTTATCAGTGACTCGAAAGAGGAGGAGGAGGAGGCTCCCGTCCCGACGATGGCGGAGACTACACAAGATGAATCACCAAGAGATGTTGATGCTGCATGTTGCCTTCCCCATGCTTGCCATCTCACCGCCTGCTTACACGGAACAACACAGATGGCCCAATGATGTTGGAGCCACCCTGGCCGAGGGTGGTGGCTTGTGGGGAGGAGATCATTGACCTGGAATGGGCTTACACAATGTTTAGGAGACAGGGGACGCCCTGTAATTCCTCTCTTCCCCAGCGTACAGGGGGAAGCCTAGTTTGTAAACCCACTCCTTTGCTAGAGACTTGTGCCACTCACTGGAGGACTTGCAACGACGAAGCACAGTGAGCTCCAATCTTGGTACCTGACAAACCACACCCGTTATGACTGTTCTTCTACCCAAGTGGGTACTCCAGAAGGGCCGCTCTTGGACAGGACTTTGGAAGGCGATGGCAGTTATGGGACAATCTTATAACCTCCTCTGTTTCTCTTGCTATGTCTGTATCAACTAAACAAAATCAACTTGGACAGGCCCAATTTGTGGAGGACCTGGCAAAGAGTGTGTGAAATATTGAGGGATCTCACCAAAGCCACGGTGACCTTGGGGGATGAGATAGCAGTGGGCACATTGTTGTTTTGTGGTCCTCCTCTGCTTGGCTAAATGTTTTGTAATAACTTAGCAACGATTCAGGCTGATATTCCAAAAACAGAAAGGGGGAATTGGACGGGACAGTGTGAGTTCCAAGCACCTCTTGTCTCAGAGGAATTAGGAACTTCCTCAGGGCCTCTTGGTTCAGAGGCTGCTCCATGCCTGTGGGAGAAAAGGAGGTGCTGAGGGCCACAGTCCAGTTGCTGTCTCACAAGGGCGTTTCTCAGGAGACCCCTCACTTGATGAGTAGCAGCTGACATGGCTGGTTCGGCCCCCCTCCATTGGTTCACCTTCCCCATGCACAAGGAATTCATGCCTGAATTGTGCTCTCTTTAAAAGTATATAAGGAGCCAGCTTTCCTCTCCTGGACGCTGACTGTGCACCCTGCCATCTTAGAATAAACTGTAAGTTGTTTCTCTCCCTTGTCTCTGGTCTCTTCAGTCCCTCCTGAGAACACAACCTAGGGCTGACCCCTAGGTTAGCAGAGTTAGTGACTGCTTACAACACAGTACTTCAGGACTTGTAAAACATTTTTCTAAAGTTTATTTTGGTTATCAAAGAATCAACAAGTGTTCCCTCAGCTGAAATTCCTTTGAGTGCTCATCTCTCCCTCTTCCCCCAAACTTGTACTATCTTAGAGTCTGGTAGGCCACTCTGTAGGGATTGAGCCTTTCAGATTTTAGCTAGGCTGGTCCTTGAACAATAAAACATACAGCCATCCCTAGGCCCCCACCCCAACAGCTTGCTTGGCCTATACTGGAAACCTTTTCAGCTTTGTAGGCCAAGCCAAGAGCTATGGTTCCACTGACGCTCACCTCCATGTCATAAGGTATGGCAGTAGGATTTTAGTAGAACATTATTAGCCAAGAAATTAAAGAAAAAGTAAATAATGTGTAATGAGCATTGTTGGGGGCAAAACAAACAAACATAATTTATCCAATTGCCTAGTGAGTCGCCATTCTTGTTTCTGCCCCTACTAGAAGCCAGGAGTGGAGCCAGAGAAAATTAGTTGTGAACATTGGGTAAAAGTAAGAGTCCTTCAAAGAGCTTATAAAAGGATTTCCCTACCAAAAAAAATGCCACAAAATCTTACAGCAGCGAAGTATAATATTGTACAGGAGTCAGGATGACGAAGTTCATTCAAGGCAAAGAATGCTGGATTTGGAATCAGAGGGTCTGGGTTCAAATCCCAATTCTGCTAATTAATGGCAAGTCTCTTCACTTTCCTGGGCTTCAGTTTCCTCCTTAAGTGAAGATGGAACCAGATGAGTTCAAAATACTCTTTCCTCTATGATCCTATGAACTTATGTTCACATCTCTAGTAGTGTGTAATAGCTCTGTGACCCTGGGTAAGTCACTGAACCTTTATAAACTGCAGTTTCTTCCTTAGTAAAAAGAGGATAATAAATACTTTGAGTACATACTTTACAGGATTCGCGTGAGGCTCAGATGAGACAATATGTGTAAAGTCTTCTGAATCCTTTAGAAATGTCAGCTTTGAGGATGAGTATGACAAGGAGAGGAAGAAGAGATTCTGTCTTGCTGGGAGAAAAAAGCACACAGCTTTCTCCTTTATTGAATCACCTCCATCCCCTACATTTCTTTGACACTATCCATCTTGTGCTTGCATTATGAAAAGCAATAGTTCCTGATGACTTTTCCTCCTAAAGTTTTTCCCATTTGTCCTATCATAATATTTAACATCAGAGAAGAGCGTTTCTCAAGCCTGATTTCAGGTGTTGTTATTTCCCTTTTAAGAATCTGTACAGGTCCCGATCACTGATTAAAGTCACTGTTGACTCTGTGTCAACAACCTTTTTCTCCACCCTTTCCACACTTTACATTTTCAGCTTAGATTTTTTACTTCAGACAGGCAGATGTCCCCCATTTTTCCTTTTGCCACTTCAGACATAAGTCACACGTGCTCCATTTTCTCTCTCATAACCTTCCCATCATCCTCTACAAAGTTTTACCAGATTAATCCTACCTGGTTCTGGAGAGTCAGCATGATGTGGTGGAAAAAAACACAGGTAAATAATATTTAAAAAGCTAAAATGATTTTTTTTTCCTTAAAGAAGAAACAGTAATTAAAATAAGAAAACCTGGATTTGTATCTTGGCTCTGCTAATTAGTAGCAGGATACCTGTTAACAAATTACCCAACCTTTCTGAAAATCATTTTCCTCGTGTAAAATGGAGGTAATCATAATTTTACTACATTATTACCTTTCTCACAGAGTGGTTTGATGCCTTTAAACATGGTCAAGTGTCACTTATCATTAAAAAAAAAACTACCATTACTTCAAGGTGCCATCCTCTCTGTCTTTTCTTTTTCAATCAAATGTCTAGAAAACCTGCCTATATTCACGCCCCAGACTTTCTTGCCTTTGCTCTTTGTAGTCTCGTTCCCAACCTCGTCATGAAACTGAAACTGCTGTCTCCAAAATTACGAGTGCCAAATCTGATGGTCTTTCCTCAGTTTCCTTCTTGACCTGTCTTCTGCTCCTAACACTGTTGACTACCCTTTCCTCCAGGATACTCTTTTTCCTCCTCTGGACTTTAATGACATTACTGACATTGCCTTTTTTGCGCATCATATCTTCTAATTTTTTTTCTTCTAATTGGGTTATAGTTTTGGTCTTTGCTCTAAGATGTTGATGGTTTGATTGTACACAAGTGGCTAAGTAAAAAATGACTCCCATATTGATAACTCATTACTTCCCATTTATTTAGAATATCAGTTTCATTTTTTGGTGATGTTCAATGCTCTTCATGTCCAGTAGCTCCTGTCTCTCTTCTTGAAGAAAGTATTCATTGCATATGGATATAAGGCTTTCTTGTAGACTGCAAGTCTTTGGTCTTTCATATTTCTTACTTTTGAACCATGTTATAAGTTTATTTATTCTTGATGCTTATCTTTGAATAGAAGTCAATGAGTATTAAATGTGTTGTTTTAATTAAGAAGTATTAAGTTTTTTTGTAGAATTTGTTTTATTTCCTCATCTTCTGCTTAAGTTTTTTTTTTCTTTTTGGAGGGGGAAGGCAGGGCATTTGGGGTTAAGTGACTTGCCCAAGGTCACATGGCTAGTAAGTGTTAAGTGTCTGAGGCCAGATTTGAACTCAGGTCCTCCTGACTTCAGGGCGGTGTTCTGTTCACTGCACCACCTAGCCACCCCCTCTGCTTAAGTTTTAATTATTTTCATTGTGAGGTTTTTTTTTTTAAACAAATGCTTATTATTAGCAACATGATAGGAGATGACTAACTTCTCCACAAGTTAATGTTTTTTGTTACCTTTGGATACAACCATTGCTACCAACCTCTTTATTCAAATATAATTTCAATTTAACTGCAGCTTAATTTTCTTCTGATTTTGCTTATATAAGTGAGATTTTTTTTTTGGTAAGATATTTGATGTAACATTTTTCTTCCAACCCTACCTTTTTTTTTTCTTCCTTGCATTTATTCCTTTTATACAGAATTTTATGTTGTCACTATTTTGTCTTATATGATAAGATTAAGATTTTGTGATTATTTTATGATTAATTTTATGTTTAGATTAATACAATTTAGTTTCTCCAGGATTATGCTAGTTTGTGTCACTTAATAAGGATCTCACTTTTAGGGTTATATCAGCTAAATAGGAACAGTCATTGTTAACACACATTGTTGCAGTTACTGTTGAAGTAGAAGAATACCCCATAGGATTGTGAGTGGACTATTTTATGTATATTGTTTTGGTATCGTGGGTTACAATGGCCAAGATTTTGCCTGTGTCCATCCTGCTGTGATGTTGAGCCTCTCTGGCTTTAATTAGAGTGGTCCTTGGAAAGCAGACATAGACTGTTGCTAGGATTGAACTCAAACTAAACTTTTCCAGCATTGCAGGACCTTCCAGAGCACGTGTTCCTCTCCCATACCCTTCAAGAATCCAGGTTCATCTCCATGTCACAGTGGAGCATAGGAGCCCTTTGTGCTTTTGCCCAGAGCTACATAGACAATAATGATAGTAATAATAGTGGACATTTATATAGTGCTTTTTAGATGTTTTCATTTGAGCTTCACAGCAACCTTAATGAGGTAGGTACTGTAAGTATTATTCTCTTACTGGTAAGGATATTAACTTGATTGGAGATACAACTATCAACTGACAGACATGATTCTAAGGGTTCTTGACTATAACTAGCAATTTTTCTCTTCAAAACCATGGTGCTATTCTATGGTGTGTCTGAGGTAGGACTTGAACCCTTATCTTTCCTGAGGTCTTTCCAGTATACTACACTGCCTACATAGAAATATAGAAAAATGAAAAATAAAACATTCATTGTTAACATATGTTCTGTGGTGGTATTCTTGTTTTTCTAGTAGTGAAGTCTCTTCAGGTATTGAATAGTTAATTTATGTCATCCCCAATCCCCAAACCTTCACTGGTTCCCAATTGCCAATTCATTATATCAAGTCTTAAGTTCTTCTACCTGGCTTTTAAAACCTTCATAATCTGGGTCTATTCTTCTACATCTATTATTTTTTTACACTATTCTCTGCAAAGCTTTATGCTTTAGTCAGTTCTGACTGTTCATTTCATACATATTTATTCTCTCATTGGTTCACATTGTTACTTTTGTCTAGAGGTGCCTTATCTTTATCTCTTGAAAATGCTATCCCACCTTTAGTATTATATAGTAGAAAAAATGGGGCCAAGAGACTTAGATCCTAGCTCCTCCTCTCCGACTTGCGGTGCTGCGACCTTGGATGAAGTATCCAATTATAAATTTCTCTAGGCCTCAATTTTCTCATTTGTAAAATGAGAGTGTTGGGCTGGAGTTTTCTCCCTCAAGTTGTAACCAAAATATAGGCTGCTGTGGGTCTGCATAAAGATCCTCAGAAAAATATATACTTCCCACACTCTTGTCTAAACATTGAGGTGAGCAGAAAGTGCAAGGCATTTTTTTTTTTTGGTGTAGGGAAAAATCCAAGGAAGAGAGGCTGGTTCCAAGATTAACCTTTTTAATGTTGGTAGTGCAGTCACAGCCCTGTGTAACCTCTGTTTCCAGGGAGTTATTGACTGCTGTTGCCATTTTTCTCTTTGGCCTCCTGGGGCATAATGGGTGTGGGGAAGACAACTGAACATCCTGGGACAAACCATAGAGCATTTCTTTAAAGGTTAAAGGAAACATACTTGGGATCCAGAGATATCTCTAGAGATGAGAATGATGGGCATAAGTTAATTAGATGGAATTGAATAGAGACAAATGCTCACTCTGTACTTAAAGTTTTTGAACCTAAGTACCGAGACGATAGTGTTCATGTGAAAAAAACCTAGGGGCTTTAGAAGGCAGCAGACACAAGACAAATTAACCGTGGCATGTGGTAACCAAAAAGAGGTGATGCACATATCGGTCATGTTAATAAAATGATGGCATCCATAGGGTTAACCCAGAGGAGAGTTGAGAAAATATACTTCCTTCCCTTCCTTGCAAAGGTGGGCAGCTTTGGATATGGAATAGTGTATAATTGGCCAGCTATGGTGGAAGTGTTGGTTGGTTTTGTAAACTGTTTTTTTATTAAAAAAGTATTTTTTGTTCTAAAGGAAGCCTTGATGGGTGGGGAAATGAGGAGGACTGTATTCGAAAATGAATGTGATTTAAAAATGCGTTGGAGTGGGGAGGCCTGTGGCAGGCAGGACACCCAGCGAGAGAGGAAAGCAGTGCAGGCGTGAGATGGCGACGGATACGCCCAGTTGAGGAGAAGGAGGTATAGAGGTGACACAATAAATAAAATGTGTGTGTATGTATGTATACATGTGTATACATATATACACACATGTATGTACATACACACATATATATATACATACACCCACAATCTAGAATGAAAAAGGTTGTTGTTTTGCTGTATTCTGCCCTAGTTGGACCACATCTAGAGTTATAATTCTGGTTACCTCATTTATGAGGCACGTTGATAAGCTGGAGTATTTTTTTTTTTTGCTTTTTTTTTTTGGAGGGGGGAAGGAAGAGCAATTGGGGTTAAGTGACTTGCCCAAGGTCACAAGGCTAGTAAGTGTTAAGTGTCTGAGGCCAGATTTGAACTCAGGTCCTCCTTATTCCAGGGCCGGGGCTCTGTTCACTGCGCCACCTATATAAGCTGGAGTATTAATAAAGAACCGTGACCAATATGGTGAGGAGGGTAGAAACTGTTCCATATAAGGAACTGGGGTTATTTAGCCAAGGGGAGAGAAGTGAAGGGATTTATCAGTCTGTTTTCAAATATTTGAAGGGTACTTATGTAGAAGAAAGGTCTCTTGTTATGTAGTAGGTAGTTTGGTTTCTGAAGGCAGAACTAGTTAGAAGATCAAAGGAGATAGATTTCCACTAAATATAAGAAACTCCATAATGATTAGAGCCCTTCAAAAATAGAATTTTAGAGGATAGTGAATTTCCCTGTCACTGGAGGCCTTTCAGGCAAAGATTTGATGATCCTTGGTTGGGGATATTGTAGACTGGATTTCTTTTTTCGGTATGGGTTGGACCAAATGACTCCCAAGATTTTTTTCATTTCTAGGATCCTATATATTTGAATGTTCTTTCGTTCTCTTTTTAGACCTTTGGGTTGAAAAGTCTAAGTGAGGTCCAACTTAAAGTTCTATTGAGAAAAATCTCACCACCTTAGTGCAGCAGGATGTCCGAGTTGTAAAGGTTTTAGAAGTTTATTCAATCCAGTCCATAACCGAACAACATCCCTTAAGAAGTGGTGGTGATAGTTCCAAATTTATGAAGTTCTGTCATCAGAGAGAGTTATTAGACATAGTTAATAGTACCAGATGCTATAGGCAGAGATGTAGAGAAGGTGAGTTTCTGATTGCTTCAGAATTGTAGATCGTTCTCTCTTTTAACGTATGCATGTAGCTCATATATATCCCACACATATCACAGTATGGCATTTTAATTAAAGAAATCACATACTCTGTGTATGTGACAGTACTTGTCATTTCATTTGTGTTTATCTTCTTGCCTCAACTAAATTACGAGCTTAAGAGGGCAGGAAACATATTTCTTTAGACTGTGAGAGTGCCCCAAACTCAGTTACTTGATTATTGCAGGGGCTCAACAAATATATTAATTGCTTCAGTGGAGATCTGTTGACTTTAAGAACTCTATTTGCCAAGAAAAAACTGAGGAGGTTTATAAAGAAACGAGCAATTTAATGTTTATGATATTGTCTAGTCAAATTATTGCCTAAAAATATAGTGTCTAATCAAAATTACGTGTTGAAAATAATCTGTACTTGCCTATTGTGATACCTAGAGCTCAGATTTCTATAATGTTTTACAGTTTACAAAGTTCGTTCCTTACCACAAACTCTTTCTCGGTTATCACTTTTGGTAGGTGAGGATTCTGAGACTAAGAGAAATTAATTAACTTGTTCAAGGTTGCACAATTAGTGCAATTACTTGAACCTAGGCCATCTGCTCCAAATCCAGTAGTCATTTCACTATATGATGCTGTCACCATTCATTTTGGAAGAAGAATGAGAAGCATTTTAGAGTGGTTGTGGTATATAAAAAGCTTTTGGAACTGGACTTTCTTTGGTCTGTGGTAATTGACGTGTAAATTTACTATTACTGAGTAAATAAATCTAGACCTCAGAATTTTCCAACCAACTGTTGCTTTTTGAGGTAAAATATTTTTAGCATTCTTTTGGTTTGAGTTAGATTTTTTTCCCCACCTAGTTTCTAACACCTTCCTTACCTCCATCCCTTTTAATCCTTGTATTTCTTCTATAGGCTAACCCTTACAGCCTCATTTTCTTCATCTCTAAAATGGAAATAATAATACTTGTCCATATTCAGAGTTGTCATGAGGAAAATACTTTGTAAACTAATATAAATGAGTTAATTTTCTAAGTGTAGAGCATATTATTTTTACATATTAAACTTGTAAGATATAATGAGATTTTTTCCCTTCAAACTTGAGATTTAAAACATATCTTTTAAAAGTGGAATACTTAAAAATAATTTTAGAATATTTTATTTTGTCATTTTAATTATGTCATTGCTGTGTCCACAAACCTTCCATGGTTCCCCATTGCCTACAGATTTAAATGACTAAGGCTAGCATTCAAGATCTTCCATAATCTGACTTTAATTTTATTACTTTCTATTCCCCAGTATGTATCTTCTATGCCTCCCACACTTATCTATTCACTGCAACCTTGAATATGCTATTGTGGGTTACGAAGCTCTCATTTCCTTAGCCTAGAGTGACTTCTCTTCTATCTGAAACCTGTTTGTCCTTCAAAGCCTAACTCAGATTTTACTTCCTGTGTCTCCTACCCTATCGATAGCCCCCAGAAATTTCACCTACCTTCCCCAAGCCTTTCCCCCTTCTGAACTTCTGTACTTTTATCAAGGGTACCACCATCCTCCCAGTCTCACAACCTAAGTTGTCATCCTTGACCCCTCACTTTCTCTCATTTGCCATATCCAATATGTTGATTTTACCTTAGCCCTCTTCTCTCTTTTACCTCTCTTGTACCCCTCATCACCTCACACCTGTACTACACACCTCAAGCCTGCCGATTGGCCTGTTTGCTCCAAGTCTTTCTCCAGGCCAATCCATCCTCCATTCAGCCACCAAAATGATTTCCTACCGTGTCACTCTGCTACTCAGGAAATTTCAGTGCCTTCCTCACATTTACACTATTCAGATATAAAATCTTCTATTTGTCATTCAAAGCCCTTGGCGTTCCTAACCACTTGTCCAGTTTTCTCACACTATATTTACCTCCCCCCAAACCTCCAGAACTAAACACAAACCCCTACAGCTCTAACCCCCTGCCCCCCGACACATACACATTCTTTAATTCAGTGATGCTGGTTTCCTTTGTTCCTTCTGGAACAAGACTGTCTCCTGACTCTGGTCATTTTTATTGCGCCCTGTCCCTTACCTATGATGCCGCCCTCCCCATCCCAGCCTCCTAGCTTCCTTACAAGTTCTGGCTGATGCCCCACCTTCTACAGGAAGCTTTTCCAACTCTTTCTTAATTCTAGTGCCTTCCCTCTGTTGATTATTTCCCAGTTATCCTTTGTACAACTCTTTGGGCACACAGATGTTTGCACACCATTAGATAATGCCTTCCCAAGGACAGAGACTATTTCTTGCCTCTTTTTTATCTCCGCTGCACAGCATAGTACCTGGTAAATAGTAGAAACTTAATAAATGTTTATTGACTAACTTAACTGACTTCTAGTAACTCATACTACTCAATTTTCTACATATTTAATACTTATATAATAACTTCTGTTAGCTTTTCATCTTACATATCTATTTTTTCTTCAAATATGTTGTAAACACCCTGAGAGTAGGCAGTATTATCTCACGTTTTTGCATCCTACAATGAATCCAGCACAATGTCCTTGTACTGAGTGCTCAACAAATGCTTTGATTCTGTTGAGTTCTCTTTATGCATGTGCTTTTAAAAAATTTGTTTAGTTTCTTCATTTCAGATTGCATAAAATATCTTAAGGTACTTGTTTTGCTGTTTATATGGATGGGCATGAATGTTGTAAAAGCAACCAGCAAAGTGAGCAGTAAATCCTTAAATTTCATAAATTTCTTTTAACTTTTTATTTTATTTTTTTTGCTTTTTGGAGGGCAACTGGGGTTGTGATTTAACCAAAGTCACATGACTAGTAAGTCAAGTGTCAAGTGTCTGAGACCGGATTTGAACTCAGGTCTTCCTGACTCCAGGGCTGGTGCTCTATTCACTAAGCCACCTAGCCGCCCCCTCTTTTTTTTTTTTCCCTTTTTGGAGGGCAATTCAGGTTAAACGACTTGGCCAAGGTCACAGGGCTAGTTTTTGTGTTAAGTGTCTGAGGCTGGATCTGAATTCGGTCCTCCTTACTCCAGGGCCGGTGCTCTACTCCCTGTGCCACGTAGCTGCCCCAAGTTCTTTTAACTTTTTTGAAGCATATTTCCTCAAAGTGACATTTTTAAATGTTGGTTAATTCTAATATAAATAATGTTTTAAAAATAGATGAAGGTGCTATTAATGTTGATTTGTGGCATTTAGAATTTATTTCTCACTACTGTTGGCTGCTACTGAAGCCTTCCCCTTTAATATTACCTTTCATGTACTCTGTGGATCTTGCATATGCCTATTTATTTACATGTTATTTCCCTCAATGGGATGTGAACTTCTTGAGAACAGGGACTGTTTTTTTCTGTTCTTTGTATCACCAGTGCTAGCATAGTGTCTGGCCCTTAACAAATGTTTAATAAATGATTGTTGATCGAT
Organism: Petaurus breviceps papuanus; assembly: GCF_028583685.1. Taxonomy (NCBI): domain Eukaryota; kingdom Metazoa; phylum Chordata; class Mammalia; order Diprotodontia; family Petauridae; genus Petaurus; species Petaurus breviceps. The sequence continues at coordinate 19,226,159 of NW_027185809.1, forward strand.
TGTTTTAAGTGTAAGTTGTCCGTGTGTAGTTCTATATCTTTCTTAATTAGATGCATTTCTGGAAAGTTATATGGAAATTGTTAATAAGATTGTTTTATTGTAATTTAGAAATGAGTTCTCACAGGAAAAAATGTGGGATCCTGATATACAACAAATGTTAGTTGACTCATCAACTCAACACTGGCCATTCTTTCCTTTTGATTATATAATGTTGAGATATTTAATATTCTCTGCAATTGCAAGAAATTAGTAAATGGACAATCAGTGCACGTTATCTTGTGACATTCATTTGAAAGCGGAGGTGTGTAATTTAAAATTGGTACATAGTTTAGCCTCAAGATTTGGCTACATTGGGGTAGAGGTGGATTAGATGACCTCTAATGTCTCTTTATACTCTGATTTTATAATTCTGTGATGATATGTTAACGTTTAACACTTCTTCATTAAGATGTCTTGCAACCTCAGGGAATTTAAGTAGCCACACTGGCTGTTCCCCATTTGCCCAACATTTAGCTGAATTTGTGACCTAGATGCCTAGAAGAACCACTGGAGTTGATTTTAAAAAAAAGTATAGCTTTAACAATATAAACTATCTTTCACTTTTCCTTTAATAATAAATAGGGTTGGAATATATGGTTTCACAAAGCATGTTTCTTTGCCGTTAATAAGGGAACTGTTAAAGAAGTTCTGTATTTCATTTCTAATATAGTCACCAAGTGTGTTGACTGACTTGACAACGCATTCAAGGTACATTAGATATATGTAATGGGAATGTAAATTTAAAGATTTTCCCTGCCCCTAGGCTAAAGTGCCCCTGGAGCCTGGGGTGGGAGGCTTGTTTTTCAGTAGATACTTCTTGATTGGCCAGTGAGTCAATAAGGTTGTTACATTCTCTGAGCCAGGAGAAGGCTATATAAGCCCTGATGTGTAGCTTTGTTTTGGGGGCTCACTTTGAGAAGTGTTCTGTGATTTGATCAGATGAGACTCTGGGAAGCCATTGCTGCTACAGAGCCCCCCCCCTCCTCGCCTTTGAAAAACCCAGATGTTGATTTGGTATGGATGTAATGGTTGGACAGTTTGAAATCTGTCTACTTGATCTGTTTCTCTGTCTTGATAATTCTGTTTGTATATTCTGAAGTTCGGGGTGCTGACCTTTTTCCCCTGAACTAGATAAACGATACATATTTGACTGATTAAAGTAAGCTTGTTAACCCATTTTGAGTTGATTTCCTTTATCAAAGCAGATCTAAGAACCTGTGTTGGCAGCCACCCTGGGGATGCTGGGGTGCTTGCCGCTACAATATACAGATTGGATACTTTATCAGAAGTATAGAAGTGAGCTTGCTCAGTGTTAGGCTTCCCAGTATTGTGGCTTTAGGCAAGAGAAATACAGTAGAGGAGAGTCGTTATCTTACAGTGAGTGTCTCTCAGGCATCTCTCTCAGATTTCCTTCTTAGCTTCTTTTGTATAACTGTTACTTTACCGCCATCTTGTATTATCCTGTGTTAGACTCAGCTTCAGAAAGGGCTTTGGAGGTCATTTAGATCAGAGCCTAACAGAAGCTTGAAATCTTAAAACAGCGCAGACAAGAGGTCATTCAGTCACCGTGTGTGAAGACCTTCAGTCATTTAGGGTCCCACTTTTTTTCAAGGCAGCTCATGACCTTTTAGTACAACACTCATTTTTAGGAAGAAAATTATTGGGCTTGAAACCTGCCTCCCCTATATCTTACATTTATTTGCCCTGATTGTGATGAATTTATCCTAGTTGACCAAGGGCAGTAAGTTCAGACTCTCTGTTTCAGGGAGGAGGAAGTACCTCTTCGTTGTTCTGGCAACTACTTTAGAATTTTAGTGTAGAGATGGAGGAGCTAAGGCTAAGAGGGTATTACATATATATGTACACACACATACACATGCTCATATGTGCATATATGTTATCTCCAGCTAGAATGCAAGCTCCTTGATACCAGATTTTATTTCACTTTTAATTAATAAATTGATAAATTAATAAATTAATTAATAAATGCTTATCAGTCACTTGATTAATAGGGAGGGTGAAATGTGCCAGATATTACAGTGGAAGTGTGCAGGACTTGGGTTCAAGTCCCAAACATTAGTAGCCAGGCCAGAGACAAATTATTTTACCTCCTGAGCTTCGGTTTGTTTTGTAAAATGGAGCAAATCCTATTTCTAGTACCTACCTGAAAGGGTTTTGTAAGGATCAGATGAGCTTATGTATTCAAAGTGTTTGGTAAACATCAAAGTGTGTTTTAAATGTCAGGTTAAATTTCAGAGTGTGAAATCCCACACATTTGACTGCAGTGGGTTGAAGACTACACATGGTGACCTCTGTAGATAAAGCCATATGTACCAGTAGTTGGCATGATTTCAGAAAACATTTTAATAAAATTTATGAAAACACATGAAATATCTATGGCATATGCAGTGAATGATAGTTCTAGGCAGGGAGTATTAACTTTTTTTGTTTCCACCAAAATCACTGCATTTATACTTTTGAAAAGGATGGACTTAAGTGTCAGATGAGAAGTTTTATTGCCTCCGAACTATTGATACTTTCCTAGTCTGTTAATTATGGCCCACTTTGGGCTTTGAGCAGGCCCACATAATGGTCTCATCATTAAGTATGATAGTATTTGTTATTATTATGTATTATGAATAACTATATGTAGTGATAGGGCTCTGTAGCCACAAAGGAAAATGTCAGCTTTTTTATTTAGCTTTAGTTGTGCCAAATTAGAGTGAGACCAAGTGTCCAAAGACTTATTTCCTTTACATATTTTAGCTTTTGAAGGAGAAGAAACATGTTTAACTTCTTAATTATGAGATTTCACACCCCCCCCCATTTAGAAATATAATTATATGGATGTTGTATATTTATAAAAGTGAGTACTTAAAAAGGTCAAAAACAGAATGATGAAGAAGGGAAAAAAGTAAAAAGGGAATTAGATGTAGTTTAGAATGTAACAAACTTAGCTAAGCTGTTTGTTATATTCCCTTAAAAGAATGGATAAGTTAGAGCTGTTGAAGGTAAGAGCACTTAAGGACCTGATCCTATGCTTTGTTTTGCTTTGTGTATGTCCACATACTTAGGGAAGAAAAAGATTGGCTTCTTTGCTTAAAACCCAACGCAGAATGCCACAACCTCTAGGAAGCTTGTCCTGTTCTCAAGTTCGCAAGACTTCCTCTCCTCCTTGACTCCACACAGCTTTCTTTCATGTGGTGATTGTATCCTGTAGTTGTCTGTGTGTATGAATCATTTCTCTCAGAGAGCTAAAGAATAAGAAAGTAGAAAAACAGTTCAGTGAAACTTAACACAGCAATAAGTCTGACATTTTATGCAAAGGTGCCCCTTTCATCACTAAAGAAAAGGGCAAGATGCTTTTAACGTTATTAATTTAGATAAATAATTTGGAGGGCGGCTTAGGAGTTATACAGCTGTAAATAATTTATCACAATGTTTTTGTTAAGCTGGCAAAATAAAATTGAATGGAAAGAAATTAAAATGTTAGAAGAGCTACTGTATTGGTCTGAATGTAGGTTATTACCTTGAAATGACAGCTTTGAAAAAAATGTCTCAGCTTAGACTGAAAGATTAAGGTTTTTCTCCATGTCACATTTTGGGGAAGAGTATGGCCTCTTTTTGCACCAATCCATTATGTCATTTTGAGACTGCCCTGTTAAATGCCCTCAGAATATTCCATCCTGCTGGCATCCATATCTGAAGGTGATATTAATGATGGGGTTTCTATTCATAGGTCTAGGTATGCCCACCTGCCTTTTCTAAAAGCCTCTAATCCTTGTTAAGATTCTCACTTAGTAGCAGTAGCAGCAGTTTTCAGGTTTCTCATCAGCTTGTAGCTCTACTTCTTCGGCTTAGCAAGCTGCTTGATTGCTTTGTTTAAATAGGCCCACCCCACCCTGCTGCATGCTAGGCTGGCCTTCATTTCGCCAACATTCTATAATGATGGTGACAAATAGATGTCTCTGGTTGCCTTTAATATTCATTGAGGCTCAGTGTGGCTGCTACCTCTCCCTTCTTGCATGACTGAATCAGAAGTGAGAAAGGCAGACAGAGATATATTCTGGTACCCTGTTGTTCAGAGTGTTTGCTTCTTGTGAAATTTCTGCTTTGGATTTGAGCATAGAAAACCTTGGCTACATCCATCATTTAAATTAAACAAATAGTTAAAAATAAAACAACCTTCTTACCACTTAAAAATACAGATATAAAAAAAGGCAGTGATTAGGTAGGGAGGGCCTAAAGAAATTATCCTGGACTCATTTCTCAAGTTTTCAGTTGACTAGCATAAAAAGAACCTGAAGGTGTAGGCCTGTCTTCCCTGAATTACAAGTAAAGGGAGTAGGAAAACTCAGAGGGTTGCTTTTAGTCATCACATTGCTAGAATTGTACTTTAAAATTGTCAGATTCTTTTCATATTGCTAACATGAATATATTTAGACCTATTATGATCATTCTAGGAACTTTTGTCCAAGCCAAAATATTGACCATCTTCTTTTCTGCTGACAGAAGAGCCTTTCTAAAAGACCATTCTGTTTGATCAAATTTGCTATGTCACCAGAAAAGTAGTCTGGGGAAAAGGCCATTATGATAAAATTTTCTTTGGGATAAAAGTGAACCCCAGTTGGAAAATGAGGGATTGTCCACTTACCTTTCCTTGTCAAAATATAATTTTTATAATCTTTGATCTTATAAGAACACATGAACAGTTTCAGTCAGATTGCAATTAAAATGTGCCACTTTTTTTTGCATATTTCTTATAAATTTATGATTTTTCAGAGTCTGTAAATGTTACCATTATAGAGACTATAATTTTTTTTTTCCCCTGATGAGAGTTTACAAAGTTTCATAGGCAAGAGAGTCTAGGTCTCCAGGTGATGTTGACTCTTTGCCCTTTGTGTTGGAGTGAGTTCATCTATTTCTGCTTTTCTTTCAGCTTAATAGATGATTACTTTATTTTGTTGGTTATAAGAGTGTCTTGATATACATAGCCAATGAAGATTTGGATGCTAGAAGTAGTGTAAAAGACATCTTTGAGGTCCTATATGAGCTGAAAAGAAAGTAGGGTAGGCATGAAGTAAGAACAAAGGATATCAGGTAGACAGATAGCCAGCCTAAGCATGACTCTAGGAGATCCACAAGTTATTAAAAGAACTAGAGAAGAACTTTGTAATTCATTGGATAGATCCCTTAATGGGAATTAATGGAAGAATGTAGACAAGAATTATACATAATGAGTAGGAGTGGAAGGACTTTAATCTGTGGTAGAGGTAAAGCTTACATTAATGACTACAGAGATCCAATGAAATGTTCAAGAAAGTATGGACAATTGAGGGAAAGATTATAAGTGTATTGTGACATTTTTATTGACATGAAAATGGAAACGTTAGTTTGATTAGCTGGTCGGTGATAGAGTGAACCAGAGACAACTGAATGAGAGAATTACAGTTAAATGATTAGAAACTGGTCTTGTTTGTTGACCCTGTTATTGCACTACTAAGGATATATAGGACATTAGCAAAAGGGGAAAAAGATCCCTTGAAACAGTATTTATAGTTGCTCTATTTGCACCTTTTGTTGTTCAGTTGTTTCAGTCTTGTCTAATTCTTAGTGACCCCATTTGGGGTTTTCTTGGCAAAGATGCCGGAGTGGTTTGCCATTTCCCTCTCCAGCTCATTTTACAGATGAGGAAACTGAGACAAAAAGGGTTAAGTGACTTGCCCAGGGCCACACAGCTAGTAAATATCTGAGGCCAAATTTGAACTCAGGAAGATGAGTCTTCCTGACTTGAGACCCGGCACTATTCACTGCACCACCTACCTGCCCCATATTTGTAATAGCAAGAACCAGAAACAAACAACTTATGTTTCCAGATCAGGAATCTGAATGAATCTGAGAATATCAATATAATAGACTATTATTATCTGATTAAGAAAAAGAAACATATGAAAACCAGAAAGAATTATGGAAGAACTATAAAAAGTAATTTAAAGCAAAGAATAAAAGGAATGGAGGAAAAATTAAGTATTTCAGCTAAACTAACCAACACATCTACTAAGTTAGAAAGTATGTGAAATGATCCATACTTCTGCAAAGAAAGGAGGGAGGCTTCACTCTTATATCCTAACCATCCTTACCTTGATCCTTTAACACTAAGTTGGAGAAAGAACAGCGACTGCTTCTAATAAACACATCTAAATGGCCTTCTGGACATGGATGAAACAGAGGATTAAAAAAAAAAAAAGCTTAGTAAAGGAAATTCATTTTAGTTCCGCAGCCTCATGAACACAAGGTTTACATTGTTTTGCTTTGTTCTGTTTTCCTTCTAAAGGTTTAGTCATGTGGGATATTGGCCGCTTTCATAGTTGAACTATATATGCCAGGTTTTGAGCATCACTTGGAAACTGTTGGGGGGAAATGTATTCAGATATGGGCTTTACAGTAAACTGTTAGTTACCCTGAACAGGTCATTTCCCCGATTTCTTCGTTTGGTAGATTTGTGCTTGTTAGATTATTCTAGGTATTAGAATATCACATTTGTTGTACAAACAAATTAACTCTTGTTATAATGCAGGTATTTGAAGGCAAGAAACATATCTGTCTATAATTCTCACAGCAAAAATGGGGCACTGTGCACATAAGCATGAATTTTTAGCTTGAAGTGTATATATATGTATATGTATGTGTGTGTGTATGCATATATATACATATATAAATATATGTGAGGAAAGCATTTAAATTGGTAAACTTTAAAGAGTGCTATGTAATTGTGAGGTGTTGGTGATAATCGTAATGATAAAGTAATACCGAAGCTCTGATTGCTTTAAATCCTCACTAAGACTTTTGGAATGACCTGCAATCTTGGCATAGTTCACTTCAGTCGTCACACATGACCTCTCTGGATAACTAGTTGAGTTGATCTTTCAAGTCTCTTCTAACTCTTAAAATTCTACACTGTCTTCTGTCAGTGTTTGTTTTCTCAAGCGTTGCCATGTGAAAGAGAATGACCTCTTTAGCTTGGTTCTAGAACCAAGCGTCCAAGGAGGAGTGGGACCGAAGTTGTAAAGTTAGAGCTAAGTTTGATATAAACAAAAGTTTCCTGACAACTGCCCCAAGGTGAAACGGGCTGCTTCAGGAAGTAGTTAATTTCAGGGCTGGGGAACCTGCAGCTTTGAGGCCACATGTAACCTTCTCAGTCCTTGGGTATGGCTTTTTGACTGAGTCCAAGTTTTACAGAACAAATCCTTTTATTCGGGGGATTTGTTCTGTGAAGTTTGGATTCACTTGACGACTTAGAGAGCCACATGTGGCCTTGAGGCCACAGGTTCCCCACTCCTGGTTAGATCTTCTAGGGGAGCCTGGATGTCTGCTTGTCTGGAATGTTGTGAAGAGAATTCCTGTTTTGCTATAGACTTTGTTAATTACCTCTGAAGTTCTTCAAACTTGAGGTTCTGGGACATCTTACACTTGTATACTAAGATAAGGTCAAAATGGCTACGTGATTTAGACATAAAAGATCAAACTATAAGTAAATTAGGAGAGCAAGGAATAGTTTACCTGTCAGATTTATGGAGAATGTAAGAATTTATGACTAAACAAGAGATAGAGAACATTATGAAATGCAAAGGGGATAATTTTGATTACTTAAAATTAAAAAGGTTTTGCATAAACAAAGCCAGTACAGCCAAAATTAGAAGGGAAGCAGAAAGCTGGGAAACAATTTTATAGCCAGTATCTCTGATAAAGGTTTATTTTCTAAGATATATAGAGAAATGTGTAAACCTGTAAGAACACAAGTCATTCGCCAATTGATAAATGGTCAAAGGGTATGAACAGGCAGTTTTCAGATGAAGAAATTAAAGATACCTATAGTCTCATGAAATAATGTTCTAAATCACTATTGATTAGAGAAATGCAAATCAAAACAACTCTGAGGCACCATATCACACCTATCAGATTGGCTGACATGACAAAACAGGAAAATGATAAATGTAGGAGATGTGGGAAAAGAACACTAATGCATTGTTGGAGTTTTAAACTGATCTAACCATTCTGGAGAACAATTTGTGATTATGCCCAAAGGGAAACCAAACTGGGCATATCCTTTGATCCAGCAATACCACTATTAGATATGTATCTCAAAGAGATCATAAAAAAGGGAAAAGGACCCATCTGTACAAAAATATTTATAGCAGTTCTTTTTTGTGTTGGCAAAGAATCAGAAATTGAGGGGATGGCCATCAATTGGAGAATGGCTGAGCAAGTTATGGCATATGAATGTAATGGAATACTATTGTTCCTTGAGAAATGGTCAGCAGGCAGACTTCAGAAAATCCTGGAAAGACTTGCATGAACTGATGATGAGTGAAGGGAGCAGAACCAGGAGAACATTGTACACAGTAATAGCCACATTGTGTGATGACCAACTTTGTTAGACTCATTTCTGAGCAATGCAGTGATCTAAGACATTCCAAGAGACGTGTGATGGAAAATGTGATTTGTAATTCAGAGAAAGAACCATAGAGTCTGAATGCACATTGAAGCATGCTATTTTCTGTTTCTTTTGTTGTTTTTTCTTTCTCATGGTTTTTCTGTTTTGTTCTGATTCTTTTTTTCATAACACAACTAATATGGAAATATGTTTAATATGATCATACATGTATGGCCTATATCAGATTGCATGCTGTCTTGGGGAGGGGAGAGTAGAGGGACAGGTAAATTTAGAACTCAAAATTTTTAAAAAGGGAATTTTGAAAACTAAAACTAAATTAATTGATTAATTAAAAATTCATAGTCTTTCAGAGATGGGGTTTTGAAATTTAATTTGTGTACATAAGCAAGGAAATTACTTGGTCATAGTCAGTAAATAGTCATTCAGCATTTATTGTGTGCACTGAGAATACAAAGAATAGCAAAAACTGGTTCCAAAACTATTCTAATGAGGAAGGCAAAAATGAAAATAATTAGGTACATACCAATGATAGATAAATATAGAGTATTTGGAAGATAATCTTAAAGGGGAAGGCATTAGCAGCTGGTGATATGGGGATGGGGATGGTGCTGAAAAAGGCCTTCTGAGAAGGGGAGAGTTCATCTGAGATTTGAAAGAATCCAGGGAAACTTAGGAGGTGAAAGGGAGGAGGGAGAGCATTCCAGTCACAAGGGGCAGCGGTCAAAGCCACAGAGATGGGAGATGGAATAGTGTGTATGAAGAAGTAGGCCCCAGACTAGGTGGATTGTATGAGATAACATGTTTAAAATGTTTTGCAAACTTTAAACTACTGTATAAATACTAGCTATTTTTTATTGTTGAGTTTGTGGAGGAGAGTATAGTATAGGAATAGGAAGCTAAGAAGTGGCCCAGTTTTGAAAAACTTTAAATGCCAAGCCAAGGACACAATTATATTTGATCCTGGAATCCATAAGGACCCAGCAGAGATTGTTGAGAAGGCAGTGACATGGTCAGACTTAGACTTTAGAGTAATTATTTGGGCAGCAGAGTTGAGATGGACTGGTGTGGGGAGAGACCTGAAGCAGAAGACGACGGATTAAAAGGCTTGACTGATTAGAAGGCCAGGGACTGAACTATCATGGTGGTTCTGTGAATAGAGTGAAAGGTTTTGTAATATCCTCTGTCAGTTCTGCTATAATGCTTGTTCTTGAGCTCAAATTTGTTCCAATACTATTGATATATTATGGAACAATTTGAGTATAAGGTGAATTTTGAGTTTATGTATGATTTCATCTATGAGAAACCGTGTGCACATGTAAAACTGCATGTAGCTGAACTGAGCTGCATCGAATGCTGAAGATGCATACGTGCATGTACCTTCAGACATCTACCAGATATTCTACTTTTTTTTGTTTGTTTGTTTTTTGGAGTGGGGAGGGCAGGGCAATTGGAGTTAAGTGACTTGACAAAGGTCACACAGCTAGTAAATGTTAAGTGTCTGAGGCCTGATTTGCACTCAGGTCCTCCTGACTTCAGGGCCGCTGCTCTATTCACTATGCCACCTAGCTGACCCCGGTGTTCTACTTTTGGACGTTCAGATTATTAGGAAGCTTTTCCTGACATCATACCTAACTCTCTCTCTTTATAGTTTCTGCCTACTGTTCCTGGTTCTTCCCTTTGAGGTCATACTAAGCCAAAGCCTTCTTTGTACATGAAAGCACTTCAGATACTTGAACATAATGATCATGTCGTCCCCACGCCCAAGTTTTATAGTTTTGTATTCTTCTGTCTAAACAATCCCACCTCCTATATTTTCAACATGTTTCAGGCTTGTTTGCCTTAAAGGGAAGCTACATTATCAGAAATCACCTGGACTGGGAGACAGGAGGCATGGGATATTTATGTCCTATCAAGTGGACTTACCTTTTTGACCTTTCATTTCCTCCTCTTTGAAATAATGTCACATAGTAGCACTTTAAGATTCTTAGACAAAACACTTTTCTTATAACAACCCTGTGAAGTATGTAGTGCAAATATTATCTCCCTTTTGTAGATGAGGAAATGTAGACCTAGGTGGTGACTTATCCGAGGGCATACTATTATTTAACCTCAGACTCTGCTCATTCTACTTTATCAAGTTAGGTAAATATGCATTTACTAAGCACTTACTGGTTAGATTAGGTGATTTCTAAGATCCCTTCTAACATAAAGATTTTTTCTGTTATAAAAAATATCGAAAGCATTAGTTGGAAAATGTCAGATGAAGTGGTCTTTTAAAAAGTCATACATATTTCAAGGTACATTAGATCAAGTAGAGAGATTCTATAAATATCACAAATGTGGAAATAATTTGAGATTTAAGAATAAATTGAGATTTATTTATTGCAATGCCCCAATCAAAAACATTCTAAGGAAATAAGAGTTCTAAAGATGTCTCAATATAATCCACTCTTGCCTTAGTCTTGAGGTTAGTTTGGTCAGGTAAAATATAAAAGAAATTTGAATAATTAACTTCCCAGTCAGTTTTCTAATTACATGAATTAGTAGTCATGAACAAGTAACATTCATTGGTTTCATGGCTATCAGTTCTTAATGGACTTGATAGCTTTCGGGCTCCTTAGAAAGGAAGAAGATAGTGAATAATGGGGAAGAAGGTCAGAATAAGCATTTATTAAGCATTTACTATCTGCCAGGTTCTGTCCTTGCATTTCACAAATATGATTTCCATTGATCCTCACAACCACCCTAGGAGGGACGTGCATTACATAAAAGAATTATCTAATGGCTTTAGTGTTTCCATTGGGAAACAGGAATGATTTGATTGGTCTTTTTGGTAGTGAGCAGGTAGAAACAATGACAATTACAGGATTTCTGTTGCCTGAGTTATTAAATCTGGTTTAGGAATCAGAATAAAGTTGGACTAATTTTTTCACTGACTTAGGAATTCTGTAAAGTTTAGTATATTTATATATTTAGTATATTAGCTATGTATAGTGAAAGTAGTTTGGATTAGGAATCAGGCTTGAGAGCTGAGTTCTTCTTGCTTTACTGTTTACTTGGGATAGACAAAAACCACTTCAACTTTGTTTCACATTTTATTCTCTTTCTAAAATGGGGTGAATAGTAACTGTTATGCCCTAGTCAGATGTTTTATGAGGATCAAATGAGATAACATGTATGTGAACGCATTTTGGAATGGTACCATGTGTATGTATGTATGGGTGTGTATGCATACACACAATTCTATTATTATTATTATATCTAATTTGGAATGTAAGATTCTGGTTTGGGCAGTGCAAAGTAATGCACATTTCAAACTGTTTTTGTGTTTGATTTCTTTAACATTAAATTTATATCTAATAAATAGTTTTTATGATTTTAGACTTTTAGACTATTAGTTTGAAATGAAGTGTGTATTTGTCTAGATTTATAGCCATATGTATATGAGAGCAGTATTGTTCTTGGTAGTACAGTTAAAATTTTGTCAAAGTTTCCATGATTAGCTTCCTTTTGGATGTTTTCAAATTTTAGCTCGGCTTTGCTTTGGGTCACAGTAATAGAATCTGAATTTTTTTGTGAGATGCTTTTTCCCCTTTGTTTCTCCAGTTGAGTAAAAATAAAGGATATTTTCTCTGACTTTACTGATGTATTCTACAAAACTTTATCAAAAAGTCTTGAAACTTGCTTGCATTCATTTTCATATGCCTCTTTTATACTACCTGAATGTGACATGGAATATTTTGGACTCTCAAAGACTCTAGTGAGGTAGAAGTTCTGTCAGGCCCTAGGTAGCCTGAAAGGTCTTCTGTGTGATACTTCAGAGGAGCTGCATGTCATGACGAACACGTCATCTGAGGCCCTTCTTAAGTGAATTGAGAGAGCGTCCTCTCAGGCTTGACCATCATGGGGTCAATTTCTTTAGCCACAATAAGTCAGCCGACTGTCTGTTATGGCTAACATTTTTATATGGTTAGAAGGAGCATACATGCAAATGAGATTTTAAGCTTTTGAAAGAAAGGTAGTATTCTGTTGTATCTACTCTTAGAACTAGAGAGACCTTAGTATGAGTTCTACCTTGTGATTTTCATGTCACTTAATGTCCTTAGAACTGTTATCTCATATAGGATGAGATATTTGGCCTGTATGGGAAGTCCTTTCTATTGAGTGGAGTAAGTTGAGGGTACTCTTGGTGACTCTTGATGTGAGAATATGTTCTTGGAGCCAGTAGAGTCCTTGGCATATAAAATGCTGTCACTGGTACAAGTGCGTACTTTTTAATATTCTAACTTGGGTCTGGTTTTCATTATTTGTTCTTAAAATGTTACAAATTAAAATTTAATATTGGGCAGAGTTAGTGTACATTGATTGAAACCACATGTCAAATTTTATTAGCCTAAAATCAGATATTTACTCTTTTGGATGTCATGGAACAATTCTAGTAAGTGGGTAGTGGATTGGGGGACTTGAAGACATTCATTGTTGAGGCACTGAGGAAGTTCCTTCTATCACTGAGGATGTTCCTTAAAATGCACTAATGTATAGGGAGATTTTTTTTAAAAGCAATCGAGGTTAAGTAACTTGCTCAAGATTGCACGGCCAGGTGTTTCTGGGTGGGTGCTACGTGTCTGAGCCTGGATTTGATCCCCAGGTCATCCTGACACTGGAGCCGGTGCTCTTACTTGCTGTGCTACCTGGCTACCCTGGGAGATTATTTAAAAATTTTTTTTCATACATCTTTGGCTTTTATAACAACGGAGGTATTTGCCCTTGTTCATTTCTTAATTATCATTATGTCATGCCCCTGTCTCTTGTTTATCATTTCTTTACTCCCTCTTAATTCCCCTGATTCTTTTCTCTTTTCATTTTTTAAATGTTCCTTTGAAACACATTGTCTCCAAACAAGCATCTGGAGAATCTTACTATCTACAGGAGTGCTCCAGATGCTCCTATTTGAAGGTAATGTTATGTTGACTACATCAAGCCCTAAAATATTGCAGAGCCTCCTAGAAAGGCATTTGGTTTAGCCAGCCACTCAGGAAAGTTCATGTAGGTGAAAAATGTCTCTTGTCTAGATTTCAATGTGTATCTGAATGGGAACGATATAGAATTTGTCCAAGTGTTTGGGAAAGCCCCAGATGGGGAATGAGCTGAAAAGGAGGAGAGTGGGATAAATTGCTTTTGGGAAATTGCAGAGTATTTTTAATGACTGTGAGTAAAAAGCCAAGGCCCATCTTTTCAATACAGACATTTTATTGGTGTTAGCAAATGGCAGCAAGACCTGGAATATCACTACCTCTGAACAACTAAAGTTAAACGTCACACAAAGAGCAATGGAAAGGCACATGGTAGGTGAGCAGACTGTAACATAGGCTGGTCATTGGGCTAGAGTGAAGGATTCCAAGCAGATGGCCAGAGTACTCCACTTGGGATTGGGTAGAACACATGCAGCACTTTCATAGAAAATTCGGATAGGATTTATAGGCATAGATGAGATGCAATCTGAATCTTGGAGAGAACTCCTGAATTGATAGATTTAGATTAAGAAGGGAAATGGTCAGTTGGGAAAAATAATATCAAATACTCTGATATCCAAGATATATAGGTAACTTGCAGAAATGTATAAGCCCCAAAAGATTATGAATGAACTGTTCTCAAAAGGATGCACACTATTTACAATTATATGAAAGAATGCTCCAAATCACCCAAAAAGAAGTGCAAAATAAAAAATTCTAGCAAATAGGCAAAATCACAAAATATATTAATGATGAGTATTAAGAGGCATTGTGGAAAGATAATTCAGTATTGGTAGAACTGTGACTTCATCCTGCCATTTGGAAAGCAACTGCTGAGAAAGTGACTAAATGTTCTCCTCTTCCCTTTCTCACTAATCCTCAATTTCTCCCTATTGGCTGCTTTAGATCCACATTTCCCTAAAAAACATTCACCGACTCTAAACAGCATGGCTACCTGTTGTCTCAAGCCTTTTATAGCCAAAAATGAAGTGGAATCACAATCAGTGGTTCCATTTTTCTTTCTTCTCACCCTCTTCTAAATCTTCTGTAGTGGCTTCTGAAACTGCTACTCCTTAAATTACCAGTGATCTCTTAATTGCTTCTTTTCAGTCCTCATGCTTCTTGACTTCTCTGTAACCTTTCACACTGTCAGTTACCTTTTTGTCTAGGTTTTTGTGATATTGCTCTTATCCTACCTGTCTGATTATTTTCTCTAAGACTTATTTTGCTCGTGGTCTTTCCTGGTCACTTTTAGTGCTCTTGCCCTCCCCTGAGATTACCTCCGATTTATACTCTGTAGATACTTTATATCTATAGTTGTTTGTAGATCTTCCCCTTTAGGACTGTGAACACTGTGATCTCAGTTGTTGATTAAGTGTATCAAAGATTTTTTTTTAAGTTTGGTGAACAAATCAATAGAAAGCTTTATGGTTAGTACAAGTCATGGCAAGAAGAGACTGTTTGACCATTGCCTTCCTTCTGCTAGTTAGCCATGAGGGCTATGATTGCAATCAATTTCCAGGTAGTGCACATAACACAGAAATGAGCATTAATTCAGTGATGCAGGACCACAAAGATGATGATAAGAGTAGGGAATTTATTTCTCACATATCAACGTGCAACAAATTACCAACTTGTCATTCAGAATAAGGATATTTATCACGATAAAAACTCATCATGAAAAGCTTTGCAAGGCAAGCCCAGGCACAAGGAGGTAAATTTAGGCAGAAATGGAGACCAGTTTAAAGACGGAATTACTCGTGTCAAGAGTAGAAAAGATATAAGGCCTCCACTCTCTGCCTCGGCAGAGATTTCAGACCACAAATACAGAACAGAGAAAAGAAGCAAAAACATATCATAAACTTAAATACAAAGTTAGGAAGAAAAAAAAGTATGTCGTGTACATAGCAGAACATGAGAGAATTCTAAATATGTAACAATAAATTTCATTTCAAGAAAGCCTGTCTATGATAAATAATACTCGTTGTGTTAAGAATTGTCCATCTTTTCTTTGCTTCTTCGTGAGTTTTCTTTTGTTCTCTGCTATGTACTTTTTAACTTTGTTTTTCCCCCTCCCCCTGCTATCCTAGAAGGCTACAATAAAGTTAGATGTTTCTCCATAGCTCTAAATGTATACATGCACCTATACACGTGTACATACATGTATAGACATGCTTTACCAAACAGAGTCTACTCCTCATCTTCCTTATATTTGTGCACATCTCTTGTTTCTTGTCTCTGCTGCCTGCTCTACCCACTGGCTTGCTTACCCCTCTCCAAGGATCCCTTCCCTCTCCTCCCATTCCCATAAACCTGAACACTCTTTTTTACCTATTCCCTCCTACTCCCCTCTAAAGATCCATCCTCTTTTGTCCTCTCCCCCTCCCTATACCCCTACCATTTTATTTCTTCTGAATTTAGATTTTATATTCTTTATATTTTTGGATATGTTCTTCTAAGTATATATGTATATGTGTGTACATATACTTCTAAGTATATATATATATATATTTCCCTCTTAAACCCAGTCCTGATGAAAGTAGGTTACCAGAACAACCAGCCCTCCCCCCATCTAATTCCTCTATATTAATTCTTCCTCTTGTACCTTATTTGCATAAAATAATTACTCTTTCTAAGTGTTCCTAAATGATTTTACTTTTTAAATTCATATCATAGTCAGGTTTGTCCCAGTCTTTCTTATGATCTACCCAATTATTAATGAAAATCTGAGGCATACATTTTGCATTTTATGTGTTATATATAAAGTAAACAGTCTGTCCTTATGAATCCCTTATACTCAGTCCTTATAAAATATGTACCTTATATTTCTCTTAGTTCTTGTAAGTTGAATTTTTTTTTTTTTGCTTTTTGGAGGGCAATTGGGGTTAAGTGACCTGCCCAAGGTCACACAGCTAGTTCTTGTATTAAGTGTCTGAGGTCAGATTTGAACTCAGGTCCTCCTGACTCCAGGGCCGGTGCTCTATTCACTGTGCCACCTAGCTGCCACTATGTCAAATCTTCTATTGAGTTTGGGATTTTTTTTCTTTTTTTTTTTTTTTAAAGCAATCGGGGTTAAGTAACTTGCTCAAGGTTACATGGCCAGTTATTATTATTTTTGTGTGGGTGCTGAGTATTGGAGGCCGGAACCGATCCCAGGTCTCCCGACACTGGGACCGGCGCTCTTATTCACTGTGCCACCTAGCCGCCCTGAGTTCAGGATTTTTTAAAACAAAGTCTTGAAAATTTGAAGAGTTTATCAAATGTCCATTTTTTTCCCCTTCAGGATAATACTTTGCAGGTGTGATATTTTTGGTCAGAGCCCCAGTTCTTTTACTCTTCAGTATATTATGTTCTAAGATCTCCTATCCTTTAATGTCTCTGGTGCTAGGTCTTGTGTGAGTCTAATTGTGGCTCCATCATATTAAAATTTTTTTAATCTTGATGCTTTTAATATTTTATTCTTGAGCTGGGGGTTTTGGAATTTGTGATATTCCTATGACTTTTCCTCGTAGGATAACTTTTAAATGGTGATAGATAGATTTTTAATATTTTTAGTTAACCCCCTTGTTCTAATACTTCACTATAATTTTTATTTAATTATTTCTTGTATTATTATATCAAGATTATTTTTTTGATCATAACTTTCATTTCCTCTGATTATTTTTATGTTTTTTTTTCTCTCTCTCTCTCTCTTTTTTTTTTTTTTGCTTTTTGGAGGGCAGTTGGGTAACTTGCCCAAGGTCACACGGCTAGGTTTTTTTTGTTTGCGTGTGTTAAGTGTCTGAGGCTGGATCCAAACTCAGGTCCTCCTGACTCCAGGCCCAGCACTCTACTCCCTGTGCCATCTAGCTGCCCCTGATGTTTTCTCTTCTTGATCTGTTCTCCAGATATGTTGGTTTTCATATAAGATGTTTCACTTTTTCTTCTATTTTTTCATTATTCATATTTTGTTTAATTATTTCTTGATCTCCTAATTTCACTGGCTTCACTTTGCCCAGTTCTAATTTTCAAGGTGTCATTTCCTTCCTCAAGATTCTGGATTTCCTTTTCTAATTGGTTGACTTTCCTTTCATAACCTTTTTTTCTTGGATTCTTCTTCTTATTTTTTTTTTTTTCTGTTGTAGTTTTTCCTCCATTTCTGTTGTTTGCTTTTTAAAGTCTTTTTTTAAGATCTTATATGATTTTTTTTCTTGGCAGGTGATACTTCGGTATCCTCCTCTGAACATTAACCCCGGTCATCTCTATTCCCATAATAGCTTTCTATGGTTGGATTCTTTCTCCTTTTCCTGTGCATTTTTTTTTTTTTGGTAGTAATACCTTAATTTTGGTAATCACCTCGAGCTCTGAGGTAAGGGAGATGGTGCATCGTGCCCCAGATCTTCAGGTCTTCCGTGAATCTTGTAACTGCCCACAGCCAGCGGCTTTCTGCCCCACTGCTTCTGCATTCACTGGGCATGTGTTGGTTCCCTCTCACCCTGGTTGCTCTTCACAGCACAGCTGGGTCTGGCTGTCCTGGTCAGCAGAGGTTGATCTTCCTGGGCCCAATTGCCCAACTTCCCTTTCTATCCCCAGGGTAAAAAGTTCTGGTGGCTGGGGCTGAGGCAGCCTCTCAAACCTCAAACAGATTAACCCCAGGGCTTGCCGCCTGTTGTTAAATGGGAACCTAGCCTGGAGGCATTTACTCTTCACTGCACCAAATCTTGTCCTGGGATTTTTCTTCCTATCTTCTCCCAAATATTTTTGATACACTGGTTTCTGGGTTCCATTCTACAAGTATCTTTTGTTCTCTTTATTTGGGTGGTGTGGTGATCTGGGTTTCTATGGCGCCAACCAGTTAGATATTGATATAATTATTTCTAATATCTTTACGTCTTCAGTCGTTTTCTCAAGTAGCTTTTGCCATGGTTTTATTTGACTTCTGACCTTATTTGATGCCTGTTTTGCTACATCGTCTCTTCTTGTGGTCTTTACTGTGGTATTGATTGCAACATAATTTAACATGTGCAGATCCTAAAAAGTTTGTAGACTCTTTGTCAGATATTGTGGAATAATGTGTTTATTCATGATGGTTACTGCTGATGTCAACTTTTTTTTTGATGTCAACTTTTAAAAATATTGTTCTTTTTTGATAAAGTTGATTTATTTATTTTTGGAGGGAGGAAGGCAAGGCGGTTGGGTTTAAGTGACTTGCCCAAGGTCACACAGTTGGTAAATGTTAAGTGTCTGTAATGGTAATTTGAAGACCCCTTTTTGTATTGGCAAGTAAGCAGGTACTTAGTACTTAGTAACTAATCAAACCTCTGTGAAAGAAACAGAAGGTTTGAACCCCTGTTCCTGACTTAACAGGAAGGGGTTAGCTGAAACTGGAAGTAGCTAATGCTGTGTATATAAGAAAAGTCCCAGAGAGGCACAGTCAGAATTTCTTGGGACCAGATCTGGAGACAGCATCTACAGAAGAGAAAATGGAGAACTGAGCCAGAATTTCCTGAGAACTCGTGGTGATAGAGCTTCTTCTGAACAGGAGCCCAGGAGCCTCAGGCTGGATAAGGTGATTATGATTTCTTCAACAAGTTACAGAAGACTGAGGAAGCATGACCTGGATGCTGGGACTTTGTGGCTTGATTGAGCCTTGAATTCGTGGGAGCAGAAATTGTGAAGGATTTGAGATGGACTGGACCCTGTGAACTTAAGTATGGAGCAGGACCTACCCAGAAAGCTGGACAAGGAACTGGGAGCTGTCTGCCATTGAACCCAGGTGACAGTCTGGTGAATCCAGGTAGAATCTGGGACCATGGAAGGGGATCCAGGGAATCTGAGAACTGGCCCCAAGTCAAGATGAAAAGACCTCGAAATTGTAGTTTACTAGTGACCTAGAGGTGGAAGGTCTATGTATTTTCTAATGATTGTGCTTAGTGATGAATGATACTTAGTAATTGATTGCTGAATAAGTGGTTCAGTTAACTTAGTGTGCCCCATGAGTGAAAGACTTTGACTATTGTACTTTGAGATGATTGTTCTTAGTATGTGGCCATTTTAATGATAAGCTGTTGTGAATACTATATTGTGATTTTCTGTGATAAGTTGTAACACTGTGAATGCTGTACCTTGATTTACTGTGAATGTTTTGCTCTGATTTGTTATGGAATAAATAGATTGTTCACTATGTAATCAGAACATTAAAAGCTGTTCTGTAGCATTCTTCTGGAAAGCTGCTCGTGGGTGGCATTACAGTGTCTGAGGTCGGATTTGAACTCAGATCCTCCTGACTCCAGGGCTGGTGCTTTATTCACTGCGCCATCTAGCGCTGCCCCGATAAAGTTGGATTTATTCCTTCAAACTCAAAAAGAGCTTACTTGATTACGTTTTTGAAATGTCGATCTCCTTTCAAAGTCATCACGCTGGCATTTTTTTTTTTTTACCATCCATTTCATTATTAGGTAGCACTTGTACCTGCCTCTTTAGCATTTTCCCCTTTGGATCTAAGTATTTCCTAAATTTCCACTTTAATTTCAGAATTAAGTAATTTCTTATGATTTCCTGTAACTTGGAGCTAAGGGTATTATGTACAAAACTAGGTTATATTGGCTATAACTGGTAGAATGTTTCTAATTTTATTTATTTATCCATCCATTTATTTATTTATTTATTTGGTTTTTCAGATGCTTATTAACTTCTGATTTACATCATTCATTTCTGCCAGATTTTGAGTTACAAATTTTCTCCCCGTTTTTCCCTTACTCAACACCCCAAAATAGCAGTCCCACAGGATATCCTCTTCTCCAATCTGCTCTCCACCATATTTTCTCCCATAACCCCTTTTGACTTTTCCAGTAGGGCATGGTGGATCTCTGTGCCTCAGTGCCTGTATATCTTATTTCCCAATTACATGTAAAATAGTATTAATAATAGTGTATATATATGTATATGTATATATATATATATATTTTAAACATTTGATTTTAAAACTTTGAATTCCAGATTCATTCCCTTCCTTCCTTGTCACCTACCCTTACTGGGAAGATAAGCAGTTCAGTACAGGTTGTACATGTGTAGCTAATGCAAAACATTAACATAGTAGATATATTGTAAAAGACTGACTATATTTCCCTCACTCCTATCCCACCTCCCACTTGGTCTATTCTCTACTTTGATCCCGTCCCTTTTCAAATTGGGTGCTTCCAACTTTCTTCCCCCTGAGCCTCCTTCCCTTCCATCATTTCCCCTCTCATCCCCTTCTCCCCTACTATCCTGTAGGGTGGGATACCCTATTTAGTGTGTATTTCATTCCCTCCCTGAGCCAAATTCAATGAGAATAAGGTTGCCTCATTCCTTTTGGCCTTCCTATTCTTCCCCTCCATTGTAACCATTTTCCCTTGCCTCTTCTATATGAGATAGTTTACCCCATTCTGTCTCTCCCCATCTCCTCTAATTATATTCCCCTCTCACCTCTTAATTTCACCTTTTAAGTAGCATCCCTTCCTATTCAATTGATCCTGTACCTTCTATCTATGTATACCTGTAGACATACATACACACATTCAAATATGTATTCATATGCCCATATACCTTCATATATGGACATATATATATATATATATATATATATATATTTCTATTCCCTT
Source organism: Petaurus breviceps papuanus (assembly GCF_028583685.1). Classification (NCBI taxonomy): domain Eukaryota; kingdom Metazoa; phylum Chordata; class Mammalia; order Diprotodontia; family Petauridae; genus Petaurus; species Petaurus breviceps. The sequence continues at coordinate 19,247,287 of NW_027185809.1, forward strand.
CAACTATTTTCATACTGAGAACAGTTTCATCAGTTGCAATTATTGTTTTTCCATGTAGGAATGTTAACAGTTCAACTTTGATAAGTTCCTTATGATTTCTTTTCCCTGTTTACCTTTTTTTTTTTGTAAAGCAATTGGGGTTAAGTAACTTGCTCAAGGTTACACAGCCAGTTATTTCTGGGTGTGGTGCTAAGTATCTGAGCCCGGATTTGATCCCCAGGTCATCCCAACACTGGAACTGGTGCTCTTACTTGCTGAGCCACCTGGCCGCCCCTAAGCAATTGGGGTTAAGTTACTTGCTCAAGGTTACACGGCCAGGTGTTTCTGGGTGGGTGCTAAGTGTCTGTTGGATTTGATCCCCAGGTCAGTCCTGACACTGGAGCCAGTGCTCTTACTCGCTGTGCTACCTGGCCGCCCCACCCTCCCCCCCTATTTACCTTCTCATGCTTCTCCTATCTGAATGTCAGATTTTCTATTCAACTCTGGTTTTTTCATCAAGAATACTTGAAAATCCTCTGTTCCACTGAATGACCATATATTCCCCTGAAACATGATACTCACTCTTGCTGGGTAGGTGATTCTTGGTTTTAATCCCAGCTCCTTTGACCTCCGGAATATTACATACCAAGCCCTTCAGTCCCTCAGTGTAGGAGCTGCCAGATTCTGTGTTATCCTGATTGTGTTTCCACAATATTCAAATTGTTTCTTCCTGGCTGCTTGTAATATTCTCTCCTTGATCTGGGAATTTCAGAATCTGGCTATAATATTCCTAGGAGTTTTCTTTTTGGGATCTTTTCAGGAGATGATCGGTGAATTCTTTCAACCTCTGTTTTGCCCTCTGGTTCTAAAACATCAGGGCAGTTTTCCTTGATGATTTCTTAGAGTATGATTTCTAGGTTCTTTCTTTGATCATGACTTTCAGGTAGTCTAATAATTTTTAAATTATTTCTCCTGGATCTATTTTCCAGGTCAGTGGTTTTTCCCATGAGATATTTCACATTGCCTTCTATTCTTTCATTTGTTTGAATCTGTTTAACAGCATCTTGATTTCTCATAAAGTCATTAGCTTCCATTTGCTCCAGTCTAATTCTGAAGGAATGATTGTCCTCAGTGAGTGAAGATTCCTTTTCCATCTGGCAAATTTGGCTTTTTAAGGCATTCTTCTCCTCAGTGCCTTTTTGAGACTCTTTTGCCATTTGAGTTAGTCTATTTTTTAAGGTGTTATTTTCCTCAGTCAGGCTGTTGAATATCATATCTTAATTTTCTTGCATTGTTCTCATTTCTCTTCCCAATTTTTCCTCCACTTCTCTTATCTGCTTCTTAAGGTGCTCTGTGGCCTGTAACCAGCTCCTATTTTCCTTTGAAGCTTTTGGTGCAGGAGTTCTGACTTCACTGTCTTCTCCAATTTTATTATGATATGGTATTGGTACATAAACAAAACAGTACATTTCACTTAAAATGTACCTCAGTTTAGTGGTCAAGAATATCTGACCACACATTTTCAGCAAGTGGAGATATTGGCATATCTCTTATATCATTGTATCTTGCCTTTGGGTGGTACCAGAACTAAGGGACACAATTGGTTTTGCTGTTCTTTGGATTAAGCTGATTATCAACAATGGTTTTGAGTAAGGTCAGCCTGCTCTGTCACCTCTCTATTCCTTAGATATGTAGGATGGAGTTGTGTCGCGGCCAGTCTCATTGGGAGTGTCAGCAGACATTGCTCTTATTCTCCTCCTCAATCTTCTTTTTTGAAGAGGTTCATGTAGCAGTGGTCCAGGATAAGTTATACTCCCACTATTTACCCTTATTAACTTTTAATATTATGTAAGCTGTTGCACAGGCGAATAAAATGATTGCTTTTTGTAATTGCTTAAGAGTATTTGGATACACATTTGCCTTGTGAAGGCACCCTGAAAGCACCATCAGGAAAATTACAGTAGTAGACAAGTCAGTAATGATGCTATCTATTTTATCATGTTCCCACATGGTTTTGCTTTCTTCTGCTAGTTCTCTGTCTTTAGAAAGTCTTTCATTCCACTTAGTTTGTAGATTTATGAGTATTTGGTGTGATCACATCAATTAAAATGTTGTTTTTCATATTTTTTGATCAGTGTTATGTCTAAGTAGTTGTGAGCAACAGTTTTGTTTATAATGATGCTTTAGTTCTAGTACATTTTGTTGACAACAACAACAACAACAACAAAATTTATAATACAGGAATGTGTCATCTCTTAATTTATGAAGGATAGCAAGTGCCTGCTATAGTTAGCTTCTAGCCCCTTGATCATGTCTTTCTAGTTATCTGGCAGATGCTTAATTTTGCAGCCTGCTGTGATATGTTGCATAGTTTCCACCACTTCTTTACACAGTGTATATCAGTCGGTAATCCTGGACTTCTTAAAGAAAACCCTCCTGTAACTTCTAGTGGCAATCACTTGATTCTGAATTGCTCTCCCAAACTCCTCTTTTTCTGGAAATCTGTATGAGGCAGTCTTTATTTGCTGCTTCTTTGTGAACATATGGGTTAGCTCATGTGGATGTTATCTGTAGCATGAGTTGGAGGCTGCTCTAGTGCCAGAACATCGTTAATCTCAATGTTGGGACGAAATGAGGCACTTGCAAGTCATTAAACAGTTAACAAAAGAGGTTTACTTTGCCCAGCAAGGATACAGTGGTTCTTTTCATTCCCATACGGAAATGTTTTTGGACATTAGGGCAGGATATGGTGAAGGACAAGGTGACTTGAATGGCCTTTAGAAATCCACCAAGTCAGAGGGGTTTACTGGACTTTTTGTGCCCAGAGGTGACTAAGAAGCCACACTGGGGAAGGTGAGGCCTGTCTGATCTCAGAGACAATTTTGTCTCCTTTTAATCCCTGCTAAAGAGGGAAGGAACAGAGACCTGGGTCTACCACATGTGATAGGTGGTAGGAAAGAAGTTCTATCAGGGGAACATTGGAAAATAATCAGTCCTATCATAGAGTGCCTTTTAATTTTGCATTTGGGACCTAACTATTTCATAGACTTCAAATAGCATTAAACCACTTTCAGTTACATTTGGCTAATTGATCATGTCGGTTATAATCCTTTACTATTGCTTGGTGCAATGATCTCTGCTTGTTTCAGAGGTCATTACGTAGGGTTTTTATCTTTCCATGTGTTCTGAGAATATCAACTATCTTTCTCCTTTTTTGGTGAGGAAACATTAATCTTTCTGTATCTTCCTTAGGGTTACAGGACCCAAATTTTGTGGGTTTTGTCTGGGTATTTTTCCTGATACTTTCCAAAACTTATAAGTCAGTTTTGTGGTTCTGAAAGTATAAATTAAAACTTGTACTACATAAGTGCTAATTGCTTTAAATGTGTTATTTCTATTTACATTTGATTACAAGATATCAGTAAGTCTCAATATTCATTCATAGGTTTTACATAATAGTTTTATACTGTTTTATACAGATTATTATTATCTAGTTCTTTTTTTTTCCAGTTGGGTTCAGATTGTAACAACAGTTAGACCTGTTGCTATTTGTATTATTTGCATTTAATATTTTACAGACTATTCTACAAGTGAGTACAATAATTGCTTTTTGTAGTTGAATACAAGTTTAGAATGTAAGCTCGTCTTCCATAGACTTAAGACAACATTCTCCCTACAGTTTCAATAGCAGACAGGATAACAGGGATGATAGGCATCTCATCTGGTTCTTACATTGTGATATCCTTTGCTGGATTTCAGTGTTTTGAAAGATTTTCATTCCTTGTAGCTTGGAGATTATGAATATTTGGTAAAGGATAGCTATTCAAATGTTAAACCTTTATATCTAGGTACTCATGGATGACAGTTCTGTCTGTAATGTTGTTCCAGTTCCGCTGAAGTTTATTGGTGGAGTTCTCTGGGATATTTTGAGTTAGGTAGTTGTGGTATGGGAATGTGACCTGTCAGTCCTGTAAGGTAGAGTGCCTCTGATATATGCTTGTCTTGCTAGGGATTAGTAGGTGTTTGATTTTCATAGCCTGTAATAACGTGTTTTTATCACATCTGCCCTTTCTTGCAAAATCCACATTGATCCCTAAATCTAGATTCCTTAAGGATAATCATTCTGTAGATTCCAATGGCAGTGACCTCTCCTGAATTACCATCATAAACCTTTCTCTTTCCAAAAACAGATTTGTGTGACTCAGCTGTTGGTTTGCTTCTTTATTGACATATTCTTGGCTGAGTTTGAGTGTATGTTGTACATGGACAGCCTTTTGATTCCACTGTTTCATAATCTCTGCCTGGAGTTAAGTCACTTACAGTTATATTGAACAAATCCGGTGGTGTGAACCTATTATCAGCCTTTACTAATGCTTGCTAAAGTGAGTTGTGCTTGTTCACAGAGTATATTTGAACTTTTCTGATCTGTTTATTTAGTTACTTGAAGATTGTGTGTGTGTGTGTGTTATCTTTATATAGCTGTCTTAACGGTTATGAACACTATGTGTCATTAATATTAAATAGGGTTTTTTTTTTTTTAAGCAATCGGGGTTAAGTAACTTGCTCAAGGTTACACGGCCAGTTATTTTTATTTCTGGGTGTGGTGCTAAGTATCTGAGCCCGGATTTGATCCCCAGGTCATCCTGACACTGCAACTGGTGCTCTTACTTGCTGAGCCACCTGGCTGCCCCTAAGCAATTGGGGTTAAGTAACTTGCTCAAGGTTACACGGCCAGGTGTTTCTGGGTGGGTGCTGAGTGTCTGAGCCCGGGATTTGATCTCCTGGTCATCCTGACACTGGAGCCGTTGCTCTTACTCGCTGTGCTACCTGGCCACCCCTAAATAGGTTTTTACTAGGATACTTCTCTTTCCCCTCTTCTCTCATAATTTCACTGGTATAATTTCAAATTCACAGAATTTGAAACCTTGGTCATTCAGAACTCCTCACTTATTCTCATCCCATATTTCCAATCAGTTGCCAAGTTAGTTATACTTTTACAAAGTCTCTTCTGTCAACTTTTTTCTCCTCATTGGGTCAACCACCACTTTGGTTCAGGCCATGATTTCCTTTCACTTAGATTAACGTTATAGTCTCATAATTGGCCTATTTTGAATAGGCCTGCTTTGAGTCTCTTTTCTTTCTAAACATCCTCCATACAGCTGCCTGAGTGCTGTTCCTAAATGTAGGCCTGAGGCATTGTTACTCTTCCTTGTCTCTAGGATCATGTGCAAAACTCTTCTCTTTGTCACATAAACTCTTTACAACTTGACTTCAGCCTTCTTTTCCTGGTTTATTATGCATATACCACTCCCTTTCATGCATTCTACAATCTAAACACACTAATCTTCATGCTGTTTTCACATGGGACGTTCTGTCTGTAGCAGCAAGCACCCCAAGGGTCCTCAGGGTTTGCTGCCAATACAGGTTCTTAGATCTGCTTTGTTAAAGGAAAGCAACTCAAAATGGGTTAACAAGCTTACTTTAATCAGTCAGACATATATCCTTTACCTTGTTCTGGGGAAAAGGTCAGCACCCCGAACTTCAAAGTACATAGACAGAATTATCAAGACAGAAACAGATCTAGTAGACAGATTTCAAACTGTCCAACCATTACATCCATACCCAGTCAACATCTGGGTTTCAACATCTGGGTTTTTTCAAAGCCGGGGGGCTCAGGACAACGGCTTCCCAAAATCCATATCAAATCACAGAACACTTCTCAAAGTGAGCCCCAAAACAAAGCCTCAAATCAGGGTTTATATACCCTTCTCCTGGCTCAGAGAATGTGACAACCTTATTGACCCACTGGCCAATCAAGAAGTATCTACTGAAAAACAAGCCTCCCACCTCAGGCTCCAGGTGCACTTTAGCCTAGGGGCAGGGAAGATCTTCAAAATTTACATTCCCATTACACCGTCTTGGATGTCTGACCCTTTTCACAGACTGCTTCCAATGCCAGGAATGGCCTCTCTCACTTCCACCTTTTAGAATCCCTAGTTTCCTTCTGAAAATAAACTTAAATGTCATTTTCTGTAGGAAGCCTTTCCTGATCCTTTACCTTCTCCCCAGGTGTTAGTTCCTTCCTTGTGATAATTATTTTGTGTGTATGTATGTATGTGTATACACATGCACACATATGTCCACAGATATGTACAATGCATTATAATGTATATATGTATGTAGTCTAATAGAATATAAGCTTTTTGGGAACATGGATTGTTTTTTGTTTTTGTATGCATTGTGCACGATATTTAATTAGTGAACATTTAATTAATGCTTGTTATATGATTGCTCTAGCCCTCATCGATCTCCTTCTGATCTAATATTCACAATCTACTCTTGGTATCATAGATGTAGAGTCTAAAGGGATTAAAGATCTCTAATTCATCATTTCAGAGATGAGAAAACAGAATCCATAGAAGCTAAATCATTGGCCCAAGTAACTTTAGCTGGGTGGAATTTAAACCCAAATTCTCTGACTTCAAATCCAGAGATTTTCCCGCTGTGCCCTCTTGTCTTCTTTTGGGTCTCTTTTTCTGTATTATTTTAATGAATTACTTTTCCTTTCCTGCTACTTTGAGGGCCACTGCCACATTTTTTGTTTCTTCTTTTTTATCCTCTGTAGTGCTCAGTAGTTGTTGTGTTGCTTTTAATTGGTGACTTTAGAAGGATGGCCATGGGATTAAGAGAGGCTCAAAACTGGTTCTACCCAATTAAGAGAATTGGCTCTTTCACATTAACCCTGAAACCTTGGGTGACCTATAAAAAGTTTATAGTTTGGGCTTCAGGTCTTTAAGGTTTCTAAATATTCAGTTTTGTAAAATATTTCAACAGAAGGATGTTTTAGTGAAGATAACCCTATAAATATATAGGATCACAGATTTAAAGTGGTAAACTTGGAGGTCGAGGTCTTGGAGACTTGGAGGTCATCTAATACAGAGGTGTCAAATTTACTTCTAGTGGAGTGTTGTCTGAACCAAATTAAAATATAATTGGGAAATGTTTAACAAAAGAAATGAAATACAGTACAACATAGATAATGTTAATTTGTGGTTTTCTAAGGCAATCTAGGACCTGACCGGATTGTTTCAATTTGAGTTTGAGACCGCTGATTTAGTACAACTCCCTTATTTTAGTTGGTACTGTCAGCATTGTGGAACACTGATTTCACCGGGGCACTGATTGGTCTTTACATGCTAACATGCTTTCCTAAACCTGGTTATCCCAGGTTACTTTGGGAATGTTTTAGTGATAGCCAGGCTTGTCTCTGTATTGAAACTACTCTTCTGGATTATTGAGGGTTTTCATAAGCATTTTGCTGAAAGTTAATCTGTCCCAGCCTCTAGGATTTTACCATTTCGCTAAGATGTGTACTGACATCAGAAGCACCTTACATTTTGAGTCAGCACCTATGCATTTAATTTAATGAAATTAAAACTGCTTCTGTGATTGGTACTATGTGCAACGGCACAGTAAATGAGTTCGGAGGCTGCTTAGGAAAGTAAAGAAAAGTTTATTTATTCTTTCTCATGAGAAAGGGCCCTCTGCCCCTGCTGCTCAAATGGCGTCTGCCAGGGAGAGGGCAACAGGCAGAAGCAAGCCCATGGTTATATAACCTTCTAATGCAGAAACCCAACCCCCCAACTGGCCTTCACTCTCATTGGGAGGGAGGCCGGCCCACAACCTAAGCTCGGGAATCTATTTGCAGACAAAGGACACGGAAACATGTGGGTGTCCAATGCAAGTCCAGGAAGGCAGTTTTATCCTTATTTGGCATATCTTGTGCTGAGGTGGCACTGGGGAGGGTCTCCATTGCTCTAAGTCCCAGATTCCTGTAAGGTCAGGTGACCCTACAGGCCTAGTGGATACTGAAGCCACTCTAGATTTGATATTTCAGAATGGAGAAACTTCACTGCAAATTATCCCTCACAGTACAATATTGTTTGCTTGATGATTGGTTCATATACTAACTGGACAAACAAAAAATAGGGGGAAAAAACTTTAAGAGTACAAATGATAAGAGTTTTTGTGTGTATGTTATATTATTTATAGTTCATGTACTAAGTTCATATGCCCTTTACACTCTTAAGAATAATTTTGAAGGTGTTTGCTTTTAGTTGGCATGGCATATGGTAACTAGCATGTTTGGCCCCATCTTTCCTGTAACTTTGTTTTATGTTTCTGTTTGTGACATTGTTGTCGAATTGCAACTAAAAAACTTTTGCAATATAAAACTTTGTTTTCAGTTTTGTAGTCATTGTATTATACTTTCTGAAGCCAGATCTTATTTGTTGAATAAGATGTACTTTAAGGATTGGGGTGGCTAGGTGGCCCAGTGAGTAAAGCGCCAGCCCTGGAGTTAGGAGGACTCGAGTTTGGTCCCAGCCTCAGACACTTAACACCCACACAAAAATACTAGCCGTGTAACCTTGGGCAAGTTACCCCCAATTGCCCTCCAAAAAGGCAAAAAACAACAACAAAAAAGATGTATTTTAAGGAGGAGCAAGGCATTTGTAGAAATAAAGCCAGTTTTGAAAGTACATTTTAAAAATAAGACCTGCATGTGCAGCAACATACTTAGCTGAACACTTGGCTACTAATACTGATCAAAGAATGCCAGAGCCTTAAGTTCAGGATGTACATACCTGATTTTATTTACATTATATAAATAGTTGCCAATGAGTCTTTTCTACCTTGCCTTGGTGCTCAAATAGCCTTTTATCATCAGGAAATTAGTAAGGATAGGGAGGGAATGCTTATTTTTATAGCTATTAAGCTCATAAAAATTAACATAAAATAGCAAAGATGATTTCCAAATTCATTTGTATCTTCAGTGCCTTGAAATACTTTCTTCTCTGAAATATTTTCTTCTGTCTTCTCAAAGGCCACTCCCATCCCCCATGCTTCACTAATTTTTAAAAACAATAATGAAATACCATGCTTGCCTCTATTTTAATATAATTATTAAGAGCTGATACTTTTATAGTACTTTGAAGTTTGCAGGATCTACATCTGTTATCAGCTAATTCTTAGAAAAATATTAATGTAAAAAGTGTAATTATTATTTTCCTCATTATATGGATGAAGAAACTGAGGCATGACTACAAAATATAACATGTTTGTAACAGTTTATATTTTAAGGTTTTATTTGGATATTTGTTCCATAGTTCATTTGAGCATACTAAATTTATAATGAAAAGAAGTATACAGATTTCTAAATATTCTGTGTGATTGTGTGTATGTTTACATATAGCAAATTGTTGGAATTTTGAGATAAATTTAGTTGTTTTTACTGCCACTTTTATTTAAAGTATCAGGTAAAGTATTATTTATAGGCTTACTAGGAAGTAGTAACCCTGCAAAGTAGGTGCTATTATGATCCCCATTTTATAGAGGAGGCAGACAGAGGTTGTGACTTGCCCAGGGTCACACAGCTAGTAAGTTTCTGAGACTGGATTTGAATTCAGGTCTTTCTGACTCTAAGGCCAGCGTTCTGTTTATTATCCTCTAGGTACTACAGTACCTAGCTTGTACTACAGTACCTAGCTTGCCTTATCCTTAAGGAATTTCTGTTTTGTTCATTGAATTTTCTGCTTAACTGAAAAGATATGTAGAATTTGTTTTTGTTTTTATTGTTCATTAAAAACCTTTCTAAAATTTGCTAGCTGAACAAGTGTGGCACTAAAGAAGAGATGAGAAAATGTACCTTTCTTATTTTTATTCAGTATTTGTTGCCATGTATCAGATTATTTTTTGAAATATTTTTATTTTGAAATCTTTGTTATAAGGGAAGAGTTACTGGATATGGGGAGTGGGAAGGGATATATTAAAATGAATGTGATACAGGTATTTGAAAATCAGGAAAAGTTTAATAACTTATTAGGTTATTTTCAGTGGCAGTAGAATACAGCTATGATTTAATTTATCAAAATATGATAACATTTATAAAAGTCTTAGAATGCTTTGCCTCATTTGAGTCTTACAACTACTAAGTGACGTAGATGCTATTATTATCCCTTCTTAGAGATGAGGAAACTGAGGATCATATAACTAGTAAGGGCTCAAATCCAGTTGTGAATTATATCTTTCTGCTTGCTAGTTCATTGCTCTTATGGCTCTGGATGTCAGTTGTGATCCTAGTGTATATTCTGGAAATTTTTTGTTTAAATTAAAAAAGAATTATTAACTTACTAATGATATTTTTCTGCTAAAAATCTAATTTGGAAGAAATACTGTTATTTAAAGAGTTTTGGTTAAGTTAGTTCTGGTTAATTAAAGTTGTATTATATTATTGTTGTTAATCTATTATTTTAGGACATTTTACTGGCTCTATAGTTAATTTTCTTGCATATGTTTTTTATGGCTACTATATATTTATAAGAAATGTTCATGTAAATTAATTATTGATGGGCAAGCATGGCCAGGTTTTGATCTACATGACAGGAAGAAATTTTTAAATCATTACGATCACAGATCCATTTGAGTAATTATATCCTAAGACTCCATTCCAGCAAAATACTTTGAAAAATATTTTTATACTTGGAAAGACCTGTGATATGATGTTACATAGGTATACTTTTCAGGAACCCTGGGTAATTTTCATAGGAGTATCAGAGTAGGGGTCTGGAAGTAGTACTTCCAAATAGGGTGGAAGATTTTAAAAATAAATCATTCCATATTAAGAAGCTAGGGATATTTTACTTGCTATCATAAGTTTATTATCTAAAAGAAAAATCAGTAACAGTCAACTGAAGAATACAAACCCTACGAAAAGTCACTCAGTTTCCATCAACACTGCAATATTCCACAGTAAAATAATATGCTTTCTTTGGGTGTTCACATCTTGTAGTCTAACACTTTGCAGAAATTACTGGCTTTAAGAAATGAACAGATGGTTTGGGGCTGAAAGAAGAAGCAGAAATCCAGCAGAGACGACTCAAAATGCTATAACAATGAATTAATAGAGACAGAATTTTGGAATATTTATCTAAATAATGAGAACTTCAGTTTTAAGTGTAACATTTTGAAAAGCAGTTCCCTGATTTATAAATTCTGTAAACACTCATTTTAGGTATACTCAGCTTCTTTATAGTGATCAATATCTATCTCAAGGAGTTTTAACAGCAAGAAAAGATGCACCACAGAAAAATGTTCATAGCTGCATTATTGGTGATGGTAAAACACTAGAAACAAAGTATGTGCCAAATGATTGGGGAGTGGCTGAACAAATTGTGGCTTGTGAATGTTATAAATTAATACTGTGTCATTAGAAGTAATGAATGTGAAGACTTTAGAAAAAAACTTAGGAAAATTTATATAAAATGATACAGAGAGAAGAAAGTAGAGGCAAAAGAGTCACTATGCAATGACTTCAATAAAGCAATTAAAATTCAGATGAAGAGAAATAAAATTCTGATAAAAACCAATATGTTGTTAGTATACTGTCAGAGTTAAAGACCATATCTTTCTGTTGGTATACAGGCCACTTACTGACTTTTGGACATGTGCTTTGCAAGTTTGGGTATTTATTGTACCAAAGAAAAAATGCATCAGTAAATTAAAATGAAAAGTTGGTTTTCTCTTCTATACTACCCTCATCTCTCATCTTGAGTAGGAAATGTGATAAAATAAACCTTAAATCATGTGATTTTACATATCTAGTCTACCCAAGTCAAGTCCACAAACCTTTATTAAACACCTACTATGTGCCAGGTAGTGTGCTATGTGCTGTACTTACATGTTTACATATGGTGCATATATGCAGATTGATAAATATAACTTACATACAAACCTAAGAGAGATACTTGCCAGCTTTTGAGAAAAGTCAGAGCAGGGCTCCAGATAAGAGCATAACAACAAGTGCTGATAGTCAGCATTGGAAAGAACAATTAGAGAATTCATGAGTTGTGATACTTTATGTTGATTTGAGGTATCTTACCATGCAATGCAAGATTGGAATTATAACCCTTGTAGAAAATTCTACTCATTTTCATTTACATCGGGTACAAATCTGTTCTAAAATAACTAAATGATTACCCATGACAGTGCATGTGTAACACAACTTTAATTAATGAATTTGATAATTGTTATTTACTGATTTTGATATTGAAAGATTAATTAAGTCAGTCTCTGTATTATAATTCTTCAGCTTTTTTTGTTGTTCTAATGCAAAATCATTTATTTAAGTCGTGAAATGATATAGATAGCAAGGGAGGAGATCAAATAGTAAAAAAATCATTTGCATCCATATAGAAACCTGTAATTCCCCCCTTCTCCTCAAATTCTCTAGCAAAGATATAGTTACTCAGTACCCCCAGGGCCATCAGTGGTAAACTTTTAGGGTGGTATCAAAATATTCCTTCCTACACATCTTTTTCTTCAGGGCACTGAAAACCTTTCCTCTTGATGCTGGAGTATTTTGATTTTCACACACTGTTTCAGAGTCACAGAGTTTGAGAGTTGGAAGGGACTTGAGTGACCATTTAGTCCAACCAGTGGTGTGCCAGTAAATGTTTAACAACTGACTTTCACGTTGGGGGTTAAATGTATATATGGTAGACTTTTAAGTGAGATATGCATTAGTACCATTTTCCCATCACTTTTGTAAATCTAGACCAGGAGTTAGCAAACTATGGGTGGAGGACCAAATAAGGCATGTTTTTGTATGGCCTTAGAGCAATACATGGTTTTTACAGTTTTTTAAATTATTATTTTTTAAAGCAATTGGAGTTAAGTAACGTGCTCAAGGTTACATGGCCAGTTATTTCTGGGTGTGGTGCTAAGTATCCGAGCCCAGATTTGATCCCCAGGTCATCCCGACACTGGAGCCGGTGCTCTTACTG
>NW_027185809.1:19260507-19302024 GCF_028583685.1 Petaurus breviceps papuanus
CAGTAAGAGCACCGGCTCCAGTGTCGGGATGACCTGGGGATCAAATCCAGGCTCAGATACTTAGCACCACACCCAGAAATAACTGGCCGTTTAACCTTGAGCAAATTACTTAACCCTGATTGCTTTAAAAAAAAAAAAAAAGATATCCAACTAAGTATCAGAATTAAAACTAAGAGTCTTTTAATTCTGCCTCTTGATTGAAGACCTCCAAGGAGGAGGGTTTACCTACCTTTTGAGACAGCCTGTTCCACTTTTTGCTAGTTCTTATTATTAGGACTTTGTCTTAGAGATGAGCTCAGGATGGTCACGTTTCATTCCCTTACTTGGCTGTGCTTCTGATCATGCCTTTGTGTGAGGGCCTTTTCCCTCCTTTCCCTTAGCTTTTCAGCTCCCTTTTAGGTGTTACGTTTCCTCATTAGAATGTGAGCTCTTTGAGGTCTTTTTCCTTGTGTTTGTACCTGCAGCCCTTAACATAGTGCCTGGCATATACTAATTGCTTGAAAAATGTTCGTTGCCTTGCTTTAGGAAGTTTTTGTCCTGACATCAAGTCTGAATTGGACTCTGCAACTTCTGTGCATTGCCTCAGGATCTGTCCTTTGGGAATGAACAGGAAAAAAAAATCTCCACATGGCAGTCTTAAAATATACTTGAAGTCAGTTGTCATATTCCCATTTGAGTTTTCTCTGAGTGAAAACTTTGTGCTGAGTGCCTTCAACCAATCTTTATACAATATGAGCTCAGGGTCCTTCACCAACGATTTTGGTTATCCTTCCTTGAACCCTCTTATCAATGTCCTTCTGAAACCATGGTCCCCATAATTGAACATAGTAGTGACAGATGAGATCTGACAAGGGACAATCACTTCCCTGTTCTTGGAAGCTGTGCCTAATGCAACACAAGCCTGCATGAGGCTGATTTGGCTGCCATGTCAAACTGTTGATTCATTGAACTGTTTTACTTTTTATCATTTTCAGAGCTGCTGTCTAATCACATCTCTACCACCTTCTACTTATAAAGCTGTTTTTCTGCCCACACCAAAGAATTTCATTTATCCTTAATAAATTTCATCTTCTTTGGATGCTTCATCAGCCCTATGAATTAGCCATAAAGATCCTTTTGGATTTTGATTTTTTTTTTCTTTCTCTGTGTAAGGTAACCCTCTCAGCATCATGTCAGCAGCAGATTTGGCAAGCATACCATTTTTATCCAAGCCAGTGATAAAAAAGGTTAAAATATCAGATTCCTGGGACATTCCACTGCAAACCTCCACCCTCATTGACATTGAACCCATTAACTAGTTGGTGAAACTGGCCAGCCAACCAGTTCAGAATCTCTTTAACTGTATTATTGTCGAATCTATCTCTTTTTATTGTTTCTAGAAGTATAAGGTAAAATATTTTATCAAACGCCTTGCTGAAATCCAGGTAAACTATATTCTTAGTATTTTCCTCATCTACTAGTTTAGTCAACCTGTGGGAGAAGGGGGGGAAAGAAGTATGAGATTAGTGTGGCACGACCTGTTCTTGATGAAGTCAGGCTGACTTCTTCCCTTTCTAGATATTCAGCCACCTCCCAGGAGTTGATGTTAAGCTCACTGGTTTACAGTCTACAGACATTGTTCTCTTCTCTATTTGGAAAATTTAGAATTTGCCGTTCTCCAGTTTTGTGGCTTCCCCTCTTTTATTCCATGTAGTCTTTCAGATGTTACCAATTCCACTTGTTAGTTCACTCAAGAAACAGAAATATGATGCAGTAGCAATAAAGGCCCTGAATTAGAGACCCTTTATTTATTGACTAAATTTTCGACATTTATGTATAGACATTTGAGGCCAAGAATTTTTATTTTTTTCTTGAATTTTGTCACCTGTGATTTTCTGGATGTTTTAGCTACTATTCTAACTCTATAGCTTTACAAAGATAATTTTATCCCTCTCCTAAACCTTTTAGTTTAAAGCCTTTTTGATGAGATTTGAATGTACTTTGCAAATACATTCTTTTTTTTTTTGGGGCGGGGCACAAATACATTCTTATCAGCTCTTGTTAGATACATTTCATCTCTGGCCAGGAATCTTTCATTCCTGTCCTGTATAAGCCATAGTACAGAAATTCAAATCCCATACTGAGATATACCACCTTCCTAGCCAAGTCTCTTACTTCCTAAATTAATTTGTTGTCTCTGCATCCATCTCCTCCAGGAGGCAATGACTTTGTGGTTCAGTTTTTGCGCAGGACTTCATAGTTGACATACTTTTTAGGTTTCTTCTGGAAGTGTCATTTTGTTCACACATATCACCAGAAGTGGGCAGTTTATGTCCATTTTTATAAGTTGTGGTATCCCTTTTTGTTATATCTGCCATCAGATGACAAATGCGCTATCAGATGAGATAACCTACGAAAGTGTTCGGTAAACCTTAAAGTGACATTTTGATTTTGGCTGGTAATATTATTGCATGTGCCCTGGAGTACCACAGATCTTTCTTGTCAGGACCCTGGCTTTTCTCTTTTTCTTCTGACTCTTACTGTGAACTCACAGTTGACAACTTCTTTAGTTCTAATGTATAATTCTTTGGAGGCCAGACAACAACTTTTTACTCAGAGCATCTAGCTTTTTCCTTTTTGGGAAGAGCTTCCAATCTTTTTAAGTTTTAATTGTATAGCTGTCCTTTTCCTTCCCAAAATCTTTCATATATAACTGCTTTTCTATTCATCATCTTGAAAAAGGTCAGATTTCTCTCTTCCCCATTAGATTCCTTTCTCCTCTCTCCCTCTTCTCCCCTCCCCCATTTAAGTGTTTCTTCTGTTTACAACAGGGGATTCTTAATCTGAGGGCTTTGAACTTTTAAAAAATATTTTGAAAACCCTTTCCTTTGTAATCCTTTTATTTTATTTATGTATATAAA
This sequence comes from Petaurus breviceps papuanus, assembly GCF_028583685.1. Classification (NCBI taxonomy): domain Eukaryota; kingdom Metazoa; phylum Chordata; class Mammalia; order Diprotodontia; family Petauridae; genus Petaurus; species Petaurus breviceps. The sequence continues at coordinate 19,263,408 of NW_027185809.1, forward strand.
ACTATTTTTTCAGGGAAGGTTCACCAGAATAGACTTTGCCAGACTGCAAAAGGGGTCCACAACATAAAAAAGGTTAATAGCTACTCCAGGAGCACTGCATTCTTCCTTATAGTTACGTGGGACATGGGATAGAGTCAGTAAATCCTGAGTTAAAATATCTCCTCGGACACTTAGTAGCAGTTCAACCCTGGACAAAGTCACTTAACAGCTGTCTGCCTCAGTTTTTGTGATAGTAAAATGGTGATTATAATAGCACTCAACCTCCCAGAGTTGTGAGGATCACCTGAGATATTTTTAAAGCATTTACCACAGTGCTTGGCACATGTTTGTTCATTTCCGCATTTTCTTACAACCTGGATTGTAGAAAATTGTTCTTTCACCAGTTTCCCTAAGAGAGAGATCACCTGAAATTTAGAACACATAACAGTTACCCTAATGTGGCAAGATACAAATCTCTGCACAATTCCCCCTATTCTCCATAATGCTTGAGATTTTCAACCTTATTTCTTTGAACTACTTGAAGGTAATTATACCTCAATCCTAATCATCTGGTTAATTTTTTACAGCCAATTTTGATAGCTTGAGTCCCCTAAGGATCCCTTTCTTTTATCTCATCAAAAGTCACACCCACCTTCCACTCTGCCTTTCACTAACATCCTTTGTCTCACCAATTTGTGCCCTCCAACCATTTTATTTGTTTAACCCTCATTTGTTTCACCTTCCCCATATATTTCTTACTTAACCTTGCCTTTTATTGCCAGTTACCTTATCCTTCTCCATCTTACCACCTTTTCAAATTCTGCTCCAAAATTCTCCTTGATCCTTCAACCAGAAGTAGAAACCGGATTAGTATCTGGGTCTAGGAAATAAGTGTTCTTTGAATTTTCCTCCATTTCTCCAAAATTTTGTCAGATTTCTCTTCCCCAGACTCAACTTGACCATTTTAATTAGTCCAAACTTCTCTAAGTAATCCACATAATTTCATTCTTCTTATTCCATTCAGGGCCCTCTTTCATCTTTCCATTCTTTTCCCAACAATCTCCAATGGAGAAACCCTCAATAACCCTTTTCTCCTCTCAGTCTACTTGGTATTATTCAGTAATTTTCATTCAATAATGTCTGGTTATAACACTAACAACTACAGTTTAAGAATATAATCTGAATATATATCTTACATGTCAGCAATTTTGACCCGTAAAAGCTCTTTTAAAAATATGCTAATAACCTAATAAAGAGTTCAGTGTGGTCAAAGTTTCACTTCCAAGAAACCGTGAAATCTAAAAGAATGGTTTGATAGTACCTTTTATTTCCTAGTGGTGCTAGTTTGGTCTGATAATATTGCATGGCTACTGGTTATTGCCTGGCACATAGTAGGTATTTAATAAGTGGTTTTTGACTGATTGAATAAATTGAGGCGGGAGGGGAAAACGAAGGGGAAGAATCTTCTATCAGTTCTTGCCTTTGAGGTCAGGTTTTGAATATCTCTTGCTCTGTGAGCATTTGTGAAGAGCAAAAGATGCTATCAAGTCATGCTTCTTCATGTTGTACCCAGAAAACGCAAGCAAGACCCAAGTAACAATTTAGAATTGGACCCTTTATTTTATACCATGTTGGCTGATCAGGCCACACATGGCAGGCTGACGAGGTGCCATCCCACTGTCCCAGGTCATACAGCAGAGATGTCAGGTAAAGCCTCAGCTTTTAAAGGGATGCCACGAGGCCAAAGGTTAGAGGCCACAATCAGTGATTGGTCAGTATGCACCTTGAAATTCCTGCCAGCTCCAAGTCTCCCTGACCCGGAAGCCTGCCCACCTCTGTGAAGGAGAGCTGAGATTGGGGGAAGGGTGGAGCTGAACATGGCAGTCTGCTCACTTCCTTTAGGGAAAGCTGATTGGGGCCAGGTACAACATTCAGACAGCTCATTTGTATGACCTGGGCTGTCCAGATTATCTATTTCCTCCTTAACCATTTAGAATTCTAAGAATAAGCAAAATTATCAATAATAGCTGTTTAATGTTATAAATAACATTCATTTTGGGTCCAGTTTTATTATTTGAGTACTCACGAGTACAACTTTGTGTGTACTTTAGAGTGGATTGTGTTATTTTGTATTATCAATGTATATGATCCATTTTTATAGGACTGTGGAACATCGAACTCTTTCAAATGATTAAAAGAGTACAGTTGCATTATGTTTGCCTCATATCATTTTATTTGTTTGTAACTTAGGACGATTTTGATGTAGAGTTGTAGGAACAAAGCTTTCTGACGTTATCATTGGAAAAATTTTACAACATAGCAGGGCCACAACCCTATCTTAAAACATTGGTTATTTCAGGAATAACTGAAGCTGAGGAATAAAGAAGGTAAAGTAGGCTTTATTTTGCATATTTTAAAACAAACATCTTTAAACCCGAAAAAGATTCATTAGTATGAGTTGGATTTCTTTCTCTTTTCTACCCTTGCTTTCTTGGGGTGTGAAGGACCCAACAAAATGTTTCTCGTTTTTTCTATTCTATCACATACATCTAAATTTTGAAGTTTGAAGTCCATAGATAGAGTATGATATAGATATAAGCCTTTGGGGGGAAAAAGGTGATGATAATGAAATGAAAGAGGACAGGCAGTGATTATACAGCTGTTATAGAGAAGTTCAAATTAATTCTTTTTACCACCTTTCCTTTGTATTACATTAGACTTTATAAAATTTTCACATATTATTTCATTTAATTTTTCACAGCAGCTTGGGTAAGTATGTAGTGTCAAATATTATCTTTAGTTTTTAGATAAGGAAACTGGCAGAGGAAGCCTGTGAATTAAGCAACAATATGGGACATCTAGGTGGTACAGTGGATAGAGCACCAGATCTGGAACTGAGAACATATTTGTTCAGATTGGGCCTCAGACATGTAATAACCATGTAACCCTGGGTAATTCTATCAGCCACTACTTGCCTCAGTCTCCTCAGCTTTAAAAGGGGCTAATAATAGCACTTACCTCAAATGTTATTTCGAGTTTCAAATGAGATAATAATTGTTTAGCACAGTGTGGGCATGTAGTAAGCATTGCATTATAATAGTGGTGGAATTTAAAGATCTCCCTGTATTGGCTTGGTTTTTGGGTTGAGCATTGAAACCTAGAGCTTGTGAATCTCACTTGTGGGATGGACTTGTTGATGTGAAGAGGGAGGGCTGAACTGGGAGGAGTTGAGTTCGGTGGATTTACAGAGAGGCCCAAGCAGAGAGAGGCCAGAAGAACTTTTGGGAGCAGTGTAGTGGAGGCAGAGAGAGAGAGGATTGCTGAGGGCCAGTTGGAGCTGCCCAGGACTTTTGAGAGCTGCTACCCTGAGCTGCCAAGGACTGAGGAGACATGGCTGTGATGCCGGTATTTTGTCTGTCTGTTTTGATGTTGTTTTGCCATATTCATCTACTGGTAAAGGACAGTGCTGTTGTTGCAGAGGTTCTGCAACCTTGCTGTTGGTTCAGAAGCCCTGAAGAAGGATTTTCTTGTTGTATTGTAGAGCATGAAAGGAGTGAGACAGAAGATCCCCAAGAGTAAATTTGGAAGTGGATTTTATTACCGCGGGACTGCCGGGGTCACATACCCAGATCAGACAGTGAGTTGGCTTGGACAACGTGCTGGTCTTTAAAGAGATTACAGTAGTCAGGTTATGTAAGCTGAAACTACAATCAGTGATTGGTCAGTGTATATTTGAATTTCCTGCACCTGAACAGTTTACCCTAGCCTGAGGGACAGGATGGAGATGGAGATGGGGAATATCTGGTAGGTGGGTGGGGTGGGCTGGGGACAGAGAAGAATGGAGCAGGGATTTTACTCTAGGCTGAAATTCCTGCTCACGGATCAATTTGGGGAGGGAAGGGTGGAGTTGTGCTGAAATTCCTGGACACAGGGATCAATTTGGGGAGGGAAGGGTGGAGTTGTGCTGAAATTCCTGGACACAGATCAGTTGGGGAAGGGAAGGGTGAAATTGTGCTCAACATTCCCTACTTTTCTCTGTAGGTGTGTCAAACCTTTGACATGGCTGGGGCCACATCATCCAGGTTATCCAATTCTGTTCCTAAAGGATGGTAGCGGGGGTCCCTGACAATTAACATTTTAACAGTTGATATGGGACTTGACAAATTGTAGGAAACAATTAATGAGACAGGGTCCTACAATCAGGGCTATGGTCAGGAGGAGGAGAGGACCAAGCAAGGCTGATACCAATGTAGTGAACCAGGGGGATGTCCTGAACAGGGACTGATACCAATTCTCAGATTTTTCTAATTCGCTTTGTCTAGTAGCAATATTCTGGTGAACCAACTTCAGACTGTCCCGCACCACTCCAGAATAGTTTGCATAGAAGCAACAAGCCTCACCAAGGGCTGCACACAAGCCACCCTGTTTGAAAAAGAAGGTCAAGGCCTCTGCAGTTCTGGAGAACCACCTCTGCCACAGAGTCCACCTGTCTTTCCAGGGCTGAGATGGACCGCTCTATGTGGGAGAGGTCAATATTTACCTGTGTACTTGCGGCCTGATAGTTGGCCTCCCCCTTAATCTTTATACTACCCTTTATACTACCTTTCCCCTTTATACTACCTTTCTTCTCAAGGAGACTGAGTTTTCTTTCCCCCAGGTGAGTTTTCAAGTAAAAGCCTTATCCATTCCCTCCCCAGAGCCTCAGGGACCAGGAGGCGGTCTCCTGGGAGGAGCCACCAACCTGACTCCTGCTTTTTCCCTTTTGATTGATGGGCAAAGGAATCTTCTGTTTTAGAATAGGAGGGAAAATGGGTAGAGTGGGAGTTTCCATCAGGGAGCAGGCAATTGGGGACAGGGAAGACACAGCGGCTTGGCGGGCGGCCAGATCTGCCACCCGGTTCCGACCACCTCTGGGGTGTCACCCACTTGATGGGCTGGACAATGGAAACGCGGGAGGGCAGCCAGACAAGAGTCAAGAAGAGATAGGATTTCGGCCGGTTCTTCATAGCCTTGCTGGCTGCTGTCGAGACCGCGGTAGATAGCAGCATGGACGTGAGCTGTGGCAAAGGCATACCAGCTATCTGTGTAAATGTTAGCTGACTTTCCCTCTGAGAGGCGGAGGGCCTGGGTCAGAGCAGTGAGCTCATCGAGTTGGGCAGAGGACCCAGGATGGAGGGGGGATGACCATAGGACCAAGAGAGATGGGGAGGACACTACTGCTGTACCAGCCCTGTGCATCCCTGTGTTCCCAAAACTGCTGCCATCAGTGAAGAGGATTAGGTCAGGGTTCTGCAGGGGTGTGTCAATGAGATCAGGTCTCAAAGCCTGGACCTGATCAATGACCTGAAGGCAATCATGGACAGCGGGGGAGGGTGGACTAGGTTCAGGGTCAGGGAGTAAAGTGGCAGGGTTAAGAACAGAGATTTTTAAAAAAGTTAGACCAGGCTGATCTGGGAGGGGAGCCTGGTATTGGGTTAGTGGGGAGTTAGAGAGCCCGTGGGTAGGATCACTATGGAGGACAGTCTCCACAGAATGAGGGGTGGACATGGAAAGAGGCTGACCCAAGGAAAGCTTATCAGCTTCCTTAACAAGGAGGGCCATTGCATTGAGGGCCTGGAGGCAACCTGCAGCCACTGAATCTAGACGTTTGGAAAAATAAGCTACAGGGTGGCGCCAGGGGCCCAGGGATTGGGTGAGGTCTCCTTTAGCCACCCCATTAGATTCAGCAACAAAAAGATGGAAAGGCTTGGAAATATCAGATAAGGCTAAGGCTGCCACTGAGGGCAAGGCGGCCTTAAGGGTAGCAAAAGCCTTTTGCTCTGGGCCAGACCAAGAAAGGGGTCCAGCTCCAGGAGTGGCAGAAAAGAGGTTTTGCAGTTTCTGCAAAACCCCCAATCCAGAGCTGGCAGTAACCTACTGTACCCAAAAATTCTCAAACCTATTTTTTAGTCTTTGGAGTTGGTAAATCTAGAAGGGTTTGGATTCGGGAGGGGGAAAGGGATTGAGTGCCCCCTGAGAGAATGTAACCAAGATAGGTGACTTGAGCTTTTTTAGAAGAAACTCGGTAACCCAAAGACTGCAAGAGAGAAAGAAGGTCGGAAGTGGCAGATAAACAAGCGCTTTTAGTAGGTGCCGCAAGGAGGAGGTCATCAACATACTGAATTCGAGAGCAAGAGGGGTGGGATTTTCGGAAAGGCATAAGGTCCTTATGGAGGGCCTCATTGAAGAGGGTAGGGGAGTTTTTGAAACCCTGGGGCAGATGTGTCCAGGTTAACTGGCTGGAATACCCACCCTCAGGGTCTATCCAGGTGAAAGCAAAAAGGGGTTGACTGGCAGGGACCAGGGGAATAGTGAAGAAAGCATCTTTGAGATCCAGGACAGTGTAGACACAATGTGAAGGGGGAAGGAGGCTAAGGAGAGTAGAGGGGTTTGGATGAACACATGGTTCACGGTGGTCTAGTGAGAAAATCCCTGGTCAATCAGTGACTGCTAGAATCTCTGGGGTGGGGCGAGGTTGCTCCTGAGGTTTTTTGCTGGGGCATTCCTTTTTCCAATGGCCTAATTCTTTACAGTAGGCACATTGGTCCCTCACAAGAGGGGTGTGGGTACTACATGGTGTAGCACCCACTCGGGTACCCCATCTGGGAGTCTGAGGGGCAGCCACAAGGACTCGGGCAAACTTCTTGTCTGCTTTATCGGAGGCGCTCTGTTGTCATAAAACTTTTGGGCAATTTCTACTAGCTGGGATATAACCATGCCCTCAAAACCCTCCTGTTTCTGGAGTTTCCTTTTAATGTCAGGGGTGGAATGGGAAACAAAAGCAGTATTTATTTAGGGCTGGGGCATTTTCGGGAGCCTCAGGGTTAATAGGAGTATAAGTTCTGTAAGCCTCATACAGGTGCCTCAGGAAAGCTCCAGGGGATTCCTGGGGCCCTTGCTTGACCTCGGAAACCTTAGTCAGGTTTGTTGGTTTTTGAGCTGCCACTTTTAGGCCCTAGAGGAGGTATCTGGTGGTAGGTGTCTAATGCCTCTGGGTCCCTAGAAGTGTTAGGGTCCCAGACTGGTGGGAAGAGGGAAACACTCTCTGGACCTCTTCTCCCCCTTCCTCCAGTGACCCACCCTCAGGGCCCAGCACAGCTCTTCTGGCTGCCTGTTTAATTCTATCTCTTCAGTGGTGAATAGAGTGGTTAAGAGCTGTTGACAGTCCTCCCACTTGGAATGATGAATTTGGAAGACCGACTCAAGGAGGTTAATAAGAGCCTGAGGTTTTTCTGAAAAAGGGGGATTTTGAGTTTTCCAATTGTAAATATCTGAAGTGGAGAAGGGAACATATACTAGGGAGGGGCTTCCCTCTGGGTTCATGGATTCCCTGAGGGGAAGGATGGCTGAAGCAGAAGAGGGTTCTTCTGGGGGCTGATAGTTTGCCCCAGTCTGGGTGGGCCACTCATTCATACAATAAGAAATGAGTTTCCTCTTCTTCAAGGGGACCCCATAATCTGCCCCTGTCCTGATAGTCTACTCTAAAATGGCTTACTATGCAACCCAGGGGAGTTTTTGACGTACTGGCTGAACCACCCATGTTCTAGGATGAAAAGACAGACAAACAGTATAGTCTTTTAAACAAATATATCTTCCCAGTGGAAATCAGAAAAGCTCCCTTTGAGGTGCTTGTTTGATAGCCACTTGCATTACCTGTTTTGCAGAATAAAAACGGGGAGGCTTTAAGCAAATGAGCTCAAGACAAAACTTTAGGAACATAGGACACATAAAGGACAGACAAACAATAGTCCCTACCCGCTTGTTCACCTCCCACAGATTCTGAACAGGAAGCAAATGAGCTCAAGCGAGAAACATTAACCAGACCACTGATGGGCAAGAGGCCTGACATCTCAAGCTTTTCTCGGGGAGATGTCCCCTGCAGAAAATGGCTATGTCTGTCCCTCCCCCCTCCAGGAAACAGGACAGAATTTTACTCACTCCCAAACTGGAGGTCCTGCATCCACGAAAAGGCTGAATGAGGAGCAAGTTGAAGTCAGGAGGCAGGTGTGATCCTTCCCTCCTCCAGACCTGGGGCCCTGGAACATTCTCAGGAACTAGCCCCCCTAGGGATCTAGGCCAACAGATGCCTACCTCCCAAGGCTGAGAGCTCTTCTTCTTCAGGGATCTTTGTGGTGCCTCGGAACACTGGAGACCTCGCTAGGGCCTCCAATTATGTAGAGCATGCAAGAAGCGAGACAGAAGATCCCCAAGAGTAAATTTGAAAGTGGATTTTATTACCCCGGGACTGCAGGGGTCACATACTCAGATCAGATAGTGAGTTGGCATGGACAATGTGCTGGTTTTTAAAGAGATTACAATAGTCAAGTTATGTAAGCTGAAACTACAATCAGTGATTGGTCAGTGTATATTTGAATTTCCCATGCCCCTGAAGTTTACCCTAGCCTGAGGGACAGGGAACCTAGAATGGGTGGAGATGGGGAATATCTAGTTGGTGGTTGGGGTGGGGGGGAGCAGGAAAGAATGGAGCAGGGAGTTTACCCTAGGCTGAAATTCCTGCTCAGGGATCAACTGGGGGAGGGAAGGGTGGAGTTGGATCAATTGGGGGAGGGAAGGGTGGAGTTGGATTAATTGGGGGAGGGAAGGTGGAGTTGTGCTCAACAGTATGTTTACAGAAATCCTGGAAGAGGCTCTTGCTGCTGTTTTCTGGGGTTCTGAGACTGTTCTGCAGGCAGAGAGTGAATTGATGAGGACACTGTGGCAATATATATTGTGCCTTTGTTAAGCTTTCTCTAGCCAGGAGCTGAGATTGCTGAGAACTTACCCGTCAAGATGAAGAAAAGACCTTTCCTTGGGTATTAAATGCTGTGATGATATCTTAACCTTGTTGTATGTAGCTCGGGGGTAGATGGCCTTTGTGCTCTCCACTGCCCCTTTTGAGAAGGTGCTTGGCTTAACTGATGATAATTGTAATTCAGTTGTGATCCAGGGGTGGGAAACTTTTGACTTTTTTTTTTGTGCTCTGTAACTGACCAAATTAATGTACTTTGTTTATGATTGGAAACTAATCTCCATTTGAGAAGAGAGACTTTGTGATGGACTAAATGAATGTACTGTCCAGAGGTGGAGTAGTACTTGGAAATTATTGAATAACACCTGGTGAATGCTGTATTTTGATTTTTCTGTTTGGTGAATGTTTTGCCTTAATTTGTCATTGAATAAAATAGAGAGTTACTTTGCTGGTATTCTGAACCTTGAAAGTTACCTCTGCTTGGCATTACATGCATAAATGTTAATTGTTGTTGTTGGTATTATTTAAGGAAAGGCAAAATAGTCCTTGCCCTAAAAGAGCTCATGTTCTAATGGAGGAGAATACAGCAAATAGCTATGTACAAATATATGGGTTAGATTGGAGGTAATCAGTGGAGGGAAGGCATTGGCATTAAGGGGAGGGATACTGGGTAAAGCTGGAATTTTAGTTGATTCTTGAAAGAAGACAGGGAATCCAGGAGTTGGAGATGAGCAGGAAGAATATTTTAGGTGTGGGAGACAGCTAGTGAAAATGCTTGTTACTTGTTCACAGTCCTGTAGCTAGGTAATGATGGCATTCAGGGCTTATATTCCTGTTTTCTTAATTTGTCTAGTGTTCTTTGTGCTTTGTCTACTGTCTCTTTACTACAGACCACTTCTGTTTCATAAAATTTATAAATTATAGGTATTATTAAATGTCTGCTATCTGCAGAACAGCATTAAGTGCTGCCTAAGGGAGAAAATTTAGGTAAGATACAGTTTTTCTCATAGAACTTAAAGTGTATTATACAAGTTACAATAACAACACTAATGACAGTAAAAACCTTGGTAAATTGGTAAATGCCCAATAGAAAATGCTAACTCAGGGACAGGAAAGTTTGGTAGGATGAAAGAATATTTCCAGTCATGGAAGTCTTCCCTGGAGAAGGCTGCTTAGGGGTATAAAAGATGGGTAGGCCTCAAATTTGGACTGAGGGAGGAAAGTGTATTAAGGTTAAAATTCCATTATCTGGTAAGTATACAACAAGCTTATTTAGACTAGGCTCAACAGTTTGATTATAACCACCCTATTCCAAGGTCTCATCTTTCAGTTTGATGATTTAGAGCCATTAGGATCACTGACTTTGAAAAATATCACCTAACAATCTGTTTAAGGAAGGGAAAGTCTTTAAAAAGATGTTAGTAGTTAGGAGGGCCTAAACATACATAGAGCAGGTGTGGAGTCAGGAAATCCTGAGTTCCAAGACAACCTTATTGAATAGCTGTGTGACCTTGGGCAACTCACTTATCCTCTGTTTCCTGATATGTAATTGACCGTATTTCCCAGGGTTGTTGTGAGGATCAAATGAGATAAATTTGTAAAGTGCTTTGCATAACATTAAAGTGCTATATAAGCATTCGTTATTATTATTATTATTATGGTGCATTTACTATTATAATGTCACAATATCACTATTTATTTGGATTTTATGGTGTTTATGATTTCATTTGAGAAATTTGATTCATTTATTGATGCTTCATTTTATCTTTGTAGGGATAAGCCTGTGCTTTGTGCTGTGTGTGTGTGTGTGTGTGTGTGTGCGCGCACGTGGGCACACATGCACGTTTTTTAGGGTGCTCCTGTCAGAGGAAACCTGGTATAGTGTATAGAAAACTATTCTTGGGGTCAAGAAGACCTGAGTTCAAGTCCTAAGCTCATAATAGTAACTATCTTTTACATAGCTCTCCAAGGTTTGAAAAGTATTTTTACACATGTAATCTCATTTGATCTTCACAGTATCCATGTGAGGTAGGTGCTGTATATACCCCATTTTACAGATAAAGAAACTCAGGTAGAGAATTACCTTACCCAGGATCATTTAACTAGTGTTTGAGGAGGGATTTGAACTGGGCTCTTCCCAACTCCTAATCTAAAACTCTGTATTGGTAGAGGAAGTTTCCTCACCTGGGAGTTTATTATATGTATGAAACCACAGGTCCAGTCTTTATCCCCTTACTTTCCCGTCCGCAAATAATGTTGACTGGCATTGAATGATGGGGTAGAGGTGTGTGTGTGTGGGGTGGGGCTATACAGTGGCATAAACTAACAGTTGAGTTATAAAGAGCTAAAAGTGCTTCACCTAATAGATTATTATAAATTTAATAATAAACATTAATTTAGTATGACTTAGTGGAGAGCTTACTGGCTCTGGCATCAGAGGATAGGGATTTAAATCTTTCCTCTTCCCATCTGTGTGACTTTGGGAGAGTTACTTAGCCTTTCTTAGCTTCAGTTTCCTCATAAGTAAAATGAGGGGCTTCAACTATATGGCTTCCGAGGGCCCGTCCAATTTTACATCTATGATCCTATGATCTCTAGATCAAATAAATTTGTTTTCCAATTATTTACCTTTAAATAAGTGGATTTCATTGTATAAAATGTCATAACTCCATCAGCTGGCTTGGTTAATTTTGTTTTATGGAGCTATATCTAGTTATAATTTGTTTCTCCTGTTTTGCTTTTGGGGGGGCATTTAATTAAATATTTATTTACCTAATTAATCCAGTTAATATAAGCAATTATGTATTCCATTACATTAATGTACCACAGTTTATTAAACCATTTTTCTATTTAATTTTTTTTTCTTTTTTGGAGGGGGGAGGGCTGGGGAATTGGGGTTAAGTAGGGTTAAGCCCCCCTATTGTTTAATGTTGAAGTGGCTTGTAATTTGTTCTCAATTACAGATATTGCTATAAAGTTCTTTTGAACAGATAACTTTTTAATGTAAAGACTATTTAGAGTATACTGTCAGCAATTAAATGATATTGTTAAATAGTATGATTTAATTTTTAACTTTGTTTCTTTTGATTGCTTTCTAAAAAGATCCTGCTGTTTAGCAGTTTGACTAGTTATGACTGAGTTTTTCATCAGTGTCACAGTGTTGTCTAGTACATTTATCATGGCCCTAATACTTATATTTGTTTAATTGAAAAAAGAGAAACTTGATGAAAAATAAATTGAAAATAATTGAGATTATATCATTTCATTTTCTTTGCATTTATTTTATAATTCTTTTGTATGTTTTAAGTTCATTATGCTGCTATAATCCACTATTATATGGTATGAGGTATGGATCTAAAATTAATTTCCCACCCAGTACTAACCAGTTTCCACAGTTACAATTTGTTAAATAATGATTTTTTTCACCAGTTTTCATATTCTCTAAGTTAATTAATTTTGTTTTAGTAATTTGATTGAATTTTTGCTGTTTCTCTTTTCTTCTGTCAGTTCATTTCTTTTTTTTTCTGTTGCCTTTTTTTAAAGCACTCCAGTATCCATTAATTTTGAGGATAACTACTCTTGTAATATATTTTAAAGTTTGGAAATACTAATTAACCTTCATTAATTTCCCTCCAACCTCACCCTATTATGCCACTTTATGTTCTTGCTTGTTTGTTTTTAAAAATTTATTTTTGTTTAGTCATTTGCAGTCATGTCTGACTCTGTGACCCCTTTTAAGGTTTTCTTGACAGAGATACTGCAGTGGTTTGCCATTTTCTTCTCTAATTCATTTTATAGAGGAAGAATGGATGCAAACAGGGTTAAAGTGACTTGCCTCAGGGTCACACAGCTAGTAAGTGTCTGAGGCTGTATTTGAACCCAGGTCTTCTTGGCTCCAGGCCCAGTACTCTCTCTACCTACCTGTGCCCCTCCCATTTCTTTTACTTCTGTGATTACCTATCTCTCCCTCCTATTGTCTCACCTCTTTCCTCTCTTCCCCTCTTGAATTGTAAAAAGAAAAGAAAAGAAAAACTCCATGCCTATAGGTAAACAAGAAAAATCCTGACACTGGCTGTGTCCAAAAATGTCTGTTATATTATGCATTTTAAGCTCATCCTGATCTCTCTGACAGGAGGTAGGTTGCCTGTTTCACCTTCACTCCTTTGTGCTCATGGTTTATCATTGTATTGATCATTGTTCTAAAGTCTTTCAAAGTTGTTTTCTGTTATGCTTTGTCATTATATAAATTTTCTCTTAGTTCTGCTCCCTTCATTCTGCATTAGTTTGTACAGGTCTTCACTTTTCCTCTGAAACTCTCCATTTCATCATTTCTCATGGTACAATAACAATCTATTCTACTCGTGTGTATTTTTTAAAAATCATGACCAATAGATAGATTTCTTCTTATTTTCCACTTTGGGGTTATTATGAAAAGAGAGGCCATCAATATTTTTGTACATATAGGTCCTTTTCTAGGTACCAGGTATTATCCTTATACTATAAAGTATTAGTTACCACTATGTTAAAGACAAATATGGAGACATAGTTCCAAATTGCATTCAGGATAGTTAGATAAACTTCATAGCTCTTCCAAAAGAGCAGACAGACACCTATTTTCCAGCAGTTCTTTCAACATTTGTCCTTTTCCTCTTTGGTCATCTTCACCAATCTGATGGGTGTGAGGTGGAATCTCATAGTTGGCATTAATTTGTACTTCTCTATTAATGATTTGGAACATTTTTGGTATGGCTGTTGTTAGCTTGGATTTCTTCCTGAAAAATGCTTGTTCCTACCTTTGACCATTTATCTGATGGGAAATGACAGTCTCATGAACTTGAATCAGTTCCTCATATGTTTTGGATATGAGATCTTTATCAGAGAAACTTGATGAAAACCTTTTTAATTACATGTAATCAGTATTTCCATTTACCTTCTATGAACCTCTCTTTTGCTTGTTTAATTATGACCTCTTCCCCTGCTCCAACAATTTACTTACAATGTTACCATATACTTTAAAGTCACGTATCTACTTATAATTAATCTTGGCATATGGTATGAGATGTTGATGTGTATCTAATTTCTCCCAAACTGCTTTCTAGTTTTCCCTGCAATTTTTTTTTCAAACAGTGAGTCCTTACTTCAGTACCTGGAGTCTTTAGGTTAATCAAACACTATCCTATTCTGTTGTTTTGTTTCTATATTTTTTGAACTTAAGTTTTGATTTCACTGATCAACTTCTCTGTTTTTTTTTAAACCACTACCAAATTGTCTTAATGATTACTGTTTTATAATTTAGTTTGAGATCTGCTACCGCTATACCCTCTTCCTTTCCATTTTTTATTATTATCCTTCATGACTTTTCATCCTCCATATTAATTTTGTTACAATTTTTTTTAGCTCTATAAAAGAATCCTTTGGCTGTTTGACATGTCAGTGAATAATTAATTTACGGAGTATCACCATTTTTATTGTATTGGCTTAATCTATCTGTGAGCAATCACTATATCCCCAGTTACTTGTCTCTATTTCTGCAAAGAATGTTTTATACATGGATTCATATGTTTCTCAGGTGAGTCTTAGTAGATATACTCTTAAATATTTTATACATTCTCTAATTATTTTGAATTTAATTTATCTTTCTAGTTCTTACTTTCTGAAAAATAAACATTTTATTATAATTTTATCCTTTTCTTTGATGAAACCCCTTGGTGTTTTGATTGGTATTGCATTAAATATGTTAGGTTATTTATGGAGTGTTGTCATTTTTACTTTGCTAATGTGAACCATCCGTGAACACTGAATGCCCCTTCCAGTATTATTTAGGGCTTCCTTGATTTCAATCATGATAGTTTTATAATTTGTCTTTATATTGGTCATATGTATTTCTAGGTAGGTTAATTCTTCGTGTTTTTCAAAGATATTTGTTCTTACAAATAGCATCCATATTTTTATAATTTTTTTCTTGATCTCTTATTTTTTTGTGGTATGATGATGTTGATGGTAGCAAAGATAGAAGTGGTCTATTAACATACTTCTCTCACTGATGACTAGATGGTCTCATTCTGTGATTACTATAAAATGGACATGACTAAAGACTGAGAAAATGGTTCAAAGTGGCTGAAAATAGAATATTAGAATCCTTCATGTGTAATTAAGGTCAAGTGGTTAAAGATTTAGTTCATTGTGTGGTCTTAATGACACTTTAATTTTCCACTTATAAAAGGGAGAATAATAATAATAACATTACCATCTGCATATTTTTGAGGGATGATTTGAAAATTAATGAGTTAAACTCTTTGCATGACAGTAGCAATTTTGTCAGCCTTTCTTGGGAAGCTGATTTTGTTTGATAGAGCACCAGATTACTTTCTTTGTGTGTAGAATTTGGTTAACCTGAAAATTCTGTGTAATGTTTAGAATTTCTGTGAAATATAAATGTTTTCGTTGGCTGACTTTTTTTTTTTCCTTTTGGAGTATGATATTATTTCAATTTGTTGTTTTTTTTTAAATCTGACTTTCATAAGCCAAAAAAAACACAATTGATTTAAATACCAATGATGGATTAACATGAATGGACCAACATTTTTGCTTTAAATTTTTTTTCTTAGTGAGACTAATTTTAAAACAACAGTGAAACTTTCTTGCCCCACTGTATATTAGGGAACTTGAGTTACTCAGTTTATTATAATCCGTGTTAGAATTTGGGCATCGGGAATGAAGATGTATATATTTGGTTGAACTTTATTAAAACTTTCTAATTACTCTTGGGAGTTTGTTAAATCTTTTACTTTTCAATAGCAAATGATATAAATTTGTTATTGGTGTAATATTGTTGCTGATGTTATAAAGCATATAGTAGATAAGATGTCCCATAAATGTCTAATTGAGTTTTTTTAAACGTTACAGAACCACTGTTTCATGTGAACTCTATTTTGAGCTTTCTTTAGAAATAACTAACTTTAACAGAGAATTCCTGTTACCTAGAAATTGATGACAGACTTACATTTCCTTTTTTGTTTCTTAGACGTTCCATCCTCAGAGCAGCCTGAACTGTTCCTAAAGAAACTTCAGCAGTGCTGTGTAATTTTTGACTTCATGGACACGCTATCAGATCTTAAAATGAAAGAATACAAGCGCTCCACTCTTAATGAACTGGTGGACTACATTACAATAAGCAGAGGCTGTTTGACAGAGCAGACTTACCCTGAAGTAGTTAGAATGGTGAGTTTTTTTTTCCACATCTCGGACACTTTTCAGCTCCTTCCATAGTTACCCACAGGTGTTTATTGTCTAAGCAATGCAGGTTGCTTCCAAAAATTAGATACAACCTTCTCTGTCTATAACTAAGCAAAACTAGTCACTGTGATATCTGACGTGCTTTGTATGAAGATGAAGTCCACAGCTTCTTATGTCATAAAAGCAATGACAGGTAAATAACTTTACATTTGAAACCAAGACTTCTGGTACCATGCTTGGGGGGAGTGGGGGGGAGAGGGTGTGTGTGTGTGTGTGTGTGTGTGTGTGTGTGTGTGTGTGTAGGAGGAGGATCATTGGAAGTTTCAAGTCTTTATTTGAAAAATATTCCAAGTCTCAGATATCTATATTTTATTTATTATTTTTTTTTCTCTTCATTGTGGAGAAAGAAAACATCTTTAAGCTTTTAAATTATAAATTTAAAAAATTCTAATTCAGGGAATCTCACTAAAATCCTGCCTTTGTGATCAGTTAGTTTTATAGTCACTGAACTATCATGAGTTTTTTTTTTTTAAGTTTTATTTAGTCTTTCTTTTCAGTTGTCACAGTTACTTCCCACTGGCCTCCTTGGGCCCCCTTAACAAATAAGTAGAGTAAAGCAAAAGTAATCAACATATTGGCCACTTCATGACATAAGCAACCATTTAACTACTGTCAATGTTTATTTCTTTGGAAGGTTTCTGTAGAGTTAGTGCTTTCCTTGGTACTCAAGAAGGCCCTGTAACTATCACACTCATGTTATTCTAATTTAACTAATTTGAAATGATACTGTAGTGGTTTGAGGAATTTAATATACCTTTTATAAAAGTACCTGATTTATACAGGAGGATCTGACTCACTGTGCTTTGTGGGTGTTTACCAAAGATTTACTTTTGAATATATACTTAGATTTTACAAATATCTGGGTTTATAAATTTATATTAAAAGAATTTAGGAAGAGAAAAACAGTTTATGAAGATGTGGTTTTAAAAGTGTTTTTAGTTTGAGATGATTCTGTCACTCAAAGTTGAAGAGGCAATGGGTGATTTATGAAGGTTATCTCAGGTAAATGCCAATAAAGTTTAAGTTCCATTCTAATACATTTTGTTTTTGTTGCTAGTTCATAGAAAAGTTATTAAAAACATGTCTGTGGGATCAGTGATCTAAATTCCTTATCACCATAGCCTTTACCTGTTGAATATACTCTTTAGTCTGGCATTCAAGGACCTCTTTGATCATCATCTTATGTAATTTTCTAGTTTTATCTCTCCTCAGCAAAAAACTTAGGCTTCAACTAATTGGGTCTCCCCATTGACCTTGAATATATCCTTTGCTCATTGCTCTCTTTATGACTGCTCAGATTGTGCTTGCCCTTTTCTGAAATACCCTCCTGCTTCTTCCCTGTGTAAATCATGCCTGTCCTTCAAGGCCTAACTAATTTCAAATACAGCCTTCTCTAAGCACTTTAGCCCAGGGTAATCTCTTCCTCTTTTGAACGGTAGCACTTTCTGTTTGTACTATTTACTTGAAACTTACTCATATATGACTTTTTATTCTTTAACTTTTAGTTAAGGGATTAAAAAAAAAAAACCACCTTTCCGATCATTAATTCCCATAGGACTAGTACCATGCCTTTCCTCCCTCATTCTTACTTGTATTTAACATGGTTTCTAGCATAATGATAAGTACATAGCAGTTGATAGATATTTTTTGAAAGAATGGGTGAATTCCCTCTTTAGTTTCTGATTTGTGCAGCTTTCAAATTATTTATCTCCAGAGTTTTCCAATCCAGCTATCATTTATCAGACAGCTGCTGTGCACAAGGTACTAGAAAGACACAGGCAAAATGAGGGGATGCAGAATTTCAGCTGATGAGTATTTGGCAGTCCGTTCCACAGGAGTAGGGGAGCACTGACGATTCGGGCATTCAGAAAAAGCTTCCTGCTATGGGAGATGATTTGTTGTTCACTCATTTCAGTTGTGCCCAACTCTGTAACCCCATTTGGGTTTTTCTTGGCAAAGATAACCAGAGTGGTTTGCTATCTCCTTCTCCAGCTCATTTTACAAATCAGAATTGAGGCAGATAGGGGTAAGTGACTTGCCCAGGAACACAGAGTAAGTAAGTATCTGAGGCCAAATTTGAACTCAGGTTCCCCTGACTCCAGGACTAGTGCTCTATCCAATGCACCATCTAATTGCCCCATAGAAAATGATACATGAGCTTTGAAGGAAACTAGAAATTGTAAGAAGTAGAGGTAAGGTATGGGGGATACAGTGTAAAGTCATGGAAGCAGGCGATGGAGTGCCAGATTTTGGTCACAGCAAGAAATGAACTATTGAATTTTGGGAACAGAAAATGAATAGATAGCATGCCTGGAAAAGTAGGCTGTATCTAAATTGAAAAGTTCCAAGCTAAAGAGTTTATATTTTATTCTAGAGGCAGTAGAAACACTGAAGATTCTTGAGAAAGTAAGAAACATGGCAGAAGCATCTGATGATTGGAAGGAAAAAAGTTGATACTCCAGGCAGAGAGGAGTTACCATCTAAGTGTAAAAATTTATGAAGTGTGGGAATAGAGTAAGCTTGGAATTGTTCTTCAGATCCTCAGATACTGAAACTAATTATTTGAGGGTTCACCTAAGTAAATGTAGTATGGTTGGAAGGGGTCTGGAGTCAAAAGAACTGAATGCAATTCTTGATTTTTTCTGTTCCAATTCCCTCCCCTCTCTGGCTTTCAGTTTCTTCATCTGCAAAAATGGGAAGATATTATCTTTAAGATTCCTCAAGTTCAAATTGTTTGCTGAAACCTGTGATTGCATCCAAAAACTTTGTCTATCATTTTAGCATCAAAAAATTATTATTCTTTTGCCCTTGATATAAACAGGACTCCTGCAAAAAAGAGAACAATTTCTTTTCAGAAAGGGAAGACAAGTAAGTTTTGACCAGTGACATATGTATGTCTGCAGGTTGTTTTTTTTCTTAAGCAATCGGGGTTAAGTAACTTGCTCAAGGTTACACGGCCAGTTATTTCTGGGTGGGTGCTGAGTGTCTGAGCCCGGATTCGATCCAGGTCATCCCGACACTGGAGCCAGTGCTCTTACTCGCTGAGCCACCTGGCCGCCCCAGGTTTTTTTTTTTTTAACAGCTCACATTTGTGGAGTGCTTTAAGGTTTACAGAATGCTTTTACCACAACAACCCTGGGAAGTAGAAAGCGTATATATTTTTATCTCACTTTTCAGATGAGGAAATGGAGACTGAGACAAGTTAATAAGTTTCCTGAGGTTACAGAGTAAGTCTCAAAGATGGGATTTAAATCCAGGCTCCTGTCTCTCTGTCTACTGCTCTGTCTACCCTACCATGTTGCCTCCCTTTTTAGTATGACTCATCTTTCTCAGGAGGTACCTAGAGACCTGGTGCTGCTACTGGGAGGTATACCATTCATTTATTAATTGTAGTAGTCTCAAATATATGATGCGGTGTTTTTTTATTAGATAAATCGAACTGTTGCATGGTGTCATAAAAAGAGCACTGGCCTTGGAATCATGAGACCTGGGTTCTAATTCTGGTCTTGTCACTTGTAAGCTGTCCATACCTGGGTAGGCAAGTCACTTTAACTCCTCAGAATAGCAGTGCTTCATCTGTAGAACTGGGATATGAAGCTCTGCCTATACACTTAAAAGGAATGTTATAAAAAAAAGTGTAAGCCTGAAAATGTTCTATAAATGTAAACTCCATTGCTTTTGTTGTGTGCTTAAGAGAACTAAGACACTTGGAAAGAGCAAAAAGAAAAAGTGCTGCCACTAAAGGATGGAGCTGGTGTTGACTGCTGTATATCATCTGAGCTCTTCTTGTGCTCTGTTCTTTCTTTTGTTTTCTGCCTTTCCTCAGATGGTAAGCATTGTCTATTTAGGATTAACCCCCCCCAGTTTGGGAAAATGGAGCTCCATACTGACTTGAAGACACGTTTCCTTAGGCAGCAAAGTAGTTTACATAATGTTGCCTTAGTACTGACATCCTTCTGTGAAGAAAGCGTCTCATTTTTAGAAAGGAAAATTGAGGCAGAGAGAAGTACCTTATCTTGTTTGTACATTGCATCAGTCATTGGCAAAGCCTAGAACTGTTGTTTGCTCAATGATTGTAAGCAAGATTCTTATCTTTTCTTATGACCAGCAACTTATCAGCATTAATGGGTAAAATGGTATATAGCTTTCAGAAATACCAATGAAGTGTTGTCTGGTCTATGTTAAACATGTTTTCCATGTCATGAACTCAAGGGTATCTGGGTGGTGCAATGGATAGAGCACTGGATAGAGAATCAGGAAGATCCGCCTTCATGAGTTCAAATCTAGCCGCAGACACTTACTGGCTCTGTGACTTTGGGCAAGTCTTTATCCCAGTTTGCCTCAGTTTTCTCATTTGTAGAATGAACTAGAGAACGAAAAGGCAAATCACTCCTGTATCTTTGCCAAGAAAACCCCAAAATGGGGTCATGAAGAATTGGACATGCCTGAAATGACTGAACAACAACAAATGTCATGGATTAAAATGCAGAGACATATTACGAACGTTTTAGTACTAAAAGAGAGCAGCCTGTGGGTTGTGCTTTGAGAGCCATTGAATCAATCGTAGGATCTTTTCCCTTCAACAAAAATAACAATAGTCAATATTTTCATACCACTTTAGAGTTTGCAGAGTGCTTTTTTCATACAACTTGATTGTTGTCCAACTTCAAATGGGCCCTTGCTGCATCAGGACAGTCCTGATTCTTCTCTTATTGATTGCCGGTTTCATTCCCACAGAAGCTGAATCTTCCAAGTCTTTTCTCTCCTTATGCCTCTGATACCTTTCCTTCTACTTTTTCTGTAGAGGATCTGCTGCTAACTTTTCTGAGAAAATTGAGAACACTTACAATGATGCTCCTTCCTTTCCACTTCTCTTCATTCTCAAAATTTCCTCATGTCGCTTTTTCCTCTTTCATTCTCTGATAAAAAGGTGTTCCTTTTCCTTACCAAAGCAAGCTCCTCTCCATGGACCCTTTAACCCGTTGTCCTCCTGTTCTCTCCAGTAGATTGCCCCTTTGATCTTTCCCAAGCTGTAATCTTCAAGCTCACCTGCTCTGCTTCTTCCTCTCCTACACTCTTCAAACTTGCCCAGGTTTTCCCCATCCTTTAGAAGAACCTCCACTAGACCCTATGATCAGCTGTTGTCATGTAGGCTCCCTCTGTTACAGTACAACCCCTTGGCAATCTGGTGTCCAACCTTATTCTCAACTGATCTCTCGTGGTATTTGCCAAATCTGATGTGGTTGGTTGATTGGTTTTATAGTTCTCCTCCTACTTGACTTGCATTTGATACTATTGACCAGCTTTATGGGTACTCTTTATGGATGCTCTGTCTTCTTTGGGTTCTTGTGATACTACTGCTTCCTGGTTTTCTTTCTTCCTATCTAACCTTACCTTTCCAGCTTCATCAGCTATATTATGCCCCCTAATTATGGGTGTTTCCAAGACTCTAGCCATCTCTACTTATTCTCTTGGGAACCTTGTCAAATATTACTAGTTTTGTTGCTGTCTATATTCATATAACTGCCCCGATCTCTTCACTGATCTTTAGTCCTTCAACCCCACCTACTTGTTGGACATCTTAGACATTATGAATTTATGTTAACCAACCTTAAGTGCCCTTTCACAGCAGAAAGCAGTCCTTCAATCCCTCTCTTATTCTCTATTTCACTCCCTCCAGAAAATATCTCAAACCTTATCTTCTTTTCTGACTCCCTTCTCCCAGTAGATAGAAATGACTAGAATATAAGCCCAGGAAACACTTTTCTTTTGGAGTAATTTGTTAGGTGGTGATTGGATAAGAATCAGGGTAAGGGGACTTTGACCCACCAAAGTAGTAAGATTTTTTCTTGATGCTTTGAAGGAATTGGAATGATGATACAAATGAGGAAGAAAAAAAACATGTCTTTGATTACTTTTGGCCACCCCTGTGACTAACTGGAGGGAAGATGCCTTGAGGGAAGGGGTTTTAGAGGGATTGAATGGTCCTAGAAAAATGGTTCTCCAAGATTAATTGATTGTTGTTTTGGATTGATGAAGCAGAATGTTTACTATTGCCTTATCTTCAGTTGTGTAAATACATTTCATTATATTGTCAAAATTTTCTTGCTCAGTATTACTACAAATGTTATTTCAGAAGTATTATTTGTTAGAGTTGTCTGAGGACATGAAGGAAATCTTTCACTTTTGTATGTTTCTTTATTAGGTAGAACCATGCTTGTATTTAGAATTAATCTAAATTAATAAAAAATAATTTCTGGCAGATGGGCCTGCAATGCAGAATGCAGCCTATTAATTTGCTTTTCCTATACAAGGGACAGAAAAAGAAGGTGGTATTTTAAGCCATTAATTTTATTACATATAGGTTGTTTTCTTCTTTTTCAGTACCTATTATATTTAACATAATAGTACTATGTTAAATGTTATATGTAACACTGACCTGCTTTCTGTGTCATCTTTTGAAATTTCCTCTGTTCTTTGTATTCTTAAAGTTTTACTGTCAATTTATTATCATTTTTCCCATTTTTTATTACTTTTCCCTTCACTACTCCTTCTAAAAGCACTCTCCACTCTGTATCCCTAGCCCCCTCCAAACAAAACCCCTACTTTTTTTTCTCCCTTTTTTATTTTTTAGTTTACATCAATCATTTCTACAAGATTTTGAGTTACAAATTTTCTCCTCATTTTTCCCTACCCACCACCCCAAAACAGTGATCCCACTGAATATCCCCTCCCCTAATCTGCCCTCTCCCATGTCTTCCCCATCCCCCCTTAGACTTTCCAGTAGGGCACGGTGGATCTCTATGCCCCGGTGCCTGTATATCTCATTTCCCAGTTACACATAAAATAATAATAATAATGATTTGTGTATATATTTTTATTTTTTTTTTTATTTTTGGTCTTTATTAATTTGTTCCTTTACTTTGAGTTTACAAGATTCATTTCCCCAGTTCTTTGCGTTTCAAAATTTCTCCCCCTCCCTCCCCTCCCCCTGCCCCATGGTGGCATACATTCAGGTATAGGATCTGCAAATAGTTTCACATTAGACTTTAGTCAGGTTATAAAGAAAGATTGTATTGGATGGAATGGACAATTGGGAAAGAGGAAACAAAACCAAACAAGAAAAAGAAAGAGAGCAGGAAATTTGCTTCAATCTGCATTCAAACTCTCTTCATTCTAGTTCTTTCTTTGGATGTTGACATCTCTCTCCATGCTGAGTCTTTTGGAGTTTTTGCTTATAGCCCTGCATTGCTGAGAAGAGTCTGGTCTATCAAAGTTGGTCGTCACACATACGTTGTGTCTGTAATTATGTGCAAATTTCTCCCGGTTCTCCTCCTCTTCTCGCTCTGCATCAGTTCGTATGAACCTCTCCAGGTGAATATGAAGTCCATCTGCTCTTTGTTTCTTATGGCACAATAGTATTCCATTACGTTCATTTATTTTTATATGAATATATATTTTTATGTATATATTACATATATGTTATTTATATGAATATATATTACTTGTTTAGTCGTTCTCCAATTGATGGGTATCCCCATAATTTCCAATTTTTGCCACCACAAAAAGAGCTGCTATAAACATTTTTGTACATATGGGTCTTCTTCCTCCCACTTCTGTGATCTCTTTGGGATACAACCCTAGAAGTCGTGTTGCTGGGTCAAAGGATATGAAATTACTTATAGCCCTTTGGGCATAGTTCCAGATTGTTTTCCAGAATGGTTGGATCAGTTCACAACTCCACCAGCAATGTATTAGTGTTCCAATTTTTCCACATCCTCTCCAGCATTTGTCATTTTCCTGTTTTGTCATCTTAGCTAATCTGACTGGTGAGATGTGGTACCTCAGAGTTGTTTTGATTTGCATTTCTCTAATCAATTGTGATTTACAGCATTTTTTCATATGCTTATAGATATCTTTAATTTCTTCCTCTGAGAACTGCCTGTTCATATCCTTTGACCATTTATCAATTGGGAAATGACTTGTATTATTATAGATTTGACTCAATTCTCTGTACATTTTAGAAATGAGGCCTTCATCATAGACATTGGTTGTCAAAATTCTTTCCCAATTTCCCACTTCCCTCTTAATCTTGGTTACATTGGCTTTGTACAGAAACTTTTCAATTTCATACAATCAAAGTTATCCATTTTGCATTTTATAATGCTCTCTAATTCTTGTTTGGTCATGAAGTCTTCCTCTCTCCATAAATCTGACAGGTAGACTATTCCTTGCTTTCCCAGATTGCTTAGAGTATCATCCTTTATACCTAGATCATGCACCCCTTTAGACCTAATTTTGCTGTACGGTGTTAGATAATGGTCTGTGCCCAGTTTCTGCCATGCTATATTCAAGTTTTCCCAGCAGTTTTTGTCAAGTAGTGATTTCTTATCCCCAAAACTGTGGTCTTTGAGTTTATCAAAGAGTAGATTATTATAGTCATTGGCTGCTTAGTCTCGTGTAACCAGTCTATTCCATTGATCCACTGCTCTATTCCTCAGCTAGTACCAAGTAGTTTTGATGACTGCTGCTTTATAACACAGATTAAAATCTGGTATAGCTAGGCTACCTTCCCTAGCATTTCTTTTCATTAATTCCCTTGATATTCTGGACCTTTTATTCTTCCAAATGAATTTTGTTACTATTTTTTCTAGTTCCATAAACTAATATTTTGGTAAATTGATTGGTATGGCACTAAATATGTAATTTAATTTATGTAAAATTGTCATTGTTATTATATTAGCTCGACCCAGCCACAAGCAATTGATGTCTTTGCAATTGGTTAGATATGACTTTATTTGTGTAAAAAGTGTTTTGTAGTTGTGTTCATATAGGCCTTGGGTTTGTTTTGGCAGGTAGATGCCCAAATATTTTATAATGTCTACAGTAACTTTAAATGGGATTTCTCTTTCTATCTCTTGCTGTTGGATTTCATTAGAAATATACAGGAATGCTGAGGATTTATGTGGGTTTACTTTATATTCTGCAACTTTGCCAAATTTATTTATTGTTTCAAGTAGTTTTTTACTTGGTTCTTTAGGATTCTCTAAGTATATAATCATATCATCCACACAGAGTGATAACTTGGTCTCTTCTTTGCCTAAATTGATTCCTTCAATTTCTTGTTCTCTAATTGCTACTGTACTAAATTCTAGTACCAGATTGAATAAGAGGGGTGATAGCAGACATCCTTGTTTCACCCCTGATCTTATTGGAAATGCTTCTAGTTTCTCCCCATTACATATAATACTTGCTGAGGGCTTAAAATAGATGCTACCTATTATTTTAAGGAAGGCCCCATTTATTCCTATTCTTTCTAGTGTTTTTAATAGGAATGGATGTTGTATTTTGTCAAAAGCCTTTTCTGCATCTATTGAGATAATCATGTGGTTTCTGCCAGTTTTATTGTTGAAATGATCAGTTATACTGATCGTTTTCCCAATATTAAACCATCCTTGCATTCCTGGAATAAATCCTACCTGATCAAAGTGTATTATTCTTGAGATAAGTTGCTGTAGTCTTTTTGCTAGTATTTTATTTAAAATTTTTGCATCTAAATTCATGAGGGAAATTGGTCTATAATTTTCTTTTTCTGTTTTATCTATTCCTGGTTTAGGTATCAGTACCATGTTTTTGTCATAAAAAGAATTTGGTAGGACTCCTTCATTAAATAGTTTGTAGTGTATTGGAATCAACTGTTCTTTAAATATTTGATAGAATTCACTAGTAAATCTGTCTGGCCCTGGAGATTTTTTTTCCTAGGGAGTTCACTGATGGCTTGTTCAATTTTTTTTTTTTCTGAGATGGGGTTATTTAAGTAATTTACTTCCTCTCCAGTTAATCTGTGCAGCTTATATTTTTGTAAATATTCATCTATTTCACTAAGATTGTCAAATTTACGTGCATATAATTTGGCAAAATAATTCCTAATTATTGTTTTAATTTCCTTTTCATTGGAGGTAGTCACCCTTTTCATTTTTGATACTCATAATTTGGTTTTTTCTTTCTTTTTTATCATATTGGTTAATGATCTATTAATTTTATTGTTTTTTTCATAAAACCAGCTTTTAGTTTTATTTATTAATTCAATAACTTTCTTAATTTCAATTTTATTAATCTTTCCTTTGGTTTTCATTATTTCTAATTTAGTATTTAATTGGGGATTTTGAATTTGTTCTTTTTGTAGCTTT
Source organism: Petaurus breviceps papuanus (assembly GCF_028583685.1). Taxonomy (NCBI): domain Eukaryota; kingdom Metazoa; phylum Chordata; class Mammalia; order Diprotodontia; family Petauridae; genus Petaurus; species Petaurus breviceps. The sequence continues at coordinate 19,289,661 of NW_027185809.1, forward strand.
TTTAATTGCATGCCCAATTCAATGACTTCCTTTTTCTCTAATTTATTCACGTATGCACTCAGGGTTATAAAATTTCCCCTAAGAACTGCCTTTGCTGCATCCCACAAATTTTGGTATGTTGTCTCATTATTTTCATTTTCTTGAATGAAGTTACTGATTGTTTCTATAATTTCTTGTTAGACCCACTCATTCTTTAGGATTAAATTGTTTAGTTTCCAATTAGTTTTTAGTCTATCTTTCCATGGCCCTTTATTGCATGTGATTTTTATTGCATCGTGATCTGAGAATGATGCATTTAATATTTCTGCCTTTCTGCACTGAATTGTGAGGTTTTTATGTCTTAGTACGTGGTAGATTTTTGTGTATGTGCCATATACCTCTGAGAAGAAGGTATATTCCTTTTTATCCCCATTCAGTTTTCTCCAGAGATCTATTATATCTATCCTCTCTAAAATTCTATTCACCTCCTTAACTACTTTCTTGTTTATTTTGAGGTTGGATTTATCAAGTTCAGAGAGGGGAAGATTAAGGTCTCCCACTACTATAGTTTTGCGATCTATTTCTTCCTCTAATTCCCTTACCTTCTCCTAGGAATTTGGATGCTATACCACTTGGTACATATATGTTAAGTCATGATATTGCTTCATTCTCGCTGGTGCCTTTTAGCAGGATATAGTTTCCTTCCTTATCTCTTTTAATTAGATCAATTTTTGCTTTTGCTTTATCTGAGATAAGGATTGTTACCCTTGCATTTTTTTACTTTAGCTAAGGCACGAGATATTTTCTCCAGCCTTTTACAATTACCCTGTGTGTATCTCTCTGTTTCATGTGTGTTTCTTGTAAACAGCATGTTGTAGGATTATGATTTTTAATCCATTCTGCTATCTGCCTCCGTTTTATGGGAGAGTTCATTCCATTCACATTCATAGTTATGATTATTATCTGTTTCTTTCCCTCCATCCTATTCCCTCCCCTGTTTATGCTTTGATTTTTCTACCCTTCTCCTTTCCCCTCCTTAAGAGTTTTCCTTTTAAACACCACCTCCCTCAGTATTCCCTTATCAGCCTCCCACTCTTTTCCTCCCCTTCCACCTTACTTCTTCTTCTTCTTTCTTTTTTTAAAGCAATCGGGGTTAAATAACTTGCTCAAGGTTACACGGCCAGTTATTTCTGGGTGTGGTGCTGAGTATCTGAGCCAAGATTTTGATCCAGGTCATCCCGACACTGGAGGCAGTGCTCTTACTCGCTGAGCCACCTGGCCACCCCTAAACAATTGGGGTTACGTAACTTGCTCAAGGTTACACGGCCAGATGTTTCTGGGGGGCGGGGTGCTAAGTGTCTGAGCCCGGGATTCGATCTCCAGGTCATCCCAACACTGGAGCCGGTGCTCTTACTCGCTGTGCTACCTCCCCCCCCCCCCCCCATACTTCTTTTTTCCCTTCTAACCATCCCTCCTTTTGTAGCCCTTCCCCCCTCCTACTGTCTGTTGATAGATTTATATACTTAATATAATGTTATTTTTCCTTTGAACCAAGATTGATAGGAACTGATCTTATGCAAAGCTCCTTTCCCTCCCCTCTTTCCATCTTTTATGATAACGTTTTGTGTTTCTTCTTGATAGAGTCCTATGCTTAACTGGTTTATGTTATTCCCTCCTTGCACCAAAACCAATGAGGGAAAAGCTCATATAATGCTCATTTCCCTCCCTTCTTTCCCTCTCCTATACTGTTTTTATGCCTCTTTGTGTGGCATAATTTACCCTTTTCTGCTTCATTCTTTCCTCTTCTTCTATTGCAGTCCCTTTGTAGCCCTGAATAAGGTTTTTTTTAATCATTTTGTGTAATTTATATGCATATCCTCTACTTGTCTACAAACAGTTTGCTCTTATTAACAGGATGTGTGTGTGTGTGTGTGTTTTCCTTGTTTACCTTTCTCTGTCTCTCTTGCGTCTCATAATTGGAGGTTGAATTTTTCATTGACCTATGGCTGTTTCATCAGGAAGGTCTGGAAATCTGTTATATCATTGAATGACCATCTCATTGCCTGGAAGAATATGTTCACTTTCGCTGTGTAGGTGATCCTTGGTTGTAATTCGAGCTCTTATGCCTAGCGAAAAATTGTATTCCACTTCCAACGATCTTTCAGTGTAGAGGCTGCCAAATCCTGCTCAGTCCTCACTGTGGTTCCGCGATATTTGAGTTGTTTCTTTTTGGTTGCTTGTAGTATTTTTTCCTTTCCCTGGTAGTTCTGGAGTTTGGCCATAACATTTCTCGGACTTTTGTATTTGGGATCTCTATTAGGAGGTGAGTGGTGGTTTCTCTTGATTTCTGTTTTACCCTCTGGTCTAGTATCTCAGGGCAGTTTTCCTTGATGAGCTCTTAGAAGATGTTGTCCAGGCTCATTTTTTATCATGGTTTTCTGGTAGGCCTGTTATTCTCAGATGATCTCTCCTGGATCTTTTTTCCAGGTCAGTTATTTTTCCATTGAGATATTTTACCCTTTATTCTAATTTTTCTTTTTTTTTTAATGCTTTATTAACTTCTGATTTACATCATTCATTTCCGCCAGATTTTGAGTTACAAATTTTCTCCCCGTTTTTCCCCCACCCATCCCCCAAAACAGCAGTCCCACAGGATATCCCCACCTCCAATCTGCTCTCTCCCATATTTTCTCCCATACCTGTTTCGACTTTTCCATTGGATCTCTATGCCTCAGTGCCTGTATATCTTATTTCTTAATTACATGTAAGATGGTATTAATAATAGTATATATTATATATATAAATATATACACACACACAAACATATATATGTATTTGATTTTAAAACTTTCAATTCCAGATTCATTCCCTTCCCCCCTCCCCCCCGCCCTGCCACCCACCCCCACTGGGAAGACAAGCAGTTCAGTATAGGTTGTACATGTGCGGCTAATGCAAAACAATAACATAGTAGATATATTGTAAAAGACTGACTATATTTCCATCCCTCCTATCCCACCTCCCATTTGTTCTATTCTCTACTTTGATCCTGTCCCTTTTCAAAAGTGGGTGCTTCCAACTTCCCTCCCCCCCAGCCTGCCCTCCCTTCAATCATCCCCCATCTCATCCCCTTCCCCCCCTATTCTCCTGGAGGGTGAGATCCCCTATTTAGTGTGTATTTTCGCTCCCTCCTCAAGCCAAATTCGATGGGAATAAGGTTGACCCATTCCCTTTTGCCTTCCTATTCTTCCCCTCCATTGTAACCATTTTCCCTTGCCTCTTCTGTATGAGATAGTTTGCCCCAATCTGTCTCTCCCCATCTCCTCTCATTATATTCCTCTCTCACCTCTTAATTTCACCTTTTAAGTATCATCCCTTCCTATTCAATTGGATGCCTATAGACATATATACATACACTCACATATGTATTCATAAGCCCATATACCCTCCTATATAGACTTATATATGTTTGTATACATAAATATATATATATATATAAATATATATAAATGTATGTATATGTGTGTGTATATACACACACACACACATTTCTATTTCCTTCTCTTATCCTCATACTAAGAAAAGTATCATAAATTACAATTTTCATTTTTCCATGTAGGAATATAAGCAGTTCAACTTCGATAAATCATAATCCTTATGATTTCTTTTCCCTGTTTACCTTCTCATGCTTCTCTTCCTTCTAGTGTTTGAATATCAAATTTTCTATTCAACTCTGGTTTTTTCTTCAGAATGCTTAAAAGTTCTCTGTTCCACTGAATGACCATATTTTCCCCTGAAATGTGATACACAGTTTGGCTGGTCAGGGGATTCTTGGTTTTAATCCCAGCACTTTTGACCTCTGGAATATCATATTCCAAGCTCTTCGATTTCTCCATGTAGAAGCTGCCAGATCCTGTGCTATCCTAATTGTGTTTATACAATACTCATCTTGTTTCTTCTTGGTTGCTTGTAATATTTTCTCCTTGATCTGGGAACTCTGGAACCTGACTATAATATTCCTAGGAGTTTTCTTTTTGGGATCTTTTTCAGGAGGTGATCGGTGGATTCTTTCAGCCTCTACTTTGCCCTCTGGATCTAAAATATCAGGTCAATTTTCCTTAAGAATTTCTTGAAGGATGATTTCTAGTTTTTTTTTTTTTTTGATCATGGCTTTCAGGTAGCTCAATAATTTTTGAATTTTCCCTCCTGGGTCTATTTTCTAGGTCAGTGGTTTTCCCAAAGAGATATTTCACATTGCCTTCTATTTTTTCGTTTGTTTGGATCTGTTTAATAGTATCTTGATTTCTTATAAAGTCACTAGCTTCTATTTGTTCCATTCTAATTCTGAAGGAATTATTCTCTTCAGTGAGCTTTTGAGATTCTTTTCCCACCTGGCAAATTCAGCTTTTTAAGGCGTTCTTCTCCTCATTGGGTTTTTGAGCTTTTTTTTTTGCCATCTGTGTTTGTTTTTTTAAGGTGTTATTTTCTTCAGTCAGGTTGTTGACTCTCATTTCTTAATTTTCTTGCAGCATTCTTATTTCTCTTCCCAAGTTTTCCTCCACTTCTCTTATTTGATTTTCAAAATTCTTTTTAAGCTCCTCAATGGCCTGTAAGCAGTTCATATTTTTCTTGGAAGCTTTTGGTGCAGGAGTTCTGACTTTGTTGTCTTCCTCCTCTTTCATGCTTTTTTCCTTTTAGTCCCCAAAATAGTAGTATAAAGTTGGCTTGCTCTGTTTTCTTTGCTTCCTTTGCTTGCTCATGTTGCCCCTCAGTTGCTTGACTTTTGAGCCTTTTGCCACAGTAGAACTCTGCTATCAGAAACGGGAGCTTCATCCAAAATCACTGGGGTTTTTGCTGCTGCTGGAGCTATTAGTTGGGTACCCTCTCTGAAGTCTCCACATGCTCTGGCAGACTGCTCATGCGCCCTAGGACCTCTTCCCCAGACAGCAGTCCAAATCCAAGCAGGTTAAGGCAAGAGCGATTACCCCTCAGACTGGTTCCTTGGTCCCCCTACAATCTGCAGGCCAGGAATTGAAGCAGTCATGTGTCCGCTGTGCCTCAGCTGCTTCTCGCCCCAGGGGCAAAGGCTGGATTTCAGTCCCTAATCCCCAGGTTCCAAAGTTCACTCTCCACTGACCTGTTTCTTGGTTCTTAGCATCTTTGGGTTGATGATTCTGGAAACTGTCCCGGCTGCTGGTGATCTGAAGTCCCTCCAGCCTGCTTTTGGTCAGGCCATGGCATGCGAGGTGCTTCAGCCCCCAGAGTGCTCCACTGGCCGATTCCTGCCGGCCTGCCGGGCTGTCCTCAATGGGAGGTCAGCTTCTCTGTGTCATTTTGTGGGTTCTGTAGCTCCAAAATTTGTCTAGTCATTTTTTACATGAAGTGGAGGAGGTGGGAGCTGGACCTGCGCAGAAGTCCTGTTTCTACTCCGCCATCTTCGCCACTTTTTCAAACCCTTGTTTTGTAACAGTTAAATATAGCCAAGTAAAATAAATTCATAGTTCAGTGTGAAAACCTATGTCACATTCTGCGTCATCTCTCTACCAAGAGTTGGTATATATTCAGCATCATCAGTCTTCTAGAGTCAGCCAGTCAGCAAGCATTTATTAAGCACCTACTATGTGCTAGGCACAGTCCTAAGTGCTGGAATATAAAGAAAGCAAAGCAGTTCCTGCATTCAAGGACTTTCCATTCCAATGGAGAAAGTGACAGCATTCCAATAACAAGGTACACCCCATAATAGGTACAGAGAAAATGGGTGGTAGTCTTAGGGGGAAAGGCAGAAAGGGTAACTGGGAAAGGCTTCTGACAGAAGGTGGAGTTTTATTTGATATATGAAGGAAGCCGGGGAAGCCAGGATGGTGAGGGAGAACTTTCAAAGCATGGGGGACAGCTAAAGTGAGGAGATGAAGTGCTTTGTGCAAAGAAAAGGATGGAGGCCTGGGCCATTGGATACGCGTTCATGGCGGAGAGTAAAGTAGATTGAAAGGGTAAGAAGTAGCCAGGTAAGAAAGAGTTTTCAAATCCAAACTGAGGATTTTATATTTGAGCCTGGAGGTAATAGGGAGCCACTAGACTTTACTGAGTTTGGGGTAGTTGTGAAATAAGATTTGTACTGAAGGAAGGTCACTGTTAGCCAAGTAGAGGATGGATTGGAGTGGGGAGACTTGAAGCAGGGAGCCAAGCAAGAGGCTATTGGAGTAGTACATCTATGAAGTGATTAGGACCTGTTCCAAGGTAGTTTCAGTGTCAGAGAGAAGATAGCATATAGAAGAGATATTGTAATGGTAGAATCAATAGGAGTTGGCAACAGTTAGAACATGTGGGGTTAGAGAGTGATACGGACTGATAACTCTTCAAGACTGTGAACCTGGGTGACTGGGAGAATGGTGGTGACCTTTACAGTAAAAGGGCTGTCTGGGAAATGTTTGGAAAGCACAAAAGAGTTTTTTGGGGAAAGATAATGAGTTCAAGTTTGGACATGTTGAATTTATCTTGTTCAGTCTTTTTTTCAGTCATATACAACTCTTTTTGACCCCATTTGGGGTTTTCTTGGCAAAGATGATGGAGTGGTTTGCCATTTCCTTCTCCAGCTCATTTTACAGATGAGGAAACTGAGGCAAATAGGATTGAGTGACCTACAGTCATACCACTAGGAAGTGTCTGAGGCTAGATTTGACCTCAGGAGGATAAGTTTTCCTGACTCCAGGCAGGGTACTCTGTCCACTTAGCTGTCTAGGGGACATCTACATGCTAGACTAGAGATCAGCAGAGAGGTTTAGAGCTTTGGTAATACCGTGTTTCCCTGATAATAAGACACTGTCTTATTATTTTTTTGGACAGAAAAACACCAGAGGGCTTATTTTCAGGGGAGGGCTTATTTTAATGAACATTGACAGCAATTTTAATAAACAGGTAAATGTGAACAAAAAAATGTACCTTTATTCAATAAGCAAATCACTGGGGAAGAACAGGATGACGCGCTCACTGCTGCAGCTCTGATTGGATGCAGCTCGGAGCGCAGTGTGCGTTTCACCTGTGGGGGGGGGAATGGTGCATACAGAGGGTACCGTAATGTAGTGTGTAGCGCAGGGGATCACCTTCACTACAGTAGCAATCTCAATAGGGCTTATTTTCGGGGGAGGACTTATTTTAGAGGAATCTTACACAGTAAGGGGAGGGCTTATTTTCGGGATAGGTCTTATTATCGGGGAAACACGGTAGTTCTGGAGTGCTTGTTTATTGCTTTGAAGGATTGTTTCCCTTTTTGGTATTTGAGTAAATTGTTCTTCTAGTACAGCTGCTCATTTCACTATAGCTTCCTATAAATTGGAATCTGTGCCTTTTGTAAATTTTTTAAAGCACAATAATGTTCCATTATGGAATATATTATATGCTATAATTTAATCAACCTTTCCTCAATTCATGATTAGTCACTTTGTTTTCAGTTCTTTTATTAATTTTTTTCTGTTCTTCACATAGTATGTTTTCAGGTAGGCTCATCTTCGTCACCTGACTTAGAATGTATTCTAGATTTCCAGTGTCCTTCCCAAGAGTCCTAGAACTAGACACGGTGCTTTAGATGTTGTCTAGCACCATTCGTACCTCTAGATATAGCCCGAGATCTCATTTGCTTTTTGGGGGCATAGTAGGACAGGTCACAGTGAGTTCATAGTCCACTTAAATTACCTGCCCTTTTTCTAGTTACATCCCCCCATCTAGAACTTGTGATGATCTTTTTTTGAAACCTTAATTTAGGACTTCCTGTTTAGTGCTATCAAATTTCATCTTGTTAGGTTTAACTCCCTCCCCACAGTCTATCAAGAATTTTTATGCGTCCTGGTTCTGTCTTCCAATATATTATCCATACCTACCAGCTTTGCATCATCTGAAAAGCTGATTAGCATGCCATCTGTGTTTTCATACAGGGCATTTGCTAAAATGTTGAATAGCACAGAGTCTTGTGGTATGCCACTAGATATTTACCCTCTATGATTATCTATTAATCATCACTCTTTTTGGTTTTGGTTAGTTAACTAATTCAGAAACCACGTACATCTTTTTCTAGAAGACTTCTTAAGGCACCTTTTTATTAAACTTAGCACCTATTTATTTTATATCTTATAAATTTTCATTCCATAGTCATTCATTTCTCATGCTAGGCAAGTTTGTTTCAAATATATAGCTTATCCAACTTCCATATTATTCATATTATTATTGATTTAAATCAGGAAGTGTGATGGTTTATTTTATTTGCTCATGGCACATGTTTTTAAAGGTTCTTTTAGATCAGTAAAAGAACATGAAATTAGGTTATTCATTTTCAGATACTATACTTTAAACTATTATTTTTTCCCTCCTGATTATTTTTTCCGCAAAAGATGACCATTTGCACATGCCCACAATTTGCTGTTTTCCAAAGAAGTTTTTTCTGTCAACGAGTTTTCATATTTAGTCTAGTCTAGAGGTTTTGCTTCAGTTCTGATTTTATGAAGTTAAGTACGGTGTTTATCCAGGGAACAATTGAGCTGTAAAGCCATTTACTTCTTTTGCAAAACTAGGTTTACAGCTTAACTGTTGGAAAGATTATTCTGGGTTTTTCCATATACTTAAAAATGTTGTCAGCTGTGACCTCTCTGGCTATGATATATAACTGTCCAGTAATATCTTTCATCTCACTGTAATGTGAACACTTTTTTCCACTAGCTTGCAATAAAATTTTAATAAGATCTGTTATAGTATTTCAATTGAAGCCCTTATCGTCTATCTCTCTCACTCTTTGAAAGTGTCATTTAGAGATATTTGGAGGGCTTGGAGTTCAATAGAAGACTTCTAGAGCAAAACATTTTTCAAATAACAGGAAAAACAATGATGTTTGGGATTGTGGGGAGTGTTTTCCAGAATATGAAACTTCTTTTGTTACCTCTTTGACCTATGTCTTAGTCCAAGCTAACATTTATTGAGTGCTTACTAATTGCCAGGCACTGTGTTAAATACTGGTTTGTACATGGCTTTCAGATGATTGTCAAGTCAAAAATGTGAATGGTGCATCATGAGTTTAGTCTCTGAAAGAAATTATAGTGTCAGAAGATGCTGTCAGCTAAAGAAAGCCGAGAAAATGATAATGTCTTGAATATTGTTCATGAAAACAATGATAATTAAAATAGGAAATTGGAAGGGAAAAAAGGGAGAGCAGGTAACTTCCAACAGGGATGTTGACAACTGACCAATTCAGGAAACAAATGACAATCAGATTGTTATACATATATGTGTGTGTGTATGTTATCTATATGTATATGTGCATATGCATGTATATAATACATATGTTATATATACAATAGCAAGTAAAAGTTACTTAAGTGATGGGAGAGGGTGAGGAAAGAAGATTGTTTTTTTGAGTTGATAAAAGAAAAAGATCAGTCAGTGGATATGACTGAGGACAGGATGAAGAGCCTGGAGTCTTTTGAAGAAGTGTTACAGAGGAGTAGGGAATAGCAGGGGCTTTTTGGGGGGAAGGTTGAGGAATGCAGAAAAAGAAGACTTAGATATGACTTAAGGTGTAAGTTGAATTTGGAACAGTGTCACCCAGAAGATAAAGGGTAGGAGCCAGATAGCTTCCATTTCTAAAATTCTGTATCTTGTGGAATTTTTCCTTAGTAAAATCTGAATTTTAAAACGCGATGAAAATATAATAACCTCAGATGCAGTAAAGTTGAAAGCAATTTAAGATTGGTCTTTAATACCAAAATGGATAAACTATTTTGTTTTTAGAGGACTAGTTTTGCCTATTTTGGGGGAAAATTGGATCAGAATATATTGAAAATGTTCAGATGTTTAGAAACTCAGGTTTACTTAAAAAAAAAAAATCAGTTATTGGGTTTTGAGAATCAGCTTCTTGACTAGAGTGCCACACTCTCTTTCTCTCTGCCTTTCTCCAAATCAGTTTCAGTAACACCAGTTCAAAAACAGAACAATAAAACATATACCTTTTAGGCTCATTATGGTTTGATAAACTAGAAAGCTGCCCCTGCCTGGCCTGTCGCCAGGAACTCCATCCTGGACAGTTATCCAGCTTATTGTGAAACAGTCTGATCAGGTTTAAGGAATGATAACTACATACAGACAGATGGGCAATTGCCCTCATAGGATCATAGAACACACGTGGATAAAGTGGGTTTTATTTTTAGTTACTTGTCATGTAACCTGGGGATTTTTTATACTAATGAAGGGTCACTGTGAACAGAATAGTCTTAAAGAATAGCCGCAAAAAAGAAAAGCACTTTTATTGTTACTTCTGATTCATTTTTGGTTATGCTGTGACTCTTACATAAAATATCTATACTAATGAATATATCTGGAGGTTTAAAGTTTTTTAATTAGAAATTTAGATGGAGTATACTTTTTCTCTTAATATCTTTGTCATTATAATCAACATCTGCATAGTTTTAAAATTCAGATTTTTAAGATTTTATCTTATAATTTATCACAATGAAATCACATCAGCTGATGGACTATAAAAAACATGTTCTGAACAGATATTGAAACATGATTTTTCAAAAACAATTTTATTACATTCAGAATACCTTAATTGCAGTAGTGATTTTATTTGGAACTTTAAATAATTTTCTGTGAGGAAATATTTGAATAATGTTTCATAATAATTTATTTTTGCATTAATTTGTATAAACCAATGATTCAAACTATCACTCCATTAAGAGATGATTGAATTGAATTAAAATATACATAATAAAATCCTAATATTACGTGGTTATTATGTAAAATCAGTGTATGATCCTTTTCCCCAAAGTTTACCCTGAAGGGCTCCATAGTATCTAGATGTATTAGTAGTACCATGACTATTGCAGAGTTTAAAGCTCTATTTTTGGAGTCTAGGATTTAATATCTGCAAACATCAGTGCTGGATTCACTGCTCCATTTCCAATTTTGGATGCAGTTGCTTTAAGATTGCTTGTGTATGTGAAATAATACTTCCCTGATGGTTTTGAGCAAGAAAACAGACTAGAAAGAGAAATTATTTTTATTGAATTAGCTAACATCTTTTCAACAAGTAGAAATTGCCTAAAATTATATTTGCAGTGTGTCAGTATGTGTGTGTGTGTGTGTGTGTGTGTGTGTGTACACACGTGAATGAAATTCCTATTCCTAAAATGGAAACTGGACATATAGCCCTGGCTTGAATAGAATACAGTGGGTTCAGATTTTGAAGCTGGGGGTGCAGTTTCACTTTTAGTCTGTAGACATGTGTATGTTTTTGAGCATAATTAAAATGACATTTACTTAATCATTCTTCAACATTTTTTACTTTAATTAGTACTTACTAAAGTCTGTAGAATAAATTTGCGAATAGACATGGAATGATTAATTACACTTTTCCAAATAGTTGTCAATAATGCCCAAAGGTGGGGTTTCTTAATTGTTTTATATGCTATTAACTCCCTTTTTGGCAGCTTGGTGAAACCTGTGGACCATTACAGTAATATTTTTAGATAATTGAAGGAAATGCTAAGTTTTGGTTAGTAGGTTAGTGAAAATAAAAGTGTATTTTTTTTTATATACAAGTTAATCTTCTACCCCCGAAGTCTATCCATAGACCCAGGTTAAGAAACCATTTCCTAAAGTAGTCTTCATATTATTATTAGATATACTTCTCTCTGAAGAAAAACATAAAGAAAAGTTATGGCAGAATGAGACTTGGTCAATAGTATTATTGACACTTAATAGTGTCTGCTCGGTGCTGGGCAGTGTGCTAAGCACCATTCCAGGAAGGGAGGGAGAGGACAGAGGAACAACGTGGACACATATAAGTAAGGACAAAGTTAATGAACGGTCATTTTTGGAGGGTGGTGGTGGAGGGGGTCATAGGCACAAAAAGCTGAAAGTAGTGGGATTAGGAAGTACCTCCTGTAGGAGTTAGCCTTTGAGTGGAGCTTCGAAGGAAGCTAACATTTTTAAGAAAGGGGGGAAGAGAGAATATGTTCCCTTCTTGGGAGATACCCTGTGTGGGGGGTACAGAGACCCTAACCCAAATTGACTACTCGGAGACATCTCAAAGTGAAGGTAGAAAGTTTTATTAGAATCTCACGAGAAGCGGGCGGTCCAGTCCAGTCACTGGAAAATAAATCCAGGGAGAGGAGGCCTCCGTACAGAAGCCAAAGCTGGGTTATATAGCTGAAAACCACCACCTTTCCCTTCGTCATGTGATCTTTTAAATTATATTGGCTGTTCTGTTAACATTCCCTTATTTGGCAGGTGGGGTGACTAGGGGATTTCCAGAGTTTTGTTTTAACCCCAAGGTCACTTAACTGAGGCCTAAGGCTTCACATACGTTAGCAGATAGTCTCTGAGAAACCACATTACCTTCCCCCCC
>NW_027185809.1:19302034-19349535 GCF_028583685.1 Petaurus breviceps papuanus
AGGAATCAATGTAATCCCACTAATAGCTACAAGCAGAAACCACAAGGCCTGTTTCTACCAACTTCCTCCAAGCCAGTACCACCAAGATGTATTAAAAGGTGACTGCCAAATCTATACAGGGACATGTGCTAATGTCCATATATCTCGTGTAATTTCCTTTACTACAGCCCTGTTATTGTCAATTCTCATGCAATAATTGGATAAGTTGAGCCTCCCACATACCCCTCCTTCTTCAGCTAGAAGATAGTCTAATACCTTTGAAGTTTCCCACTTTTCTTAATTCTAATTCCCATCATTGCATTGACAACATACAAGGGGGGCAGTCTCCTTTATGAGTGCAGATACAGAGATTCAGAAGAAAACAATAACAAACAATTGTCCCTTCCAAAGTCCAAAAGTCTCTTTTCACGCTGTTGTCTGGCAGGGGTTACACCATCTGATGGAAGTCCTTGCTTAGGGTCATCTGTCTTCAGTTCTGCATCCCAGCTCTCTTTCTTCTGCCTTCTTTCATTCATTTACCTACAAAAGGAACCTTGGAACCAATCTAGATGACCATTCCAGAACCCTTATCATTCTTACAAAATTAAAATCGGAGCCTTGGTCAATTGTCATGATCACACATTAAAATCAGTTTGTTTGTTTTATATTTTGCATTAATCCATTCTTAATTTTTCCACTAGGGGGATGGGATTTCACTAAGGGATTCACATTAAACTCACAATTCAAACAATTAAAATTTTTACCAAGTACAAAAACTATCCTCCTTTTTTTTAAACATTGACTGTTTATGAGAAAGCTGAGACAAGTGTGATACTAACTAAATAACAGAATAATATTCCCACAAATCCTTGATCTATTTGTCCTTATACTATTAAAATGAACTAAAGGACCTTGACTTATACAGGAATACCTATGCTAAATCCTAAGCCTAATAGCTTTATCTTATAGTAACTTGAGATGTTCCAGAATCAAGTATTTAATAGGTTTGTTGTTATGTTTTCGAAACTTTTGATTATTGAAACTTGCCACGAAGAATAGGGACAAAACTGTGATGAGGGAACCATTTTCCCCAATTTCAGAATGTCAGTTCTAGGCAAAATGTATACCTGGCTGCAATCTGCATTGAGCCCAGCTCAGAGTCTGCCAGGTGTCACTGGGAGGGTCGAGTCAGGAGAACCCTACCTCAGCTCATGTGGAACAGTCGTTCTCCCGACCTTCCATACCCATACTTCACAGGCCTTCTATACCTGGAGTTAGACTCAGAGGAATAGTCAGTGAACAGTCCTATCAAATCTTAAATAACAAGCCCCAGCAATCAGTTTAAGATATGATTATAATCTCACATTGGTTAAGGAACATCTCTAAAGTGAGCCTCAAATAACCTGTAGTCACTTCTATATTTATTCTTGTTCATAAAAATAAAATCTCCTATCAGGATTATAAATTATTGCTCTAATAGATTTGCATCTACTTCCCGAATGTCCCTATCTTCCTGGGACTATGCTTAATCTGAACTCACACTGTAATCCCTATTTCTAACCAAATCTCCATTTATCTTCCCAACCCTCTGATCTCTATTACTAACTGTTCTGTACTGGAATCCTAGAGTAAATAAACAAAGAAGTTAATGTCTACCTCACAAGCTAATTAATTATATATCCAATTATTCTCAAAAATATTCTGGAAGAATGTCCTTAAAACAGCAAAATTTCATAATTTGCCTTATGCCTAACTTTCAATCGAATTGCCATAAAGATAAAAAAATAGGGACCTGATTGGACAAAGCATCCACGTGCACTATAGTTCCAAAACCTTTTTACCTTAACAGCACTTTACTCTCATAGAGTTGCAATATACCACAGAGATTTACCAGGACTCACATACATAAGGGATTCCCTTTAGCATCTTTCCTTTCACAATTTTTGAACTTGTCCTGGTAAAGCCAATTGTTAGAGATCCTTTTTATTCTTTTGTACATAGACTTGCTACTTCTCAGCAAGTCAAGTTTATTGTTTAGGAGCTTCATAACTACAACAAGCTCCCTTCCCAGGCTTAATGACCTTGCCTAATAGAGATAATTTTTAGGGACTTTGGCAGTTTTACATCATACAACATCATGCAGGAAGACTGTTCTGAATGAGCAGAACTAGTCAAAACAAAGTTTTCATCCAGTCTCCCCCTTTCACATACAGTAATCAATGAACAATTTTAGGTTTTAGTATTAAAACAGTAGCCAAATAACTTAGTTAACAATCTTACAAGTTTAAATAATCTTAACTGAAACTTCCTTTTAAACAAAGACAGACTTGGAAGCTTATGATTTCCCAAATTACAATACTCCAAGACTTTAAGAGAAACTGCTTCTCATACAACATAGATAATACAACTGTCTACCAGTAACAATATCATAAACAATTATTATGTTCTAAAATTTGAACTTTGAAATAAAAACAAATGAATTACCAATCTGGGGACCTTAAAAGTCCAGTTTTTGAAGTTACACAGAACTAAAGTTTTGTTGGTGTTATACACCCAATCAATTTATCACTAGAAATCAATTACATTCTGGAATCTCACATAGATGGTGAATGTGGTGATCCCACAAACGAAGTGCAGAGGCTTTTCTCCTTTCCCCACAGTTGCAGAGGCTGGTTGTGGACCTGGGGGTTTTAAAGGAGAGAAGGTCATCTGCATTCCTAGAGGTGTGGGCTTCAGGGTACCCAGGGGCCCAGGGCTGTTGCCAGTATACAAGCCAGTTTCACTTGATCATTTTTTTTATCCTTCCCTTTATTTGGCAGCTCATCCCAATTCTGTAACCTATCTACCAAGGGACTATTAGCTGGCACTTCCTGACGTTGCTCCTGATTTTGGGGTTTGGGCTGCATTTTCCCCATAATTTGATGAGGACCACCCTTAGACTCCTCTATATTCCAAATTATATCGACAGGGGTTGCCCTCCTGCCAGCAGTCACCCAATAGCGTTCTCAGAGGGTCCTTTCCCCTGGGGTCGTTTGCAGTCCGTTTCACCACACAATTTACATGAGAGGCCCTTCCCCTTAAGTTTCCCTCGACCCAGCCAATTGACCCCCAGACTCTCAAGTGCTTACCTTTGGGCTACACGCGTGTAGGTTCTCCTGACTGCGAGCTCAGTCAGTCCAACATCTGCACACGGAGCTTCGGATCCGTCACTTTCGCTTTCTTTCTCCTTCACTGAATTTCTCCACTTCGGGCCCTTTGCTCGGCAGAGAGGAGAAACGCCACCCTGCTCTGGAGACCAGAGGAACAAAGTGTCCCACGGGCGCCTGCCTCCCAATAGGATGTGACGCTGAGTCACGTGATCCTGGGACACAAGGCCCCAAAACTGTGTGGGGTACAGAGGCCCTAACCCAAATGGACTACTCGGAGACCTCTCAAAGTGAAGGTAGAAAGTTTTGTTAGAGTCTCGCTGAGAAGCAGGAGGTCCAGTCACTGGAAAATAAATCCAGGGAGAGGAGGCCTCCGTACAGAAGCCAAAGCTGGGTTATATAGCCAAAAACCGATGGAAAGCTGCAACCCTCCCCTTCCTCATGTAATCTTTTAAATTGATTGGCTGTTTTGTTAATATTCCCTCATTTGGCAGGTGGGGTGACTAGGGGATTTCCAGAGCTTTGTTTTCCCCCCAAAGTCACCTACCTGAGGCCTAAGGCTTCACATACTTTAGCAGATAGTCTCCGAGAAACCACATTACCTGCGCCCCCCCCTCCCCCAAACACACACACCTGTGAAAAGCATGGAAGAGAGATATGGAACATGGAATGTTGTGTGTTAGGAAGAACAAGAAGTCCATTTTGGCTTTACCATGGAATACGTGAATGACTCCATGTATTTTGTGGTTTGTCTTTCATTCTCAAAGAGGACCGTGACATCAGGGAGATGATGACATGACTTGCAATTAGATTGGATTTGAGTGAGAAAGGGCTATGCAAAGGCACCAGCTTCACTTTTTCCTCTGGAGCCATCTGGGTCCAGTGATCAGATATAGATCAGGACAATTGGAGATGGCCCAGGATGCAGTGGGAGATCTTAGCTTTTTTAAACTAAGGGCTTTCCCATTTCTCACTTTGAGTGAGGCAACACTCATTCAGTGAATAGGCTTGTTTAAGAAGTGAGTCAAGGAATACCCTTTTAATTAAAAAGAAAAAAATCAGACTTGGAGGAGAACTCAGGAGCTCTGGGTTGCTGGCTAAAAGAGAAACAATTACTGTTTACATTCACTCTGGCAGGGACCTATTGTCCAGTCAATGAAAACCAGAGTGAACTGGGTTCAAGGTGTGTGTAAGAAAGAAATCTAACCAGTAAACCCCAAGTTAACTAGGTAGGATTCAGCCATCAAAATTTGCCTTCATTGGGCAGAACACCCTCAGGTAAAGACATGATACCTCATGTGGGGATAGGAGAGGAGAGGAGAGGACAAACTGAGTTGCCCACCAGGGACTGGCCAACTGGCTCCCTATTGGGGCAGCTCAGACTAATCACAGGTTGTGGTTTGTCCTTCATTCTCAAAGAGGACCATGACATCAGGGAGATGATGACATGACTTGCAGTTGAATTGGAATGGAGTGGGGTGGTGCTGTGTTAAGTCACTGGCTTCACTTTCTCCTCCAGAGCCATCTGGGTTCAGCAGCCAGATATAGATCAGTATTATTAGAGATGATTCTGGACTATATGTATAATAAGGTCTGGAAAAATAGTTGAAATTAAGTCATGAATGACTTTAAATAATCACAGAAATTTGTATTTGAACTTAGTCAGTAGACCTGTTATAACAGATCCCTTTATTAAACAGATTCAGATATGCAATAACTCATATTATTCCTTGGACATACTTGCAGAAATTAAAAATAGAATAAAAACTTGATATAACATCATTTAACCTTGTTATTAGTTCTGTTCCTTACCTTTCACTGACCCCCATCTCTCAGCTGTAGCATCATGAACAAACTTTGCTGTAGGTTAATACCTTAAAATCACAAATGGAGTAAAGTTCAAGAAGTATCAAAGGAAGTACAGATCTAAGCCTAGATAGATGAAAATACAGTTTTGTAAAATAGGTACTTTAGGCGGTTATCATGCATATTACAAAAGATTTTTCTTGACTAGATTTAGTACTGCATCTTTATGGGTTCTTCTTATACTGCTGCAGAATACAATTCTGCCATGCCTTAATAGGTGGTTTCAGAAGCTGCCGTGGCCCAAAATATTGACAACCTAGGTGACAGCTTTTTATTTGTGAGTATTTCAGCTAATTTCCTACTTTAATATCTCATCATGGTGTAGAGAGGACCTTAATTTCTTAAATACTGTTGTCAGTCAGTAGAGTAGAGGATCTGGCGAGTTCTGTGAGTATGGATCCAATGAAGGTCTCTGGCACAGTTTGGTCCTAAAAGGCCACCATAAAAGCAGTCTTTAAAGGAAATTTATCTCTTTAAATACTTTATAAGCAAAAGGTGGAAAGAAGAAATTAATGAGCTGGGTGTGCAGCTAGAAAAAACTAGAAAAGCAATGGCTCAGAAAACACAACTAAACACAAAAACAGAAGTTCTGAAAATAAAGAGATAAGGAGAATTGACAATAAAATGCTTATTGACTATAACTAGGAGTTGGTTTTAAAAAACTAACGTAATCCATAAAATGTTAGCTAATCTGATTTTCTGTTAAAGGGAGAAAAACCAAATTACCAGTATAAAAAACAAATATGAAGAAATATGGAGCACTAAGCCAGACTTCTTCTAAATTACTTTTTCTATTAAGACAACCTGATTCCATTAGCTTTTTGGACTGTTCAACCACCGCATTGACTCATTTGGAGACTGCAGTCCACCAAATCCCCCTGGTTTACATGTAAACTTTTATCTAGCAATGCCTTCCATACTTGTGCAGTTGATTTTTTTTCTTGGCTGTAAGTCTATATTTTTTGCCTTCTCACATATGGTATTCTAAACTCTCTAAAGGAGCTTATGTTCTAAATGAGTGATACAACATGCAAAATATGTATCTACAAGATGTATACAACTTAAATATAAGGTAATATTGAGTGAAGGCTGTGTAAGGGATGGATGAATGGGAAAAGATTGGGAAAGGTCTTTTGCAGAAAGTAGAATTTGAGGAGAGTTTTGAAGAAAACCAGGAGATGGAAGTGAGGAGGAAAAACATTGCAGGCATGGGGGACAATCAGTTCAAAGGTACTCTATTAGGAGATGGAGTGGATACGTCTGAACTTTGGTGTGTAGACCAATTTTACAACTGTATTTAGAGTTTGTGGAGGGGAGTACACTAGTTAAATGCCAGACAGAGGATTTTATACTTCCATCTTGGAAGTGACAAGGAGCCACTGGAGTTTGAGTGGGAAAGTGACATAGACTGTACTTTAGGGATATCACCTTTGCAACTGAAGGAAGGATGGATTGCAGTGAGGAGAGACTTGAGACAAGAAGATAAGTTAGAAGATTGTTGCAAAAGTCTGGGAGTGAAGTGGTGAATTCTTGAACTAGAGTTGTGATTGGAGAGAATGGTACAAATGTGAAGTCTGTTAGAGGAGTCAAGGATGACACTCAAGGTTGAGAACCTTGGTGATTGGGAGAATGGCAACGTCCTTGACAGTAATAGAAAAGATAGGAAGAGAAGAGGGCTTGGGGGAAAAGATACTGAATTCCGTTTTGGATATGTTGAGGTATAGCTTCAGGACATCCAGGCCAGATGACCAGTAGGCAGTTGGAGATGCTAGTCTGGAGGTTAGCAATGAGGTTAGGGCTGGATAAGTAGATTTAAGAATTCTCGGTGGAGAGGTGATAATTGAATCTATGTGGATTTATAAGATCACCAAGTATAACATTGTAGTATTTGAAGAGGGCCCAAGACAGAGCCTTTGGGGACACTGAGCATTAGCAGACATGACCTGGATAATGATCCAGCAAGGGAGACTGAGAAAGAATAGTCAGAGAGCAGGAGAACTAGAATAATATCATGGGGAAGAAATTATCGAGGAGAAGGGGATAAATGACAGTGCAGAGGCAGAAGAGAGGTACAGAAGTTTGAAGATTGAGAAGAGGCCATGAAGTTTGGCAATTAAGAGATGGCTTTAAACTTTGGAGAGAGTAAATCCAGTTGAATGATGAGATCAAAAACCAGATTGGAGAGATTAAGGAAGAGAATGAAAAGAAAGGAAGTGGAGGTACCTATTATACATAGCCTTCTCAAGTTTAACCACAAAAATGAGGAGAGATATAGCTAACAGATATGGATAGATCATGTGAGAGTTTGATTCCATTGTTACAGTTCTACTTTATTGGTTCGTGGCATGTCACTGTTTGCCTCAGTTCCTCAACTGTAAAATGAGCTGGAGAAAAAAATGACAGATCACTCCAGTATCTTTGTCAAGAAAACCCCAAATGGGGTCACAAAGAGTTGGAACACAACTGAAAAGACTGAATAACAACAGCAAAAATTCATAAGCAGAAATGTTGAACATCATTGAGCTTTGTGATAAGTGAGCTCTCCTTCAGTGAATGCCAAATATGACCTACCATAGCTTCCTTTAGTCCAATTTTCCATTTTTTTTTTTGTCATTTGTCTGGACTGTGATTTTAGTGGTGTAGAGGATTCCTAATGAAGAAATTTCCTCTACTGATGCAGAATAGCAACAGTTATATGATTTATAGTTTTTGAGATTTGCTCAGGCATGGAGAGGTTAAGGGAATTTACCATGGTCACACAGGCAAAGATGGAAAGAGCACTACCTCTACCATCCAAGGATCTCTGTTCTAATTCTGCTTCTATTTCTCCATCTTGTGTGACTTGTTTCAGAAGTTGTTTAAACTCCCTGCTTCAAAGTTTTCTTAAGTAAAACGAGGAATTGATTGCTAGTGGACTGCTGCTGAGGACTCTTTCAGCTCTAGAGCTAGGATCCTATGAGGGCAATGGATATTACTCCCACAGGGCTATGTGGAGCTGTTGAGAGAATATGGAATTTGGAGTCATTGCCTTTGAATGCAAATGCAGCATTTATCCCTGCCTTACTTTAGGCTGCTGTTTTTTATAACTTAAAAAAACCCCCCAAAAACACAAGGGTTTGGGCAAAGTGGTTACTTCTGAGACACTTTTTAGCTCAGAATTGGTGATCTTGTGATTAATAAACGTTTGTTGGTCTGATTCTCCAGTTTGTATAATTAGAATCAATTTGTTCTTTTGGTTCTGGGATCTTCACTTCTTAGAAGTCCTAAAATTAAAACAGAAAGTAGAAAACTACCTGAGTAGTGAACTTTCTGAAAAGAAGTGACTTCTGATAAGGAATATTAGAATCAAATCATCTGATTTGAAAACCATAACTGAACAAAAAATTTGGACAAAATATTTCAAGAAATCATAAGAGAACACTGTTCGGATCTATTAGACTCAGACGAAAAGTGGAAAGAGAAGGAGTCTACCAGTTACCTTCTGATAGGAAAACACTAAGGAATGTCATAGCTTACATCCAGAGGTTCCAAAGCAAAGAAAAAATACTTTAAGCAGTCAGAGTTTAAGTAGTCAGTAACCACAGACAGAATCACATAAATGCTATGCCGGAGTTACCTGAAAGAGTGAAAATCTTGGAATACAGTATTCTGAAGGGCAAAAGATGAAGACTTACAACCAAGAATAACTTACCTTGCAAAACTGAGTATAATCCTACAAGGGAAAAATGAATCTTTCATACAAAAGAAAACTTTCAAGCATTTCTAGTGAAAAGCTCATAGGTGAATTGAAACTTTGATCTAAAGAGAAACCTAGAAAGGTAGATAGATTTGAGCGATTGAAAGGGGCTAGATAATGATGAAATGCTTACATTCTAATATGGGAAAAGTTCCTTCATCACTTTTTGTCTTCAGAGGTCATAAAGGTAGCTAAATAAGACATACAGAGGACTGATTTGTCTGCTTGTTTTGTTGTGTTGGATTTAAGAAAGACAAGAGGAAGAGATAAAGGAATATACTAAAGAAGAGGAAGAAGCTTTTATCTAAATACAGTGTGCTTAGAAGAGCAGAGAGTTTATAAACATGGTGGAAAGAGTGGGGGAAGAGTGTCTCACATTCTCACTTTTCTCTGAACTTGATAAAGATGGGTTAACTGGGGGTGGGACACTTGAGGGCTCAAGGTGACAGGTTCCCCACCCTTGTACCAGTTTGGTATAGACGTGCATTAAACTCAACAGGGAGATGATCAGGAATAGGAGAAGGAAAGGGGGAGATGAATTATAAGAGGAAGAGTAGAGTCAGGGAATGATTTGTCATAAGCAAAATAAGTTTCAATTTGAGTGTTGATTAATAAAGAGAAGAATAAAAAGAAAGAAGTGTAAGAAACAAATCAGTATCTGAACTCGGTAAAGACATGATAAAGAAGATTCTTGGTGAAGAAGAAAAGAGTAGGAAGAGATCATTTCATCAGTAGTATTGATCAGGTTCCTTTTCTTTGTAAAGAAAGTTCTAGGAAGAAAAGAGGAAAAAGTATAAGGGGACTTGATAGGGGAAAATCTGTGCCTAACAGAAAAACCTACAATTTGCTCAGCTATCTATTCCCCAATTCTTGTAACATATAGGTTTTCAGTTTTTTGCTGTTACAAATGTTGCTGCTGTGAACATATTTGTACCAGTGATTCTATGTCTCAGGGTTATTGAGTGAGGGATATACTTATAATTTATTTTCCTGAATAGTTGGACCAGTTTTTGATTTTCTGTTTCTTAGCATTTTGCTTTATGAATTTTTATGACTTACTATCAGTTTTTAAATTATGAACCTCAAAAATATGTATATGGTCAAAGATTTTCATTCATTACTCTGATAGAATGATCAAATGAAATTTTTTTTCAAATTTATTGACATCTGTAATTCTGTTGTTTATCTTTTTGCTTGTTTTGTCAGGTTCTGATTCCTTATTCTCCTGGTCTTTTTTTTTTTAAATTAAATTTTATGTTTATTTTTAGTTTACATCATTCATTTCCACAAGATTTTGAGTTACAAATTTTCTCCCCATCTTTCCCCTACCCATCACCCCCAAACAGCGATCCCACTGTATACCCCCTTCCCCCAATCTGCTCTTTCCTATATCCTCTCCCATCCCCCCTCCAACTTTCCAATAGGGCAGGGTGGATTTCTATACCCCAGTGCCTGTATATCTTATTTCCCAGTTGCATGTAAAATAATAATAATAATAATAATAATAATAATAATATATTTTTTTAAACATTTGATCTTAAAACTTTGAATTCCAGATTCTTTCCCTTCCTCCCTCATCACCCACCCTTACTGGGAAGATAAGCAGTTCAATATAGGTTGTACATGTGTAGCTACGCAAAACATTTCAGTAGCGGATATATTGTGAAAGTTTGACTGTATATCCCTCCATCCTATCCATCCCCCCACTTGTTCTGTTCTCTACTTTGACTCTGTCCCTTTTCAAAAGTGTGTGCTTCTAACTTTCCTCCCCCCAACTTGCCCTTCCCTCCATCATCCCCCCTCTCATTCCCTTCCCTTCTACTCTCCTGTAAGTTGAAATAACCCTATTTAGTGTGTATGTCATTCCTTCCCTAAGCCAAATTCAATGAGAGTAAGGTTGACCAATTCCCTTTTGCCTTCAGGTCCTTCCCCTCCATTGTAACCCTTTTCCCTTCTTCTATATGAGATAATTTACCTCATTCTGTCTCTCTCCATCTCCTCTCATTATATTCCTCTCTCACCTCTCAATTTCACCTTTGAAGTATCATCCCTTACTTTTCAGTTGGTCCTGTGCCCTCTATCTATGTATACCTGTACACATATATACACACACTCACATATGTATTCATATGCCCATATACCGTCCTATATAGACATATATGTATGTATACACACATATACATTTATGTTACCTTCAACTATCCTCATACTGAAAAAAGTTTCATAAGTTACAATTAATCGTTTTTCCATGCAGGAATGTAAATAGTTGAACTTTGATAAATTCCTTTTGATTTCTTTTCCCTGTTTACCTTCTCATGCTTCTCTTGCTTCCTTTGTTTGAATGTCAAACTGTCTATTCATCTCTGTTTTTTTTTTTTCATCAAGAATGCTTGAAAATCCTCTGTTTCATTGAATGACCATATTTTCCCCTGAAACATGATACTCAGTTTTGCTGGGTAGGTGATTCTTGGTTTTAATCCCAGCTCCTTTGACCTCTGGAATATCATATTCCAAGCCCTTTCATCCCTCAATGTAGAAGCTGCCAGATTCTGTGTTATCCTGATTGTGTTTCCACATGTTTTTTCAAATTGTTTTTTCCTGGCTGCTTGTAATATTTTCTCCTTGATCTGGGAACTCTAGAACCTGGCTGTAATATTCCTAGGAGTTTTCTTTTTGTGATCTTTTTCAAGAGGTGATTGGTGGATTCTTTCAATCTCTATTTTGCCCTCTGTATCTAAAATATCAGGGCAATTTTCCTTGAGAATTTCTTGAAGGGTAATTTCTAGGTTCTTTTTTTGATCATGGCTTTCAGGTGGTCCAGTAATTTTTAAATTATCTCTCCCGGATCTATTTTCCAGGTCAGTGGTTTTTTTCCAGTGAGATATTTCACATTGCCTTCTATTTTTTTCACTTGTTTGGATCTGCTTAATAGTATCTTGATTTCTCACAAAATCACTAGCTTCCATTAGCTCCCATCTAATTCTGAAGGAATGATTCTCTTCAGTGAGCTTTTGAGATTCTTTTGCCATCTGGCAAATTCGGCTTTTTAAGGCATTCTTCTCCTCATTGTTTTTTTGAGCCTCTTTTGCCATTTGAGTTAGTCTGTTTTTTAAGGTGTTATTTTCTTCAGTCAGGTTGTTGATTCTCTTTTCATGATTTTCTTGCATCATTCTCATTTCTTTTCCCATTTTTTCCTCCACTTTTGTTATTTGGTTTTCAAAATCCTTCTTAAGTTCCTCTATGGCTTATAAGCAGTTCATATTTTTCTTGGAAGCTTTTGGTGCAGGAGTTCTGACTTCATTGTCTTTCTCCTCTTCCATGCTTTGATCCTTTTTGTCCCCAAAATAGAAATCTAAAGTCGGATTTCTGTGCTTGCTTTGCTTCCTCATGTTGCCACTCAATTACTTGACTTTTGAGTTTTTTGCCACAGTAGAACTCTGCTTCCAGAGAGGAGACGTTGTCCCAATTGCTGGGGTTTCCGCAGCTGCTAGAGCAATTTGCTAGTTGGCTGCCTTCCCTGAAGCCTCCACATGCTCTGGCATCTGGTCACACATCCCTGACCTCCATCCTAGACAGCAATCCAGATCCATGCAGGTTAAAGCAAGAGCGATTACCCCTCAGAATGACTGCTTCGTCTCCCTACAATCCTCCATGCCTCAGCCGCTTCTGGGGCAGAGGCCAGACTGCACTCCTGGGCCCCCTGTTCCCAAAGTCCACACTGACCTTTTACATTGTCTTTGGCATTTATGGGTTGATAATTCTGGAAACTGCCACAGCTGCTGTTGATCCACTCTCCTGAAGACCCTCCAACTGTGGCTGGTCAGGCTGTCCTGAAGTTAAAACTGTGGGTTCACATGGGGCCAGGCTCTGCTACCAGCTCACTGCAATGGACCCTTTGTGTTCACCTGTGTAATGGGAATGCAAATTTGGAAGATCTTCCCTGCCCCTAGGCTAAAATGCACCTGAAGCCTGGGGAGGGAGGCTTGTTTTTCAGTAGATACTTCTTGATTGGCCAGTGAGTCAATAAAGTTGTTACATTCTCTGAGCCAGGAGAAGGCTATATAAGCCCTGATGTGTAGCTTTGTTTTGGGACTCACTTTGAGAAGTGTTCTGTGATTTGACCTGGATTCTGGAAAGCCGTTGTTGAGAGTCCCTCGGCTTTGAAAAACCCAGATGTGGAAACCCAGATGTTGACTGGGTATGGATGTAATGGTTGGACAGTTTGGAAATCTGTCTACTTGATCTGTTTCTGTCTTGATAATTCTGCCTGTATGCTTTGAAGTTCGGGCTGCTAACCTTTTTCCCCTGAACAAGGTAAAGGATATATGTCTGACTGATTAAAGTAAGCTTGTTAACCCATTTTGAGTTGCTTTCCTTTATCAAAGCAGATCCAAGAACCTGTGGTGGCGGCAAACCCTGAGGACGCTTGGGGTGCTTGCTGCTACAACCTGCTGGGCTGCCTTCAGCGGGAGATTTGTTTCTCTCTGTCACTTTGGGGGTTCTGTAGCTCTAAAATGTTTAGAGTAATGTTTTCATAGGTATTTGAGGTGGTTGTGGGGGGAGCACACAGAGTTTTCCTGCTTCTACGCTGTCATCTTGGCTCCACCCCTGTCTCTTGGTCTTTTTTGCAGTTCTTTACCTTTTATTTTTTTTTAGAATTTGGCTATACCATTTGGACCATAAGAGGTAATGCTGGTATTTTTTTATTTATATAGAGTATTGTTAATCATATACATTCCCTACTTGTCTGGCTTGGTGGCATCTGTGTGTAGTTATCTTACATGAGATTTCACTATGCTTCTTTTCTTGTGGTGGATTCCATTCACTTTTGTATCATAGGCATTTGGTGAACTAAACTGATTTCCCTCATTTTTTGATGCATCAAATTCTAGTTGTTGTTTTTTTTCACTTCATATTCTCACTGAATAATCTGATGTGATTAGAATTGTTTTTTGATATGAATTGATTTTTTTTCACTACTGTTTGAAAGATTCTCTTAAGGTGTGATATTTGGTTGCTTCACATTTGGCTCAGTATTCCACAAAGTTGGGCATCTTATGGAGTCTATAGATTTGTACTCTACTCTCTTTTTCCAGTAGTACCAGACATTTTTCTTGTTCAATTTTCTAGTAATGTGGTATTTATTTATTTTTTTTTAAAAGCAATCGGGGTTAAGTAACTTGCTCAAGGTTACACGGCCAGTTATTTCTGGGTGTGGTGCTGAGTATCTGAGCCCGGATTTGATCCAGGTCATCCCGACACTGGAGCTGGTGCTCTTACTCGCTGAGCCACCTGGCCGCCCTG
Source organism: Petaurus breviceps papuanus (assembly GCF_028583685.1). Classification (NCBI taxonomy): domain Eukaryota; kingdom Metazoa; phylum Chordata; class Mammalia; order Diprotodontia; family Petauridae; genus Petaurus; species Petaurus breviceps. The sequence goes on from NW_027185809.1 coordinate 19,316,066, forward strand.
GTGTTGTATTTATTTAGTCTGTGTTATTAGGTGACCAATACATTCTTAGATCATCTTACCAAGCTGTGTTCTCAGGTTCTTTTACTTTGTTTTTCAGAAATCTGAGGTTGTCTTCCAATTATGCTTTTTTAAAATTGTTTTTTGTTGGTTGTTTTGTCATTCTTACATTTTTGTATTCTCGCTTAGGCCATTCCAATTCTCAGAGATCCTACAACTGATTTATTGAGATTTTCCATTGTCTTGTCTAAGCTATTCATCTTCATGTTTGTCTTTTTGTATCACTCTTCCAAAAATCTCATTTCCATACTTACAGATGCCAACTCTTCTTTTATGTCTCTCCTGTTTCTAATTGACATGAGAATCTTATGCTTAAAGTTCCTTCTTATTTTTTATTTTAAATTACTATTATTTTCTTTTGGAGATTTTGCCTTGCTTTATTTTATCCCTTGGCATCTAATTACTGTATTGGGGCTTCTTCTTCTTTTTTATTATTTGTTTCTTCAGTTTCTCTGTTTACTTTTCCTTTGAGAGTTTCCATGTGAGGGTTTCCCTGTAAGCTTTTCTTTCACTTTGGAGATATATTTATTGCTCTTTTGAGGTGATGAAAGGAGAACATTCACTTGCCCAGCCACATTACCACAGTTCAACATTATTATTTGTTTAATTTCTTTTTCCTACTAGCTAACTGAGTAGTATTTGATTTCGTGTGTGTGTGTATTTGTTTTTTTTTGTAAGCCCTCTTTATTAAATGCTATGTCATGTTCTCTTTATAGCTTCATTTTTCTAAGATGGGTAACTCAGGCAGATAAATAAGGTTGTTGAGGTCTCGGTATGCAGCTTTCTTCAGAGTAATTGGAACTCCTCTCTTGCCCAACAACACTTATATATTGTACTATTCCTTATTTTCTTTGTTTAAAAAAAAATAGTGCACTTTGAAGCCATGAAAGCAGTTTTATATATTCTCCATTGATCTGCATGCTCTGTTGTATGATTTCAAGAAATAATCATCTTTGAGGCATGTTGGCTAGAGTAGATCAGAAGTCAGCTGTTCCATGTTATCTTGTTTTAAGAAAGATGTAAACCTTGCCATTTAAAAGCCTACTGTATTAATACAGAAATGGCGAATCAATAAATTGAGTCATTAATAAATCATTTAGTATAGTTGAAAGAACACTGGACTTTGCATCAGAAGTTTTGTTTTCACATTGTAGTTCTTGAAACTGGTAAGTTCTGTAATGTCAGACAAGCAAGGATTCATGGTTTGGTAGAAGCAGCACTAGCTCTGGTGTTAAGAATTTAGGTTTAATCCCATCTTTGATAAGTATGGTCTTGAGGACATTGAACTAAAGGGATTCTGAGGTACCTTGAAGCTTTAGATCTGTGAGGTTAGTGGACCTCTGAGCCTAAGTTTTCTCATCTTGGAAATGAAGATAATAAAACTACCCTACAAGGTTGATAGAATAAAATGAGAGAATGTTTGTAAAATGCTCAAGAATTGTAAAGTGATATGTATGCTATCTGAAGCAGCATGGAGTAGTGGATAGATCGTTCATTTGGGGTTGTGAAAACTTGAGTTCAGATCCTGCCTCTGATTCTTGTTAGCTGTATGACTATGGACAAATCACTTTACTTTTTAGAGCATCAGTTTCTTCATCTCTACAGTACTTAGTGTTTTGAAGATTAAATAAAATAATACATATAATGCATATTGCAAAATTTTTTTTTCTTTTTCATAGGGGCAGTTGGGGTTAAGTGACTTGCCCAAGGTCACATGGCTAGTAAGTGTTAAGTGTCTGAGGCCGAATTTGAACTCACGTCCTCCACTTCAGGGCTGGTGCTCTCTTCACTGCGCCACCTAGCCGCCCCCAATGTGTTGTAAATTTTGAAAGAAATCTCTTAATGGTCCCTTTGTGGTTGGTCTTCGAGGTCTTTCTCTTTTTAATTTTTCTCTCCTTTTTTGGGGGGTGACTCATAATATTTCATTAATTGTGCCATCTTTAGTTGTTGTATTTGTTTACCTTTCCTGTATTTCTATTGTCCAGGGTGTTTGCAAAGAAAATTATTTTCTATATACAGAGAATTGAGTCAAATTTATAAGAATACAAGTCATTCCCCAATTGATAAATGGTCAGAGGATATGAACAGGCAATTTTCAGAGAAAGAAATTAAAGCTATCTATAAGCACATGAAGAAATTCTCTAATTCACTCTTGATTAGAGAAATGCAAATCAAAACAACTCTGAGGTACCACATCTCACCAGTCAGATTGGCTAAGATGACAAAACAGGAAAATGACAAATGCTGGAGAGGATGTGGGCAAATTGGAACACTAATGCATTGCTGGTGGAGTTGTGAACTGATCCAGCCTTTCTGGAGAGCAATCTGGAATTATGCCCAAAGGGCTATAAATACTTTCATACCCTTTGATCCAGCAATACCAATCCTAGGGTTATATCCCAAAGAGATCATAGAAATGAGAGAAAGACCCATATGTACAAAAATGTTTATAGCAGCTCTTTTTGTGGTAGCAAAGAATTGGAAATTAAGGGGGTGCCCATCAATTGGGGAATGGCTGAACAAGTTGTGGTATATGCATGTTATGGAATACTATTGTGCTATAAGAAACGAGGAGAAGACGGTCTTCATATTTACCTGGAGGGGCTTATATGAACTGATGCTGAGTGAGAAGAGTAGAACCAGGAGAAATTTGTACACAGTTACAGACACAACGTATGTGTGATGACCAATTTTGATAGACTGGACTCTTCTCAGCAATGCAGTGATATAAGTCAATCCCAAAAGACTCATGATGGAGAGAAATATGTGCATCCAGAGAAAGAACTAGAAAGAACGAAGTTTATATCCAGGTGGAAGCAAAATACCTGATCTTTTTCCTTCTCTTATTTGGTTTTATGTCCTCTTTACCATTTTTCATTCAAGCTGGTACAATCCGTCCTTATACCCTGACTAATGTATAATGTGAAAGTATTTACAGATCCTATACTTGACTATAAGCCGCCATGGGGGGGAGGGGAGGGAGAGGGACAAAATGTGAAACTCAAGGAATTGTGGAATTGAATCCTGTAAACTAAAAGGAAACAAAAAAATTAATAAAAAAAAGAAAATTATTTTCTAAGAAATTTTTTTTTAGGAATATTTCAAATGCCTTTTTTTTTTTTGAGGGGGGAGGGCAAGGCATTTGAGGTTAAGTGGCTTGCCCAAGGTTACACAGCTATGAAGTGTGTCAGGTGTCTGAAGCTGAATCTGAACTCAGGTCCTCCTGACTCCAGGGCTGGTGCTCTATTCATTGCGCCACCTAGCTGCCCCTCAAATGCCTTTTATTGAATATCCATCATTTTTCATTTATGATCAAGGTTTGCAAGATATGTCATTTTGGGGTTGCAGCTTGAGCTCCTTGGCGTTTCTTGACATATTATTTCATTTTCTTCTGAGGTTTCTGGTAGGTAGAGAATCATCTGGTGTCGGTTGAATTTCCTTTCCTTATGTATTTGAAGGTCTTTCTCCTGGTTGCTTATTCTCAGAATTGCTCAATTTAACCACTTTATTTCTTGGAGATTGTGGCATACTTTCATTCCATAAGTGATCCGTGGATTCTTTTGATTAACATTCTGTATTCTGTATTCAGAAGTTCTGAGCAGTTGTGTGGTATTATTTTTTGCATTATGATTTTTTTTAGGATTAGTTTTATTTTGTCATATTATTCTTAGATACCTAACTCCAGAAGTAATCTCTCTGCATTCCATCTTCAAGACCGATATGTTTTGCTGGTTGTAGAGACAATGTTTTCTCTTAACATTATTCCTTTTTTTGTTTCTTTTTTTTTTCCAGCTTGCCTTTACATTCCCAATCAGTTGTTTTTCTCTTTTGTTTCTTTGGTAAGATTTGTCTTCATAGATTTAAGGTTTTCTCTTCTGCTTATTATTTTTGCTGCGAAGGTCATAAATTCTTCTTTGACAATTTTTATTTCTCTTTTGATGGGAACATCTTGTTGAATTTCCATATTCTCTTGGGGATCCATATGATGAGGGATGGCTCCCTCCAGGTTCAGCAGGAATTCTGATCTTATCTAAGACCAGAAAACCTGCAATAGCGTCTGGAAAGAATTCAAGGTCTCAGGCTTAACTGGAGTGAGAGTTGTAGAAGTTTATTGTTACGCTTCCAGGAGAAGAGGGCAAGAGTCCTTTAGGGGACCTGCAAGTGAGAGGGGTACAGGCTTTTACTTTTAAAGGGTAGGGCTGCCTTTGTCAGGGATGGCGGGATGGAGGGAAGGGACCTCAATGCATAGAGAAAGGTTAGAGTTGACTGAGAGGAACTTGTGACTTTAGTGCATAGATAGTTTAGATGAGATTTGGCCAGACTGGAGGAGACAGGAGGCAAGAACAAAGGAGTATTTTGGCCAGACCTGAGGAGACATGAAGAGATTAAGTAAGGACAAAGGAGTCACAAGGTGTTCCCTAGGCCCGAGTGCATGCGGAAAAGGGATAGATTTTGAGTCTGGGAAAGGGATTTTACAGATTACAATTTTACAATACAAATTGCAGTTACAGTTGTACAAACTGGTTTTTCAAATTGATTTAGTCCCCAGGTACCCCATTAATTGGACCGAGGAAGTTTTTTATAAAGGACCTAAAAAGTGACCATTACTATTGTGAAGCAGAGCAAATATATTTTTCTTTTAGGTGAATGTAATATATTGATGAGTAAAGCTATGCTGTTATATAGAAATTTGAATTTTGGCAAAATGATTCTCTTTTTATAAACTTTCTCTCCCTCCCCCTTTTTGTTCAAATTTTAACTTATGTTGATGACTATAGTTTCAGTTAAAGTTAATTTAGAATAGATACCCACAGATTTTATGCTCCTCCTGTCCTCTAGTGGAGCTACTTACTTCTCCAAGTCCTTATTCCCTCTTCAAACAGTTTGATGTAGTTAAAAAAAAAAAAGATTTGGACCCTGGGAACCTTAAAATCTAATCCTGTCTCTGAGACCACCAGTGTGACCTTGGGCAAGTCACTTTATTCCTTCCAAACTTCAGTTGACTTACTCATAAAATGAAATAGCTGGCTTAGATGATCTCTAAAGTCCTTTCCAGATCTACATTCTGTTATTCTTTGGCCAGTTTTACAGATCCTTTGGTGTCACTGAGTGTTACTGTTAGCTGGTTTGGTTAGGTGGAAGAAAAGGGGAAATGGAGCAAGGAATTCAGAAAATAATAAAATGTGAGAAAAGAGATAGAATTCTCACCTTCATGAAGAAGCTTATGGAGTAAAATGTATGATTGTATGAATGAGCCATCTGACTTCTTCAGTCTCAGTTCTTTCCTCTGTAAAATGAAAGAGATATTTTTAGTTCTTACCCTTTGTAGAGTCTTTAAGCTAAGAATGATTTTTTACATTTTAAAATAGAATTGGGCTGAATTTGGCCTTGAACTGGTTTGCTGACACCCTGACCAATAGTATGATCTCAGCTACTTATGTTTCAGGGTTTTGGGGAGTATAATGCTTAAATACTGTAAATAGGAGTTGGTATATAGTCTTTGCTCTGTCATTTACTAGCAGATCAACTCTGTTAGTAACTCTAAAATGAAAGATTGAACTAGGTAATTTCTAAGATCTCTGCAGAATATTTTCTGTGTTTTTTTTTTCCCTATCAATGCTGATGGTTTGAAAGGCTTTTATTTGGAAGAGGAGTTAGAGCAGTAAGGTAGAATGGCTGGGTTTAAAACACCAAGGTCCAGGATTTGTACTTCTTTGGCAGGTAGAGACAACTGAATTTAGCACCTAGTTTGCAAGAATACCTCATTAAAATAGAAAATTATCAAATGCCATGCTCTTACCTATCCCAGCACTACCCTCTTCACTTTCCTAGGGGTGGCTTTCTTAGCCACTTCAGGAGGCTTCTGCAACCAGGGCTGGTGTCCATGTCCTTTCTGGGGACTTGTGTCCTGAAGTCTGAGTCTCACCTCCCACTCTGTCACTCCCCAACTCATTTTGTCTTTAAAAAATTGATTTGAGGATGCTTTTTCTGTTGCTTACCAAGGGATATCTGTAGCTCTAGTGATTACCAGGGCTGGGGAACGTGTGGCCTAGAGGCCACGTGTGACCCTCTAGGCCCTCAATTGTGGCCTTTAACCGAATCCAGACTTCTCAGAACAAAAAACTTCTGTGAAGTTTGGATTCAGCCAACACTTGAGGACCTAGAGGGCCACATGTGACCTGGAGGCTGCAGGTTCTCTACCCCTGGATTAGACTAATATGGAGATATAATTAGGATTAACAGGTAGAAGTTACAGGGGAAAATTTTTGTTCTGTGTGAGGAAAAACATAACAATTAAGAATTTTGGAAGACTCAACTGTTGGTGTATTCCCCATCACTGATTCTTCCAGGGGAGCCTGGATGTCCAGTTGTAAAGAGGGTTCCGTTCCAAGTGTGGGTTGAACTAGCCACCCTGGGAGGTTCTTTCCAACTCTCAGATTCCATGATCTTAACCTCACAATCTTAACCTTTCCCTTTGAGGGGAAAGTACTATGGAAACTGAAACTGAATGGAATTAAAGTCAAGAACTGCCTGATTTATCTTTATATCTTCTTCCAGGTCCTAGCTTGGTGGATTGAAGTGTAGAAATAACACTGTTAGAGACATAAAAGAACTAGATGGGGAATAGGCGATTAATAGCACTTTTCTCAATAGAAGGCAACATGGTGTAAAGGAAAGAATGGTGAGCTAGTAGCAGGAGCTCTGGCTGTGCCTCAGTTTCCATTTCTGTAAATTGGTGTTAGTGGTAATAGCCTTTGAGGCTTCTTCAAGCTCTGTTAATCTTAAATCACCTTAAAATTCTAAGAGCAATCTCAGTGGCAAGTGACGGTTCCTTCAGTCTGTATAGTGCATTGCACTCCCTTGTGGTAAGAAAATCATAAATACCATCTACTGCTTTTCTGCTGTTTACCCCATTAATATATTTAGTCTCAATTGCACACTGCAAGCCTTCCTACCTTTAACTTAATTTATACTTTTCTGCTGTTTATTACAGAACTTTTAATATAAATAAAAATTGGGATACTTTTTGAAAGCCTTTTTCAGTTATAATTTTGGTGCTGAATTTGGTTTGCATAAAATTGCAGACTTTTTGGAGTTGGAAGAGACTTCTAAGGGCCTAGTCCAACCCCAGATGAAGAATCTGAGACTCCAAAAGGTTAGGTGATTTGTTTAAGGTTATACAGCTAGTTAGTGGAAGAACTAGGGCTATACCCCTAGGATCTGTTTATTTTAATTCATGACTTTTCCTTGAATACCACACTGCCTCTCAAAAACTTTATACTTTGTCCTAAGTGACCTCTGAAGTCCTTTCTATTCCGATTTTTTAGGTGAATATTATTGAAAATATGAACTATAAATTTATTTTCAAAGTTTTATTAGTTTTTGGTAACACTTTTTTCCCCAAATGATTGGCTAAAAGGATGAGTCCTTCAGTGCCCATTTTACCTTAGCTACCTGTCTCTTGTAATGAACTTGAGGGAGGGTCAGGAATGGAGAGGTTTAGGGTAGACAGGGGGAGGGGTTGAGAGCATACATCCTGGATAAGCACAGAGCTGTCATTACCTATTTGATAATCCACTTAAACCAGAGATATAAATCAAAGGTGGCTAGCAATGACAGAACAGGGTTTCATAGAAGAAGCAATAGCTACAAATTTACCACATAGATTCTTGGTTAGAGAGCAAAATTAATTATTTTTTGTTCATTTCATTTTATTCATTGACAAATACCAGTTTGGGATAACAGCCCTCAGATGTCTTTGTAAAATAGTTTTCAAATAGCACAGACCTTACCCTGCAGAAGGCAATAGAATGAATATCAGACTTGGCATCAGAAAATCTGCGTTCAAAAAACTTGGATTCCAACTTTAACATTTAATAGTTTTGTGACTTTGAGTTTCCATGATTTCTTTAAGTTCCAGTTTCCTCATCTGTAAAGTAAGATAGTAATACTTACACTTTCTACCTTAATATAATATGCCGTAAGAATCAAATGACATATTGCAATATAAAGTGATCCAAAAATTTAAATTGCTATTGCATTTAGGCACGATGTATAACAATCTGGTTTGGCTCTGAAACACAGCTGATGTTCACAGGGAAGATGCTTAGAATTTCTTGATATTAAAGGAAAGGCACATTGAGGACAGCTGCAGTCTGTGACAATAATCACCTGAATTTTTTTTTGTCCTGATCCAGGATGTGCTACCACACATACTTTAAGGTCCACCGGGGAGCTGGTTACCTCTGACAGTACTTAAGACTCACATGAAAAGGTGCTTGAGTTTAAACTTTTATAGTCAGGATGACAAAGGGAACGGGAGCCTTTATTAATGAGTGTACCTGTCTAAAATAAACATAATCTGGGAATCTTTGGATACATCAACCTTAAATAAGTTAAAGCAAGCTGTACATAGAGGTTGGAAAAATAGTTTGGTGCTCACTGGTTATAGTTGTGATCTCCATCAAGTCATTCTAGCTCTTTCTGTCCATGGAAGGACATCTACTCTCTTCAGCCTGAATTATCATACCTCTGAGTTGTACTTTCTGTAGATGGGAGTGTTTATTGGATTATTGGATGGATGAAAATCCAATAATCCCTCACTAATATTTTATTCCACCTCACTATTGTATAGAGGGGCTTGTGTTCAGGAAACAGAATGAAAGTCCTGGACAGTTTCACTGAGCTAAAAGAGCATTGACCATGTGTTCTAGGGTGAGTTCCTTTGTTGTGGGATGGGTTTCATTCAGTCTTACAGAGGCTTATTACTGAAGCTGGTAGATTTTAGAATGAGTTGGCAGAAGGAACACACTGAAAATTGAAGGGTCAAGAATAGAATTTTCAGTTGATTGAGATGTCTGAGCTTAAGATCGTTAATACAAACTAAATGCTTAGTTAACATTTCATCTCAATCCTTGAAATAGTTGGGTAAGTGAAGTGCTTAATTTCTTTGTAAATATCCTCATTGCATTTTATAGTCCTGATCATTCTACCAGACTCTTTTTAGGGCCCTTCTTGGTATAGACCAGCGATGGGGAACTCTAATGCCAAACACAGCAGCATACCTAAAAACTGCTGCTGTGAATAATTTCAAGGGTCTAATCGCATAGTATAATGAACTCTCTATTCATTAAGCAATAAATTAAAGTATAACATTCACAACAACATAACAACTTATTACTAAGGTGACCACATAGTCTTAAACAAAACATATCATTTAGTATCTTACAGTGTTCCTCAGAATCCCCACACAACACATGTTATTGCATTCATTAGCATTCCCCAAAATATTTGTTTACACAATTAAGGTATCCCAGGCCAGGGTCTTCCCTAGCACAACATATCATCCTTAAGGGGTAGCAGAAAATACAAACACCATCTACCCCCAGGTCATAGTAAGTCACAATCTCCTCAATCAATACACAGTGTCCTCCCTCATCCTGACTTGAGACTGACTTCCAAACCCTATGGCTCCTCCTCACTGGGCTGACCACTCCAGTTCTTGCCTGGGTTCACACACAGGCAACTCTCTGCTTCCTGTTCTTTGTCTCAGCTCACAGGGACTGCTCCACTCCAAGCTCTTCCTGCTTCTGCCTGACAGCAGTCTCCAGGAGCTCCTGCCTGCAGCATCTGTTTCTAGGAAAATAAAGCTTAACAGGGCTACAACAATATTTACTTACACACATTACCAGCACCATCATCTCAGTTAACTTTAACAGTTCTTAAAAGGGGCTTAAGTTAAGCCTCCTTCCTATGTGTGGATCTCTGCTCTTCAGCTCAATTCACTCATAAAGACCAATAGACAGGACTTCTGTCTGAGGAATTAACACAGATTGACAGAGGGAGTGTTGACATCACAAATGCTCTTTCTGTTAGCCCCCCCCTCCCCCAAGTAAGTTCCCCTGGCCTGCTCACGTTCTCTCCTCTCTCTCAGCTCTTCTTCTCTCTTTCCTCTCTCTCCAGGCAATATGATATATACTGTTTCCAATCAAAGGCAGCAAAAAATCCTACTTTGCTCACCATTACAGGAAACTTTGACCTGGAGTTCCACATGTAGCCCCCTATAGGTCCTCGAGTGTGACCTTTTGACAGAAAGAGGCAAAAGACAGTCCTTGCCCTCAAGGAGTTTACAATTTAATGGCAGAGACAACAAGCAAACAAACACAAAGAAACAAGTTATATACAGGAGAATAGAAAATAATTATAAGGGAGAAGGCATTAGAATTAAGAATTCTTAGAGAAGATGAGGTTTTGGTTGGTGCTTGAAGGAAGCCAGGGAAGCCAGGAGGCATAGATGTGGAGGCAGGGCATCCTAGGCCCAAGAGACAGCCAGAGAAGATGTCTGGAGTTGAGATCTGAAGTGTCTTTGAAGAGCTCTGTAACCTGGGCCTAGTAGTACATGCATGTAATCCTGCTAATGGGAGGCTGAATTGTAGAATCTTTTGCGCTCAGAAGATATCAACTATAGTGGGCTTAGCTGATTGATTCTGTGTCTGAATTGAACTTGATATTAATATGGTGAGTTCCCAGGGCCACCAGTTGACTTGAGGAGGCATGAACTGACCCAAGTCAGAGACAGAGCAGGTAGAAGCTCCAGTACAATCAAACTGGGATGGGTCCTGTGAGTAGTCCTTGCATTTCCTGCCTGGACAATATAGGGGAACCCAGCCTTTTTGTTGGTTTTGTTTTGTTAAAGTACTGAACAATTTCTTAAAGGTAATCTAGCCTCTATTCATCCTCTTGTTCATTTCTGGGTCATTGGTTTTATTGTACATTGTGAATTTCTCTCCACAAGACAGTGGAAAGAACAAAGCCCACCATTGACCCTTAATACCCAGGTGACCATGGGCAAGTTATTTAACCTTCGTGAACCCTGTTCTTAATGTCCTTTGTTGTGGTGGCATGCACCATTAGCAAATCCGTATCTCCCTGTTTTATGGCTTATAAGCCAGAGGGTCTTTAAACAAAGTATTTCTGTTACTGAATTGTATAGAATCACAGAATTTTAAAATTGGAAGTGGCTGTAGAATTATCTAATCTAATCCATCCGTACCTGAAGGAATCTGTATTATAACATATATAACAAATGGTCATCTTACTTGTATTCAAAGACCTTCAGTGATGTACAACCCATCACTCCCAAAGCATCCCATTTCACTTTTGTGTAGGAATCATTGCCTTTGTAACTTCTGCATTTTGCTTCTGATTCTGCCCTCTGGGGCCAAACAGAACAAGTTTATTCTTTCTCACATGATAGACCCCTGCAAATATTTGAACACAACTTTACATATCAAAATCCTCAAATCTGTTTTTCTTAACAGACTTGTCTGACCATGCCTCCTCCCATCCTGTATTTATGCACTTGCTGTTTTGAACCTGAGTATGAGTTTTTATTTGTGTTTGTTGAATTTCATCTTTTTACATGTAGTTCAGTTTTCTTGTCTGTCAAGATCTTTTTAGATCCTAACTTTGTCATTTAGTGTATAAGCCATTTCTCTCAGCTTTATGTCTTCTAAGAATTTGATAAGCATGAAATCTATGTCTTTACCCAAGTCATTGATGAAAATGTTAAATGGGACAGGGCCAACCACAGAATCCTTGGGGTACTCCACTACAGACCTCCTGCCACATTGAGACTGAAACATTGGCGGTTACTCTTTGAGTCTAGACATTCAGCAAAATCTCACTCTTTCTAGTTGTTATCCTCTAGTTTGCATCTCTATCTTTTCTAGACTAATGTGAAATCACTTTATCAAGGCTTTCCTAAAATGTAGGTAGTTTTCTTCTTAGCTCCACACTGTAATTGATGGCAAAAAAAAGTGAATGAAAAAAATATATATATTTTATCTTTTTGGAGGGGAAAGGCAGGGCAGTTGTAGTTAAGTGACTTGCCCAAGGTCACATGGCTGGTTTATATATCTGAGTCCAGATTTGAGCTCAGGTCCTCCTGACTCCAAGGCTGGTGCTCTATTCACTTCACCACCTAGCCACCCAGTGAAAATCTTTATTAATTTTTAAAGCAATCGGGGTTAAGTAACTTGCTCAAGGTTACACGGCCAGTTATTTCTGGGTGTGGTGCTGAGTATCTGAGCCCAGATTTGATCTCCAGGTCATCCTGACACTGGAGCCAGTGCTCTTACTCACTGTGCTACCTGGCCACCCCTAAGCAATTGGGGTTAAGTAACTTGCTCAAGGTTACACGGCCAGGTGTTTCTGGGTGGGTGCTAAGTGTCTGAGCCCGGGATTTGATCTCCAGGTCATCCCAACACTGGAGCTGGTGCTCTTACTTGCTGTGCTACGGCCTCCCCACCCAGTGAAAATCTTGACACCAATCTTTTACATTTGTGGTTTATTTATTACCTGCCTTCTACTCTTCAATTTTAAAATTCCCTCTGGATGAGTTTGCTTAGTTGGAGTTTCTCACCAGACTTTTTATAAACTGCCTTTTTTTCCTCCATGCTGCTTGCATCTTTCACTATGCTCCTTTTTAAGGCTTTATAAGTGAACTGATCTTCTAAATTCATTCTTCCCCATAATTCTCCATTTGGGTAAGGTAATTCAAGTTTTGTTAACTGATTGTTTTTAAGGTCCTTTTTGTCTCCTTGTAATAATTCATTTATAAAATTTTAATGTGCTTAGGAAATGGTGATAGGCCATCTTAAAGTCTCTGAAAAATCATTTTTTTTTTAGCATCATCACCTTGCTGATTTAATTTGTATCATATACAAATTGTTGCAACAACAAAAAGTTGTCTCAGTTGGGTGCCAGATTTTCTCATTTTTATTTTTCTAATATTGGTATTGATTTTGTTCTTTGCTGTAAATTTGTTACCTAACTATATACATACCTTATTTGGAAATAACTTGTACATCAATAATTAATCATTTTTTTCCTGTTGAAATGTAACCTTTATTTTTGTAATGTTATTTAGTACTTCACTATATGAAATACCTCCCTCTATATACATAATTTCAGAGTAGTCTATGGTCTCTTATTTCTTACTTCTGAACTATATTTTTTAAAGTATTTTTCCCCATCTTCCCTTATGCTTGAATTGAAGCCTCCAAGTATCAAAATATATTTTGATTTCATTTGAAAGGGCCTTTTCAAGTTCTTCTTTGAATTTCTCTACTGTCTCATTCTTTCCAACAGAAATTGGTACATAAGTGATAGTTATTTTTTTAGTTGTTTTTTGAAAATGCTTAGGGGCAGCCAGGTAGCACAGCGAGTAAGAGCACTGGCTCCAGTGTCGGGATGACCTGGATCAAAATCCGGGCTCAGATACTTAGCACCTACCCAGAAACACTTGGCCGTGTAACCTTGAGCAAGTTACTTAACCCCGATTGCTTAAAAAAATAAAATGCTTATCATATCACCAAGTATCTCATTAAATGATGTTTCTTGTTGCTCTCGGACACACGGTGACATGAGCACTGACAACATCATTTGCTTCTCCAAGGAGAACCTGTGACCCATTCTTGCCATTTTGGTTCCATTCTTTCCTATGGCTTCCTTTTTTTTCGGTTTCATTTACAGTGAAGATGTCAAGATTTATTTGATTCAGTTTTTTGTGTATTATGTTTATTTCTTGGACATTGTAGTAGGATCCTGCATGTTACCAACAGCTAAATTAATGCTGAGATAGTCTAAAAATCACACAATTCTCTTGCTCTCTTTTTTGGCTTTTTGGAGGGGGGAAAAAGCAGGGCAATTGGGGTTAAGTGACTTGCCTGAGATCACACAGCTAGTAAGTGTTAAGTGTCTGAGGCCTAATTTGAACTCAGGTCCTCCTGACTCCAGGGCCAGTGCTCTATTCACTGAGCCACCTAGCTGTCCCAATCACAAATTCTTAGCCCACTTTGACCCCTTTTTGGTCATTCTGTCATCATCACTGTAGAAACAGATGGGGCAGCATGGGATTGAGGGCCATTTTACATTTTCCTTTGTTCCGTGTTTTGCAATGGTCCACAGGTCTTTCCGAACCTATCCAAACTGATCTTTGGAAAGTAGACAGCCTATCCAGTGTCAAATTTGTGTGTACAAAGCTCTCTTGGAAATGATTTTAAACTAATTTTATTGGTTTGTTTTTTTTTTAAGGTATCTTGCAATATATTCAGAACTCTCCCTCCCAGTGACAGCAATGAATTTGATCCAGAAGAAGATGAACCTACCCTTGAGGCATCATGGCCACATTTACAGGTATTAAATTGCATTAAAAGATATAGGAGTGGTTTCATTATTTCTTTAATTGATGAAAATTGATGTTCTTTTCAGTTTTTAGTCATCAGGATTTAGTTACTACTTGTTCATTTAACAGGTAGATTATTTACTTGTTTTTCTATTCAATAAGATTTCTAAGAGAATAAAATGAACATTACCAGTTGTTGTTTTTTTCAGGACTTTAATTTGAGTCTTTTTATTCTTGCAGAGTGAATCAAAAATCTCTGCTCCAGGAGCTTCAGCACATTATCAGATTGTAGGTTCTAAGCATTTGTTTTAAAGTAACTCAACCTGATGTTCCAGAGCTTCAAATTTGAATAAAATTAGCACTTATTTGAACATGACAAGATGTATTCATTAAATACCATAGGTGATAGAATCCATTTTTCCATGGGTGCATTAGGATTATTAAGAAAAATCATAAAGAAATTTGCTGTCTGGGATCTCTAGGCTTTTTTTTCCCTTACAAATCCTGACGGTATTACTTGTGTCGTCTCACTAGAGAAAGGAACAGTTGAGTGACAACAGGATATATGAGTGATCATCACTCTTTTGCACCAGTTGGGAAATGCTTCCCAATTTTTTTCAGTCTGCCGCACCTAAAACGGAATCAATTGTGTTCCCCTGCCCTCCCCACCCAATATATTCCCTTTCAAACTCTCTCAGATAACATGTTTCTCCACATTATATCTGTGTAGTTTGTATGTACACATGTATACCAGTCATTCTCTATTCCCTTTCCATCATGGTTTCCTTGACATTTTTTATCTTGACATTTAAAAAAAATCATGGAGTAAGGAAATCAAGATGCTGTTAAGACACCTGCAGAGTGACCTAAAAAGTCCTGATATGTTGTTTGGGAAGTATTTAAAAATTTAGAGAAAGAAAAATGTTAAGAATTTTGCTGCTTTTAATTTCATAAATGTTTACATAAATTTACATATCTGTCTCTTGAACAAATTTCATAATTTTTGGAAGAATTCAACCATATTATTATCCCAGTAATACAAAAATTCCAGAGAGATACCCTTTGGGCTTCCTAGCTTTTTCTATAGGTTCCTCTGGAATTGTAAAGAAACCCTAAGTGGGATATGTGGTACATGTTTGGCAGGGGCTCCTAAATATTATTATAAGTCTGAGTCTTATGTTTTATACTGCTTTCCTACTTTACTTACTCTGAAAAGAATTTTTTAAAAGGATAATCCTCTGGGAAAAATCTCAATTGCATATTTAGAACTGGAAAGGACCTTAGAGATCATTTAGTCTCCCTACTCCATTTTATGGATTAGGAAACAAGCCCAGACAATACAAATATTTTACCCATTGTCCCACAGGTATTAAGAAGAACTAAGGTTGGAGCTGAAGTCCTCTGACTTGAAATCCAGCTCTTTCTACTGCATTGAAGTGGGAAGCTTTATTTTATAGCTTTTTCTTCCTCCAGAGAAGTCCTCTGTGTTCCTATTGTTCAGCTTTTTAAATATTTTTCCGCATTAATGACTTTAAAATGATTCTTATCCTTCCCACTTTTGAAATAGTTTTACAAATTACTGAGCCAACTTATTCTCTCATATGTTGCCGAGGCTAAAAGAAATGAGATTTCCTTCTTGGGCTAGGTAGTTTGCATTTTGTGTGTGTGTGTGTTCCTTTTTGCATTCTGTCCCCACCTCTCTTCCACCTCCCAAGGAGAGAGACTAAGTTTTGCAAATTAGAGTCTTGTGCTAAAAAATAGGCCTTAGCATTTCAAGTAGTAGATTTTTTTTTACTAACTTCTTACCATTAAGGGAGCACTTTCTGGTTCAGGTTTAAGATTAAGAATAAGAGATCCTGAAGTCTTTCCCTTAGTTTGGCATGAAATATTCATGAGGTACCTTGAAAACATAATTTATTTATTTATTTTTAAAGCAATCGGGGTTAAGTAACTTGCTCAAGGTTACAGGGCCAGTTATTTCTGGGTGTGGTGCTGAGTATCTGAGCCCGGATTTGATCCAGGTCATCCCGACACTGGAGCCGGTGCTCTTACTCACTGAGCCACCTGGCCGCCCTGAAACATAATTTATTTTTTGATTCCATCCTTCTTTCTGATAATGTGAAGATTTGCCTTTGAGGTTCTTAGGCAAAATTTATTGCTTAAGTGCAAAATGCTTTTTGGTATGTATTAATAAATATAGCCAAGCTTTTATACTAAACTATTAAAAATCATAATTGATTTCAGGGAACCAGAGGGCAGAGAGAATGCATTTCCAATTATATTAGAAACCCTTACCATCCAGTGAGTGAGTTTTGCAAGATGAGAGCATGGGAGCTGGCAAATGATGCGACTGTCCTTATTAGGGTCATTTGCACAGGCTCACTTACTTTTGCATAATTAATAGTTGTTCAAAGATCATAGTATAATGAGTCAAAGAAAGTTTTTTCCTTTGAAGTGTTGAGACCTAGAGGCATTTTTTTTTTTTATTAGCATGACAACATTGGGACCAAAAAGCATAGATTACTGGGGTGGGAGTGGTGGAGGAGAACTTAGGAGAGAAGCTCTTAATTTATGGAAAATTGAAATAGGGGAAAATGGTGGGGTTTTTTGCCAAAATATAATAAGACTTCCATGAGCATATATTAGAACTAATACTCAAGTTCCTTTCTACTACTGAATGCTGCAGGTTGCTGTAAAACCCCCTCCATATTTCCAGGTCAGGACTGATATTACTGCTCCAGTCACTGATGTGGAAAGGGAGCTAGAAACATGGCTGGCTATGTGCCTATCTATAGGTTTTAATTTAACAGACTCAAATCACAAATACTGTAGTGGAATGTTAAACACCTCCGAACATAGTGAAACATCTTTACCCCAGTTTATTGTGTGTGTCTCAGATCCTTCACAATATATCAAAGCAGTTCTGTGAGCAAAGTTGATTTAATGTCACTTCTGTGCTGGTAAGAAAACCAGTCATAAGAAAGGCAAAAATGATGTGATTGGCTTCTAGCTTCTCTGGGGTTCTAAATCCCAGTCCCAGTCCACTCTTTGTGCTCTGCTGCTTACATTTTTCTTTTTAGTATATCTTATTTCAGAACTCATTGTACTCTGTCTGTTGCAGCTTGTATATGAATTTTTCATACGATTTTTGGAAAGCCAAGAATTCCAACCCAGCATTGCCAAAAAATACATAGATCAGAAATTTGTATTACAGGTAAGAAAATTATTTGTTCAAATTAATTATATATTTGTCACTGTTGTGTTTTGTTTCTTTGCTATTGAACTTAGTATGGGTAAATGGTCAAAGGTTTGTTCAGGACAGGCAAGGGGATACCAACTAATTTTCTACCTCAATAGATATATATGTGCATACATATGTGTCCATATATATATAAAAATGTGTATGTGTTATACACACACATGTGAATTTCCATTGTATTCTATTCAGTGCGGCATCTCCCTTAATTCACTGCATTGGATTTCTGCAGTTTCCTTATATAGGTTGTTTAATTATAAAGTAATTTCTCATGTATAGCTCTAGTCTCTCATGAACCTTTGTTATTTTAAAACCTATTATTCAAATAAGGATTCTTACGGGTCTCTTGTATGGGTCTTTTGAAACTGAACATTTGATCTGCAGCGTTTGACTAGAAAGCATAAATAAAATGTTTTAAATAATAGGAGTTAAAACTGTTCTGTAGTTCCTTTTTCCTTTTAGGAAGCAGCACACCTTCTTGGTAGGAAGCAATATTATAAATCTTTGGCAGTTTCCTTAGAAGGATTAACCCTCTCTTGGACAGTTAGAAATCTTTGGTTGTAGGGGCAGCCAGGTATCACAGTGAGTAACAGCACCGGCTCCAGTGTCGGGATGACCTGGGGATCGAATCCTGGGTTCAGACACTTAGCACACACCCAGGAACCCTTGGCCGTGTAACCTTGAGCAAGTTATTTAGCCCCAATTGCTTAGGGGCGGCCAGGTGGCTCAGCGAGTAAGAGCACCGGCTCCAGTGTGGGGATGACCTGGGGATCAAATCCGGGCTCAGATACTCAGCACCATACCCAGGAATAACTGGCCGTGTAACTTTGAGCAAGTTACTTAACCCTGATTGCTTTAAAAAAAAAAAAAAAGAAATCTTTGGTTGTAAAACTTAATGCTTTATAAATTATAATGACCAAGATTGGCTCCATAGAGGAGTTATGAAAATCCATCTCCCTGCTTAAAGGTGGGGAACTGTGGATATGAGATAATGTATATGCTGTCAGACATGTTCACTGTGTTGGTTGGCTTTGCTCAATTGTTTTTTCCATTTTTAATCCTTATTATAAGAGAAGGCCCACTGGGTGAGGAGGAATGGAGGATATATTCAGAAATAAATATGATAAAAAATGAAAAACATCAATAATTTTTTTAAACTATCTAAAAATTTTAGATTGGATTTTTACAGACCTTTGGGGTTCAGAGCCTGTAAGTTAAGGCTAACTCTTCCTATTTGTCCTTATCTTAGGACTCCTTACAGTTCTGGGCCAGTTCTTTCACTTTAGGCCCCGGCCTAACAGACAGTGAGGTCCATTGTCAATAATTTTCACCTCTTAGGAAAAAGGGCAAATTAGATATAGTATTTAGAAAAGAACAGATACCCTTCACTGTAAGGCAACAGAATTTCATATGTACAGACTTTAATAACAGTCAACAAGTTTTTGTAAGCATCTCATTATGTCAGGTACTGAGGACAAAACTGCAGAGAATGAGGAAAATAAGTAAACAAGATTGAGTGACTTGCCCAGGGTCACAAAGCTAGTAAGTGTTTTAGGCCAGATTTGAACTCAGAAAGATGAGTCTTCCTGATCCAAGCCTTAGTGCTCTATCCACTGCACCACCTAGCTGTTCTTTATACTAAGCTGTTTTAATTTTGAATATGGCAATTATCAACACCTCTTGGTGGAGGGGAGCTCCTCAATACTTTTTAAGAGTATAAAGAGGCGAGACTAAGAGGCAGGCCCGGAAAGCCCCTGATCAACTCACAGGGCAAGTTGTCCCACCAACCACAAGGGCCACTACCAGGCCTATCACCAAAGGGCTGGGACTGGAAAGACCCAGGTTAGAACCAAATACAGGGGCCCCAGTCCTGGACAGCAAATACTCCTGGGGCTACCACTTCATAGCCCAGAAATTTAAAAAATAAAAAAAGCCCCTATCAGGACCTCCAAAGACCAGAATGGCAGAGTGAACCTCACCTGCTCCTACGGCGCCGCCCCCCCCCCCCCCCAAAACATAGTAACTCTTGCCCCAGGGCAAAACCCTCTGCAGTAAAGGCTTGGGATCCCTAGAGGAAGGGCGTGGCTAGGACCCTGCCTCAAAATGGATAGAAAGCAGACTACAAAGATAAAGACTCTGGAGTCCTACTATCCTCAGAGGGAGGAACCAAACTCTGGGAGACAATGTGGACTCCACACCCAAAGCTGAAACATCAACAGGGAATGGGTCCCAAGCACAGGAAGCTCTCCAAGATGAGATCAAAAGGAACTTTGAAAACCGAATGAGAGAGATAGAAGACAAAATGAATAATTCTCTCAAAACCAAAATAGCAGAATTAGAAAAACATTATAATGAAGAAAGCATCTCTCTAAAAAGAAAAGTGTATGATATAGAAAAGGAGCTCCAAAAATTAACCAAGGAAAATGATTTGCTAAAAACTAGAATCAACCAAATTGAAACAAATAACTCTATGAGGAACCAAGAATTAGTCAAACAAAACAACAAGAATGAAAAATTAGAAAAAGAGGTAAAATACCTCAAAGAAAAAATAACTGACCTGGAAAACAAATCCAGGAGAGATAATCTGAGAATCATAGGCCTACCAGAAAATCATGATGAAAAAATGAGCCTGGACAACATTCTCCAAGAGCTCGTTAAGGAAAACTGCCCTGAGATACTAGAATCTGAGGGTAGAGTAGAAATCAAGAGAATCCACCGGACACCTGCTGAAAGAGATCCCAAACTGAAAAATCCTCGAAATGTTGTGGCCAGACTCCAGAACTACCAGATAAAAGAGAAAACACTTCAAGAGGCCAGAGAGAAACAATTCAAATATTGAGGGCCCACAGTGAGGATTGCACAGGATTTGGCAGCCTCTACACTGAAAGATCGGAGGCAGTGGAATGCAATTTTCTGGAAGGCAAAAGAGCTCAGGTTACAACCAAGGATCATATACCCAGCAAGACTGAGTGTATTCTTCCAGGCAAAGAGATGGTCATTCAACTATATAACAGAGTTCCAGACCTTCCTGATAAAAAAGCCATAACTCAATGGAAAATTCAACATCCAATTACAAGATACAAGAGTGACATACAAAGTCGAACAAGGAAAATACACACACACCCTGCTATTTGATAAGAAAAAACTGGTTATAGACAAGTAGAGGGTATGAGTATAAAGTATACAAAATGACAATTAAAAAAAATCTTATTAAGGGCTACAAAGGGACTGCAATGGAAGAAAGAGAATGAATGAAGTGGAAAAGGGTAAATTATGCCACACAAAGAGGCATAAAAACTGTAGAGCAGAGGAAAAGAAGGGAGGGAGATGGGAATCATATGAGCTTTTCCCTCATTGGTTCTGGTGCAAGGAGGGAATAACAACCAGTTAAGCATAGGACTCTATGGAAAAGAAATGCAAAAAGTATCATTTTAGAGGGAGAGAAGGGAGGGAGAGGAGCTTCGCATGAGATTTGTTCCTGTCACTCTTGGTACGAAGAAGAAATAACATACTTCATTAAGTATAAAAATATCCTACAGGCAGGAGGAATATCCTACAGGAGGGGGAAAGGGCTATGAAGGGGGGGGGTTAGTAGGGAGGGAAGAAGTAAGGGGAAAGGGGAGGAAAAGGGAGGGGGGCTGATAAGGGAATACTGAGGGAGGCGGTGGTTAAAAGGAAAACTATTAAGGGAGAAAGGGGGGGGAAATATGAACATTAACAGGGGCGGGAATAGCATGGAGGGAAAGAAATAAATAACAATCATAACTGTAAATGTGAATGGAATGAACTCTCCCATAAAACGGAGACGGATAGCAGAATGGATTAGAAATCATAATCCTACAATATGCTGCTTACAAGAAACACATATGAAACAGAGAGATACACACAGGGTAAAGGTAAAATATATCATGCCTCAGCTAAAGTATAAAAAGCAGGGGTAGCAATCCTTATCTCAGATAAAGCAAAAGCAAAAATTGACCTAATTAAAAGAGATAAGGAAGGAAACTATATCCTGTTAAAAGGCACCATCGAGAATGAAGCAATATCATTACTTAACATATATGCACCAAGTGGTATAGCATCCAAATGAGAAGGTAAAGGAATTAGAAGAAGAAATAGATAGCAGAACTATACTAGTAAGAGACCTCACTCTCACCCTCTCTGAACTTGATAAATCTAACCTCAAAATAAACAAGAAAGAAGTTAAGGAGGTGAACAGGATTTTAGAGAGGATAGGTATGATAGATCTCTGGAGAAAACTGAATGGGGATTAAAAGGAATATACTTTCTTCTCAGCGGTTCATTGCACATACTCAAAAATTGACCATGTTCTAGGGCATAAAATCCTCACAATTCTATGCAGTAAGGCAGAAATATTAAATGCATCCTTTTCAGATCATGATGCAATAAAAATTATATGCAATAAAGGGCCATGGAAAGACAGCCTAAAAACTAATTGGAAATTAAACAATTTAATCCTAAAGAATGAGTGGGTCAAACAAGAAATTATAGAAACAATCAGTAATTTCATTCAAGAGAATAATATTAATGAGATAACATACCAAAATTTGTGGGATGGATTAAAGGCAGTTCTTAGGGGAAGTTTTATATCCCTGAGTGCATACATGATTAAATCAATGAATTAGGCATGCAATTGAAAAACCTAGAAAAAGAACAAATTCAAAATCCCCAATTAAATACTAAATTAGAAATATTGAAAACCAAAGGAGAGAATAATAAAATTGAAATTAGGAAAACTATTGAATTAATAAATAAAACTAAGAGCTGGTTTTATGAAAAAAAAAAAAACCCAACCAAATTGATAGACCCTTAGTCAACATGATAAACAAAAAAAGAAGGAAGAAAACCAAATTATGAGTATCAAAAATGAAAAGGGTGAATCTATCTCTAATGAAGAGGAAATCAAAACAATAATTAGAAATTATTTTTCCCAATTGTATGCACATAAATTTGACAGTTTTAGGGAAATGGATGAATATTCACAAAAATGCAAGTTGTCCAGATTAACTGAAGAAGAAGTAAATTACTTAAATAACCCCATCTCAGAAAAAGAAATTTAACAAGCCATCAGTCAACTCCTTAGGAAAAAATCTCCAGGGCCAGATGAATGTACTAGTGAATTCTATCAAACATTTAAAGAAAAATTGATTCCAATACTCTACAACCTAATTGGGAAAATTAGTGAAGAAGGAGTGCTACCAAATTCTTTTTATGACAAAAATATGGTACTGATACCTAAATCAGGAAGAGATAAAACAGAGAAAGAAAATTATAGACCAATCTCCCTCATGAATATGGATGCAAAAATTCTAAATAAAATACTAGCAAAAAGACTACAGCAACTTACCTCAAGAATAATACACTTTGATGAGGTAGAATTCCAGGAATTCAAGGATGCTTTAACATTAGGAAAACCATCAGTATAATTGATCATATCAACAATAAAACTAGCAGAAACCACATGATCATCTCAATAGATGCAGAAAAGGCTTTTGACAAAATACAACATCCATTCCTATTAAAAACATTAGAAAGTATAGGAATAAACAGAGCCTTCCTTAAAACAGTAGGTAGCATCTATTTAAAGCCATCAGCAAGTATTATATGTAATGGGGAGAAGGTGGAAGCATTTCCCATAAGATCAGGGGTGAAACAAGGGTGTCCACTATCACCCCTCTTATTCAATCTGGTACTAGAAATGTTAGCAGTAGCAATTAGAGAAGAAAAAGAAATCAAAGGAATCAAATTAGGCAGAGAAGAGACCAAGCTATCACTCTTTGCAGATGATATGATGATATACTTACAGAATCCTAGAGAATCAAGTAAAAAACTACTTGAGACAATAAATAAATTTGGCAAAGTTGCCGGATATAAAATAAACCCACATAAATCCTCGGCATTCCTATATATTTCCAAAGAAATTCAACAGCAAGAGATAGAAAGGAAATCCCCTTTAAAGTTACTGTAGACATTATAAAATATTTGGGAATCTACCTGCCAAAACAAACCCAGGATCTATATGACCACAACTACAAAAACTTTTCACACAAATAAAGTCAGATCTAACTAATTGGAAAAATATCAATTGCCCGTGGCTGGGTCGAGCTAATATAATAAAAATGTCAATTTTACCTAAATTAAATTATATATTCAGTGCCATACCAATTAATTTACCAAAAAAACTACTTTATAGAGCAAGAAAAAATAGTAACAAAATTCATTTGGAAGAATAAATGGTCCAAAATATCAAGGGAATTAATGAAAAGAAATGCTAGGGAAGGTAGACTAGCTATACCAGATTTCAATTTGTGTTATAAAGCAGCAGTCATCAAAACTACTTGGTACTGGCTGAGGAATAGAGCAGTGGATTAATGGAATAGATTAGGCACACGAGATTCAGAAGTCAACAACTATAGTAATCTATTGTTTGATAAACCCCAAGACCCCGGTTTTTGGGATAAGAACTCACTATTTGACAAAAATTGCTGGGAAAACTGGAATATAGTATGGCAGAAACTGCGCATAGACCATTATCTAACACCATATACCAAAATCAAGTCTAACTGGGTGCATGATCTAGGTATAAAGGTTGATACTGTAAGCAGTCTTGGAAAACAAGGAATAGTTTACCTGTCAGATTTGTGGAGAGGGAAAGACTTTATGACTAAACAAGAATTAGAGAACATTATAAAATGTAAAATGGATAATTTTGACTACATGAAATTGAAAAGTTTCTGTACAAACAAAGCCAATGTAACCAAGATTAAGAGGGAGGTGGGAAATTGGGAAAGAATCTTTACAACCTATGTCTCTGACAAAGGACTCATTTCTAAAATATACAGAGAATTGAGTCAAATTTATAAGAATACAACTCATTCCCCAATTGATAAATGGTCAAAGGATATGAACAGGCAATTTTCAGAGAAAAATTAAAGATATCTATAAGCACATGAAGAAATGCTCTAAATCACTATTGATTAGAGAAATGCAAATCAAAACAACTCTGAGGTACCACATCTCACCAGTCAGATTGGCTAAGATGACAAAACAGGAAAATTACAAATGCTGGATAGGATGTGGGCAAATTGGAACACTAATGCAATGCTGGTGGACTTGTGAACTGATCCAGCCTTACTGGAGAGCAATCTGGAATTATGCCCAAAGGGCTATAAATAATTTCATATCATTTGACCCAGGAATTCCACTCCTAGGGTTATATCCCAAAGAGATCATTGAAGTGGGAGAACGACCCACAGGTACAAAAATGTTTATAGCAGCTCTTTTTGTGGTGGCAAAGAATTGGAAATTAAGGGGGTGCCCATCAATAGGGGAATGGCTGAACAAGTTGTGGCATATGCATACTATTGTGCTATAAGAATCGAGGTGCAGACGGTCTCCATAGTAACGTGGGAGGCTTATACGAACTGATGCTGAGTGAGAAGAGTAGAACCAGGAGAAATTTGTACACAATTACAGACACAACGTATGTGTGATGACCAACTTTGATAGAATGGACTCTTCTCAGCAATGAAGTGATATAAGTCAATCCCAAAAGACACATGATGGAGAGAAATGTGTACATCCAGAGAAAGAACTAGAAAGAACTGAGTTTATATCCAAATGGAAGCAAAATACCTGATCTTTTTCCTTTTCTTGTTTGGTTTTGTGTCCTCTTTACCATTTTTCATTCCATCTGTTACAATCCATCTTTATAACATGACTAATGTACAATGTGAAAGTATTTACAGATCCTGTACTTGAGTATATGACATCATGGCGGGGACAAAATGTGAAACTCAAGGAATTGTGGAATTGAATCCTGTCAACTAAAAGCAAACAAATTAATTAAAATATTTTTTAAAAAGAGTATAAAGGGGCCCTAGAGCAAATAAAATATTGGTGTATTCTTACATGAAACTTATCAGAAAACTATTCCCAATTAAATTAACTTCTTCCTTCTATCCCACCCATAAAAGCAAACTCACCAAACCCCCTTCATCCTCGTTCCAGTATAACATTCATTTTTCTTAATTTTTCATGGGCAGCTGACAGAATTCATACTTGATTTGAAAAAAGAAAGAAAGAAACCTAACAACAAAGTTATTTCATAATATCATAGATTATGGGATTTTGTAGGCAATCTAGTCCAAGTCTTTCATTTTGCAGGTAATTTAATTGAAGGATCCTAGAGGCAGCTAGGTGATATAGTTGAGATAGGGTACATTGCGTTCAAATAAGGTAGGCCTGAGTTTAAATTCTATATCAGTTACTTGGTAGTTGTGTTATCCTGGGCAAGTCAGATAACTTCTGTGTATCTGTTTCCTCGTCTGTAAAATGGTGATAATAATGGGGTTGTTGAGGATAAAAGAAGACAATATTTGTAAAGTTATATCCTGTACTCTATGAATGTTAGCCCTTATTAAGTACATTATTAGTGATTTTTTTTTTACATCAACACAATTTCTCCCAATATACCATCTCTTGCCTTTCTCAGAGAGCTATCTCATGTAACAAATAATATATTTTTTTTGATAGAGGGAGGGTGGGGTAATTGAAGTGACTTGTCCAAGGTCACATGGCTATTAAGTATTAAGTGTCTGAGGCCGGATTTGAACTCAGGTCCTTCTGATTTCAGAGCTGGTGCTGTATTCACTGTACCGCCTAGCTACCCCACAAATAATATTTTTTTTAAAAGAATAAGAAGAGAAAAAAATCAGACCTAATCGCTATATTGAAAAAAGTTTGGAAACATGAAGTATACCAGACTTGTAGATGTCTTATCTCTGCCAAAGAGTGGGGTGGGGAGTGTCTTCTCTTATCTCTTCCTTCTAGGGATGTCTCTTTATATCTTTGAAACACTCACTTTTGATTTGTGTGTATTTGCTCTTTCCATCTGCATTGTTGTGGTCTTTGTGTATGTCTTGACTCTGCTTCATTCCATGTTATTTCATATTCTTCTGCCTCTGAACTTATCACATTGATCATTTCTTACAGCACAGCAATATCCCATCACATTTCTTAAGCTATTTCCTAATTGATAGCCATTAGCTTGGCTTTTAATTCCCTAATGTCACAAAAAGTAGCTATTCTATTATCATTATATTTGGAGTGATTTTTCCAGTGTCACTCAGGTAGTAGGGGACTATTTAGGGTTTTCAACATAAACTCTCTAACTCCAAATCTAGGGTTCTTTCTGCTGTATCATGCTGCATCTTATTGGAATTAGTCAGAATATTTGTATGTAAACTGGCTTTCTGGAGTTAAAATGGTGAAAGGCATAATTTGGGGAGAAATGTTGAAAAATGTTATCTGCAAATTTGTGTGTTACCTGATTTCGAGCCCTGAAGATTTCCTAATGTTGGTGATGATATAAGTTCATTTGATTCCTTTAGTCATCCCTAAGTCCCTAAGATAAATTACAATAAAAGTTACCAATTATAGAATACTGTGAGGTTTGCAGAGTGCTTTATCAATATGTTATCTGATCCTTACAACTCTAGTTGGTAGAGAAAACTGTGATAGAGAAGTTAAATGACTTTCCAAGTGTCACATGACTGCTAAGACTCTGAGGCAAGATTTGAATTTATATCTTCTTAACTTCAAGTCCTATTCTCCATCTCTTTATTCGTTAAGATAGCTGCCTTCCATTCCTAAGATAATTTAATGGGGTAATTCAGTGCATCAGAAAGCCATAGAAAGGAGTTTGAGTATTCTGTAAATGAATATTAGAAAGGGGGAAAGCATAATGATATCTTTAACCCCAATGTGTAGTATATCCCAAAAGTTAATGGAGAGAGGAAATTTAATCTTGTTTTCAACCCTACACTTTCCCTTTACTTCCTCTTTTATAGCATGAATTGAACAGTCTCCTCAGAAGTTTTTTCAACCACATTCTCCCATTCATACCAGGGATACAAAACCCTTTCCTATTTGACTATAAAGGAACTAAGGTTATAGTCTGTATTAACATTGAATAATACTGATAATTTTACCATGTTTAAAAAATAATGTTCAAAAATCTGAACAATATGGTGGAAGCTGAGCATTGCTCGCATTTATAAATGAACCAACATTATACGTTTATAGGCTGTATAATCAAAGAGATAGATAACCAGTTTTAGTGAATTATTAGTCTAGTGTAGCCCATCCTAGCACAGTAAATATCATCTATTAAAGTTTACCAAAGTAATTTGATAAGTGAATCTCTCAACAAATTTGCTTTGCATCTAGCATATGAAAAATGTAAGAGTAAGGTAAATTTTTCAGCTTTTAGGTAGAGCATTAAATATTAACAGCGGTAAACACACACACACACACACACATGCTCACACAGAGGAACACAAAAATTGTGTTACCAGCAAATGGTACAGTTTATATTTTTAAATAAATGAACATAAAATTTAATATTTTAAATAATATATTTTGTAGCACTTGAAGTCTTCTTTACCTGTTCAGATAGAAGGGACTGTAACATAGGAGAAAAAATTGCCTGAGATCGTGATGCTGCATTCTGGATTGGGATGAAGCTCAGAGAGTAGATGTCTGCTTTGGCCTCCACACATCTTGCCTAAATGCTTGTCCTCAGAATTCCCTGGGAAAAATAACAATAATAATACTTTTTTCTTTTTTTTTTCTCCCTCCTCAAATAACACCCTTCTGACTGAATGGGATGGTTTCTTACCCTTTCCCACACGACCCTTCCTAAATACTATGTACCACAGTGAAATTACTGGGCATCTTAACTTGATTCCCCCACATAGAGTTGAGCCTTATTCCAGTGCACCCTTCAAGAAGAAGGAAGATCTTAAATTGAGTACAGTTCAGTGAACAATGATGAGGCAATTACCAGGCCATCTCCTTGGAGAGATGCAAAGTTTAGGTCTAACCGATGGCTAGGATATTTGTGGTTATGAATCTAATCAGTCCTTCTTTCTGTGTGTGTTTTCACCTGTGACAAAAGCTTATTGGATGATACATCATATACGTTAGTTAATTAGGGAAGTTAAGGATTGGTTTTAGTTATTTTTGACCTTATTTGGTATTCAACTGTTTTCTCCACATTAACTTATTGTAAATATTATTTAATATTAAGATAAAATTTACTTAAAGCCAACATTTATTTGAATGATTAGTTAGTGTTGCACAGTCACTATGTATGAACCAGCATTTAGGCCTCCGTGAAGATTTACAGACAGGAATGGGAAAAGGTTCTGTACTTTTTTGTTTTCCTTTTTAAAAAATAATTTAGTTCAATTGTACAAGTATTTATTATCACCTGTTTCTCTTGAGCAAGGCTCTCCACCAGATACTCAGCATACAATGAAACAACAAAATAGCCTGTGCCCTAACATTCTATGGGGGGGAGGGGGAAGTGACACATGCAGTAAAAATTATATAAGTAAATACAATATATTGTTATTTGTCCTTCATTTTCAAAAAGAACCGGTGACATCATGGGTGAGGCCTTGACCTGCATGTGAATTGGATTTAATGAAGCAGAGCTGCACAAAGTTAACTTCACTCTCTCTTCTTGAATCATTTTAATCCAGTGGCAGGACAGAAGTTAAAGACATCTGGCAGTGGTCTGGGTTACAGCGGAGGACTGGTTTCTCTGATGCCTGACCAGTCTCTCCTAAGAGCCCCACAGCACCGATTTCATCCGCCTTTGTGGTCATTGGAACAAATTGTTCTCATCTGCCCATTCTGCCAGGGAAGGTTTTTCACATGCTTGGTGTGGACATCTCCCTGATTCCTCACATGCTAGGGGTAAACATCCCCCTAACTCACCGACCCTTAATCTGGTTTAGCTCCTAAGGTGTGGCAGCTGTGCCTTCCACAGCTTCTTGGAGCCCTAGGTGAGAGTTGGATGAATCAGGTGGGCATCCAAGGTAGATGAATAGTCCCCAAAAGATCTCAGTAAGCCCAAACACTGGAGGTGCTTGTCCTCCTGAATGTCCCATACACCCCAAATATAACGTATAGAATATATACAAGGCAGTTTAATATAAAAGACTGTTTATTAGCAATAGAACAGTTTCCAGAGGCCAGAATGGAAAAATAAGTATTGAAATAGGAACGCAAGAGGGATATAGTATACATAGCTGAATGTGAGGGAGCAAGGAGTGGTGGTGTTCAGGGAAGGCGGCTTCAGTCTAGACAGGCTACACTTTAGAATCACAGGGATCCTGAGTGGAGGCCTGTTAGCCCTTTATCTCCTTCAAGGTAGCAAAGGTAATGTTGATTTGATGATTCATCCTTGGGGAAAATGTGGAAGTGTATACATGTGGCAGCAAGGCAGATGTCCTATCTCAGGTCTTTCCTCCTGGTCCAGTGGAGTCTCTGATAAATTTTTCTTAAACATTCACTAAAATCTGGTAATAAGAGGAAAACATTTCTTTCTCTTGTGGTAGATTGCACCCAAGGGCCTTACTTTAGATTTTTTTATTCTATACAATCCACTTTAGATTTATTCTGTTAGATTCAGAACAGGGTCTTTTAATTGACCTCTTCTGCCTTGTTTTAGGAAGATTGACTTCTGTATTAATGTCAACTTTGGGTTAGCACTTTGACAGATCATTCTATTCCGTATTTACCTTGGAAGCTTGATTATGTTTTCATTTTGACAGTTTGTTGTTGTTAGCCATTTTCAGTTGTTTCTTGGCAAAGATATTGGAGTGGTTTGTCATTTCTTCTCAAGCTTCATTTTACAGATGAGGAAACGGAAGTGAGGTGATCCTTAAGTGACTTACCCAGGGTCACACAGCTAGTAAGTGTCTCAGGCCAGATTTGAACTCAAGAAGATGAGTCTTCCTAACTTCAGGCCCAGTACTCTATCCACTGTGCCACCTAGCTATCCCTGGTTTGATAATAGGCTACCTGCTATCTATATTCTATATTTAAACAAGTTGAATCATTTTTCTCATTCCTTCTTTAAGTATGTGTGTGGATACACAGCAATTGTGTTTCACATATCACTGTTCTTTATTTTTTTTGTTCTTTTTTTTTTTTTAAAGCAGTTGGGGTTAAGTAACTTGCCTAAGGTTACATGGCCAGTTATTTTGTGTGGGTGTTAAGTGTCTGAGGCCAGAACCGATCCCAGGGCCTCCCAACTCTGGGGCCGGCACTCCTACTCACTGCATCTTCTTTTATTTTTTCCGTCAGATTAGAAACATAATTTTGACTTTGCCAGTTACTCCTGTTTCTATGATCTTAAGCACATCACTTACCTCCTTTGGGTCATTTTCCTCATCTGTAAGATGAAGGAATTGGACAAATGGCAAAGGTTTTGTTCCAGCCTATGATTTTTTTAATCTTTGTCTCTTCCTTATATTAAAGGATACATTGAGATATATCTTAATTCTTTTTGCCTCATGAAGTAGCTGAAAAGTGTGTAATTACACTATAATTCATTTTTTATTTTATTTTTCTTAAAGAAGTATTTTTTTAAAATGCATCTTTCTGCAGGACTAAAGGAAGGCATCCAGTTGTCTGTTTTTGAGGGTCTAATGAAACCATTAGTTAATGATTAAGTTTTCATGAAATGGTTTCATTCAACCATATGTAACTATAGTAAGCTCAAGCTTTATAACCTCTTTCACCTCCTTCCTTTATGCTGGTTGTGAATTACTCATGAAATTGCTTCACAAGACTTAAAATAGAAACAGAACCAAAAATAAGAAAAAAATCCATTCTTTCTATTAATGAGTAATTAATAGATGGAGTTAATATGTGTGAGTATATAGCAGAGTATATAAATCACAGAGCAAAGGATGAGACAAGAATAGCATACTTGTCTGTTTTCATTTTTGGCCAACAGTATTTCAGACTTTGTGAACATAGCTTTGTAGCTTATTTTTATATTTGAAGATGCTGTGGCTAATAATATCATTTATCACCTGTGTGTTTGTGTGAAAGAGAGAGAATGCCACTTGTTCCTTTTTCTGTTAACTTGCATTTAAATACCACTCATTGGTTTTGCAGTTAACACCATTGTTTATGGAACCATTTGATGTCTGTGGCACTGCCACTACTTCACCAAAAATCAAACCTTTTTTGATTGCTTTCTGCTAAAATGGTCTTTTCAGGTGTTCCGTGATTATGCCATATCATATGATATTAAGTGTGGTTTTTTTTTTAGCCTTTCTAATATTGTACATGGAAGAAAATGAAAATTTCTTTAATGTTTTACTCTAAACAACAAAGAGTGATAATCTAAAATAATTAACCTTTCAGTCCAGTGAGGAAAAACCATTGCATTCATAAAGATAACTGGAATTTTGTTAGGGCTACCAGCTTGTGATCATCTAGGGTAGTCTTAGCCAATTAAATCTGGGCAGATATTTAGATTTGCGAACATTTTAGCCATTTTGTATTTTCCTTTTTTTGGTTCGGGGGTCCCTTTCCTGGGTTGATTTGGTCAGAAAAATGTAATCATGTCGGCCAAACTGGTTATTTAACCCCTGTGTATTTAGTTAGGTTTGTTCCCAGATTATAGACATACATACAAAAACCTTCAAATATGTTAGCTTCAAAGTATCCAAAAAATATCATTGGCCAGATTAAAAATAGGCAGCAGCATGGGGCTGGCCTAGACCTAGGCCTTGGGTTCAGTTTCTGATTTTGCTACTTAAAATCTGTATGACCTAAAGTCAGGTTAAATTTGCTTCTCTGGGCTTCAATTTTCTCATCAGTAAATGGTGAATTGACTAGATTATTGTTAAGTCTGTCTGGCTCTGAATCCTGTGATCATATATGAAGATTCTGTAATACTTTCTTGCATATAAACAGTCTGTGCCTTTTTTACTTAGTGCTTTTGATTATTAAATGTTTGCCAGAAAACTTTCTCTGAAAAATGTACCATTTAGTGCTTTTTTAGAATGGTGACATAGACTTTAGACATAAATATGGTTCTGCTCATCAGCATTTCCTAAAATTAAGTTAGTGCATGAATTTTTATTGTTAAATAACATGTGTGATATGTTTGTGTGTTTTCCACAATAGCTTTTGGAACTATTTGACAGTGAAGACCCTCGAGAACGAGACTACCTAAAAACAGTCTTACACAGAATTTATGGCAAGTTTCTTGGTCTTAGAGCATTTATCCGAAAACAGATTAACAATATTTTTCTACGGTAAGTAGTAAGGGGAGAGAGAAGGAAGAAGAGTTTAGGGTTTTAGTAGAAATATTAAGTGAACTTGATACATTTAGCTAGTTAGCCTAAGAACATTATTTTTTTTCTGTTACAGGTTTGTTTATGAAACTGAACACTTCAATGGAGTAGCTGAACTGCTGGAAATATTAGGAAGGTAAGCACTTTTTGATTTAATTGCTAATCTCAGTTGAATAGCTATTTTGAAAATTAGAGTCAAGTGGCAAAACTGAAGTGCTGATTTAGATAAATCTTGCTGTAAATTGCTTCTTTGTATTTAGCTTGACTAATATCAGATTTTTTTTCTTAATCACTTTGCCCTACAGTTTTTTTTTCATTTTTCAAATGCTTTATTAACTTCTGATTTACATCATTAATTTCCACCAGATTTTGAGTTACAAATTTTCTCCCCATTTTTCCCCTACCCACCACCCCAAAATAGCAGTCCCATAGGATATCCCCTCCTCCAATCTGCTTTCTCCCATATCTTTTCCCATACCCCCTTAGACTTTTCCAGTAGGGCATGGTGGAGCTCTATGCCCCAGTGCCTGTATATCTTCTTTCTCAATTACATGTAAGATAGTATTAATAATAGTATATATGTATATAAAATTTTAAACATTTGATTTTAAATCTTTGAATTCCAGATTCATTCCCTTCCTCCCTTGTCACCCACCCTGACTGGGAAGATAAGCAGTTCGGTATAGCTTGTACATTTGTAGTTAATGCAAAACATTAACATAGTAGATATATTGTAAAAGACTGACTCTATTTCCCTCCCTCCTATTCCACCCCCCCC
>NW_027185809.1:19349635-19366076 GCF_028583685.1 Petaurus breviceps papuanus
CCCCCCCACTTGTTCTATTCTCTACTTTGATCCTGTCCCTTTTCAAAAGCGGGTGCTTCCAACTTCCCTCCCCCCCAGACTGCCCTCCCTTCCATCATCCCCCCCTCATCCCCTTCCCCCTACTCTCCTGTAGGGTAAGATACCCTATTAAGTGTGTATTTCATTCCCTCCCCGAGCCAGATTCAATGAGAATAAGGTTGACCCACTCCCTTTTGCCTTCCTATTCTTCCCCTCCATTGTAACCCTTTTCCCTTACCTCTTCTATATGAGATAGTTTACCCCATTCTGTCTCTCCCCATCTCCTCTCATTATATTCCTCTCTCACCTCTTAATTTCTTGCTTTTAAGTATCATCCCTTCCTATTAAATTGGTCGTGTGCCCTCTATGTATACCTGTAAGCATATATACACACATTCACACCTGTATTCATATACCCGTATACCCTCTGATATATATTTATATTTCCTTCTACTATTTTCATACTGAGAAAAGTTTCATCAGTTACAATTATTGTTTTTCCATGTAGGAATGTTAATAGTTCAACTTTGATCAGTGGCTTATGATTTCTTTTCCCTGTTTACCTTCTCAAGCTTCTCTTGCTTCTTGTATCTAGATGTCAAATTTTCTATTAAACTCTGTTTTTTTCATTAAGAATGGTTGAAAGTCCTCTCTACCACTGAATGACCATATTTTCCCCTGAAACATGATACTCAGTTCTGCTGGGTAGGTGATTCTTGGTTTTAATACCAGCTCCTCTGCCATCCAGAATATCTTATTCCAGGCCTTTCGATCCCTCAGTGTAGAAGCTGCCAGATCCTGTGTTATCTTGATTGTGTTTCCACAGTATTCAAATTGTTTCTTCCTGGCTGCTCATAATATTCTCTCCTTGATCTGGGAATTTTGGAACCTGGCTATAATATTCCTAGGAGTTTTCTTTTTGGGATCTTTTTCAGGAGGTGATTGGTGGATTCTTTCAACCTCTGTTTTGCCTTCTGGTTCTAAAACATCAGGCCAACTTTCCTTGAGAATTTCTTGGAGGATGTTTTCTAGGTTCTTTCTTTGATCATGGCTTTCAGGTAGTCCAATAATTTTTAAATGATCTCTCCTGGATCTATTTTCCAGGTCAGTGGTTTTTCCCATGAGATATTTCACATTGCCTTCTATTCTTTCATTTGTTTGTATCTGTTTAACATCATCTTGATTTCTCTTAAAGTCACTAGCTTCCCTTTGCTCCATTCTAAATCCGAGGGAACGATTCTCCTCACTGAGCTTTTGAGATTCTTTTTCCATCTGGCAAATTTGGCTTTTCAAGGCATTCCTCTCCTCATTGCCTTTTTGAGCCTCTTTTGCCATTTCAGTTAGTCTGTTTTTTAAGGTGTGATTTTCCTCAGTCAGGCTGTTGACTCTTATTTCATAGTTTTCTTGCATCATTCTCATTTCTCTTCCCAATTTTTCCTCCACTTCTCTTATCTGCTTCTTAAGGTCCTCTATGGCCTGTAGCCAGCTCATATTTTCCTTTGAAGCTTTTGGTGCAGGAGTTCTGACTTCAGTGTCTTCCTCCTGTTCCATGCTTTGCTCCTTTTTGTGCCCAAAAGAGAAATCTAATGTTGGAGTCTTCTGTTTGTTTTGCTTCCTTTGCCTCGTCACATCGCTCCTCAGTCACTTGACCCCTGGGCTTTTTGCCATAGTAAGACTCTGCCACCAAACAGGGGAGCTTTCATCCCAAACCCTGGGGTTTTCTCAACTGTTGGGAGTATTAGTTGGGTGCCCTCTCTGGAGCCTCCACACACTCTGGCAAGCTGGTCACACACCCCAGGACCACCACCCTAGACCGCAATCCAGATCCAAGCAGGTTAAAGCAAGAGCGATTACCCCTCAGACTGGTTCTTGGTCCCCCTACACTCTGCAGGCCAGGAGCTGAAGCTGCCACGTGGTGCTGCCTGTGCCAAGTGGCTCAGTGGCTTCTTGCCCTGGGGGCAAAAGCTGCCGCACTCCCAACTATTGGTCCCAAAGTCCAGACTGCACTGACCTCTCACTTTGTCCTTCGCATCTATGTGTTGATAAATCTGGAAATGGCCACAGCTGCTGGTAATCTGGAGTCCCTCCAGGCGGTGGCTGGTCAGGCCCGCCCTGGAGCTAAAACCTTGGCTGGCGAGTGGCTGGGCTCGGCTCCCAAAGCGCTGCGCTGGCCGATTCCTGCCAGCCTGCCAGGCTGTCCTCAGCAGGAGGTTAGCTTCTCTGTGTCATTTTGTGGGTTCTGCAGCTTCAAAGTTTTAGAGTCCCCTTTTTGCATGGATTGGGGAAGGTGAAAGCTGGAGCCCCGAGGAGGTCCTGCTTTTACTCTGCCATCGTCTTGCCCTACAGTTTTTGTGATCACAATTTCACTTGATTGATGAAAATAGGTGTCTTTATTGTAGTGACAGCTATCTAACCAATGGTCTCTTTATTTGTCAAAGGTTATCTTATTCTTTTTCATTTCTGGGCCAGCTTGTCTCTTGACACATTTGTTGAAAATTCGAAGGTTGCAAATAAATAGAGAAATAAAAAGATTACAATTCTTAATATGCACATAACTAACTCTTAAACCAACTGCCTGCTGTTGCGGAATGGATTTGTTAATTACAGGTGTTTAAAAGGTTTCTTAAGGCAGATTAATGTACTTCATCTATATTTTTTGTTGTTTTTTTTAAACTGAATAATATAATTGACTTTTCCCATTCACATTAGGGGAAAACAATGTGTGGTCTAATGTGGGGTTTCTTTTAGTGAGATTTTGTTACCCACTGTGGCTCATGAACCATAAAGGTGTTACTGGGATGGGAAGAGAGGAAACAGAATGTGTGAAAGAGGGAGCAAGTATGAATTGAGAGGGACATATTCAGAGAAGAAATGAGCAGCACAAGTGATTTTTTTGAAGGAAGGGAATGGGGAAGGTAAGTGGGGAACAAGGGATCTTCTGGTGAAAAGAGCATTTGGAATCTCTAGTGATTAGATAGAGAAGCTTTTCTATAGAATCAAGAACAAATCTTTTTCTTTTACTCTATATCAGTCTTCCTTACTTATGAAGAGGGATTTGCTAAATCTTGTTCTTGAATTATAGTGCTTTTTTGTTTTTTTGGGGTTTTTTTTGCATTGCAAATGAAACGAATTCATTCTTATTATTTGGTAGATAACTTAATTTGTTGTGGTGACATTGTTAATTTTTATTTCTTTCCTTTTTTCCTAGTATCATCAATGGCTTTGCTTTACCTCTTAAGGCAGAACATAAACAGTTTCTGGTGAAGGTGTTGATTCCTTTACATACAGTTAGGAGTTTATCTCTCTTCCATGCACAGGTAAAACATTTTAAAGTGGTGTTTATGTGACTACAATAGAATTTCTTGATATTTTTAAAAAAACCAATATGGTCACTTAAAAAACTTGCTAAAATTTTACTGGGAAATTAGCTGTACCTCTTGGGATCATAGAATTTTTTAGTGCTTTGAAAGAACCTTAGAGATGGCCTAGTGCAGTTTCCTCATTTTGCAAAAAACTGAGACAACAGATTAAGTAATTGTGATCTTTGAAGTCATACAGTTGCTTATTAAACATTGAGAATATGTTATATTACAACTTGTGTGAATAAACGGATCTCTCAATCTTAAATACCTTGATAGTATCCCTTTAGCCTTTATTTTGCTCCTCCCTTTTGGTTGCCTCACTGTTTCCCTTCCCTCTGCAAGGGTGTATACAGACACAATGCTCTTTGATCTTCGTTCAGTCTGTCTCCCTGTCTTCTTTGTCCTACATCCTCTCATTATCTGTCTTGTGTATCTTCCAGTTTATTTGCTAAGTTATTTTTTATACTCAGTATATCACTAAAGGGTTAATCTTAGTAGCTTTTTAATTCTGTAACAAAATTCTGTTCCTTTCTCTCCCCTCCCCCATATTTGAGTTTGATTAAATATGTAATACATTTTTCCAAGTGCTTTTCTTCTTTAAATGTGAAGCTCCTATATCAAGGAAATTTTAGCCCATGTGTTTTCAATTTCTCTTTAAATGTTGTTGCACAAGAATGATTGCTTTCCAAAAAATTTTATAAGCCCTTCCTGCAAATCCTGTTTTTTTTTTTGTCTTTGGAACACAAAATCACATTTAATAAGCATATAAAAGAATGTTTGCCCTAAATGAATTTACTTCAGACTCAGAACTCAAGATCTCACCAGCTTCTATCTATGCCAGACACTTTGTTTTTCTGCATACCAACGTGATAGAGTTTTTCTTATGTTGGTCAGCAACATTTTTACTAAATTCCCATTACTATAGCATTATTTTGGTACCAAAGCAGATTACTATTTTGCTGGTGTTACTGGAGATAGCAAAGAGGCACTGGGGAAGAATCTTTGTTCAAAAAAGATCTCTCAGATGAAATTCAGAGAATTTAAAAATTTACTGGGATGTGACTTTTTTTTTTTTCAGTGCTCCCTAAAGCTCTGTCCTGGGTCTTCTTCTCTCTTCTCTACACTTTCTCTTAGTGACCATATTAGCTCCCATGGGCTTAATTATCTTGCTTTAGAAGACCCAGTATCTACCCAGCCCCAGATTCCCATCAGCCAGACCTGCCTATTTGATAGTTCTTTTTTTGTTTTTTGGAGGGGTAAAGACTGGGCAGTTGGGGTTAAGTGACTTGCCCAAGGTAACATGGCCAGTAAGTGTAAATTGTCTGAGGCCAGGTTTGAACTCAGGTCCTCCTGACTCCAGGGCTGGTGTTCTATTCATTGTGCCAGCTAGCCGCTCCCCTATTTGATATTTCAAATGGTGTATCCAGAGACATCTCAAACTCAGCACATCCAAAACAACTTACTAAGTTTCCTCCCACCAGTGGTGCGTAGCCTGTGGCCTCAAGGCCATGTGTGACTCTCTAGGTCCTCAAGTGTGGCCCTTTGACTGAATTCAGACTTCACAGAACAAATCAAAGAACAGAACAAAGGTTTGTTATATAAAACTTAAAACTCAGTCAAAAGGCTACACCTGAGGGCCTAGAGTGCTACATGTGGCCTTGAGGCCATAGGTTTCCCACCCCGCCCCAGGCCTAAACTCATCTCATACTCTATTTCTGTGAAGGGTACCACTATTTTTCCCCAGTCTTTCAAGTTTTGTAACCTCTGCATTGACTCCTCACTGGCACTAACGTGTCATAGCCAGTCAATTTCCAAATCTTGTTGCATCTACTTCCATGACGTCTCTTTCATTCTCGCCTTCCTCTCCACTTACATAGTCACCATTTTGGTTCAATTTTTTATCCCCTCAAACCTTTCCCTACTCCAGTCTGTCCTAACACACTGCTACCCAAACAAGAACCATGTGAATCTTCTTTACAACCTTGTCCTAACTTGTCTTTTTAGTCTCCATTGGACACTATTCTTCCTCACAAATTCTGTGATCAGTCACCTGGCCTTATGTCTGTTCCTCATACATAATGCCACATCTCCCATCTCTGTGCCTTTGCACTGGCTGTCCCCCATGCCTCTTTTCTATGTTATAGAATCCCTTTCTTCCTTCAAGACATAGCCCAGGCAACTATCTTCTACATGAAGCTCCAGCTGCTAGTGCCCTCTCTTTCAATCTTTTACTTAACTACTTTGTATTAAATTTGTAAATACATATTTACATGTGGACCCTTCAGTTAAAATATAGGGATCATCCCGAACTTTTAATTTGTGTTCCCAGCACATAGCACAGTGCCCAGCACATATATTGTAGGTGCTTGATAAATGCTTGTAGATGGAAAGATTGAACCTACCATGTGACCTGGGAATTAGTAAGACTTGTAGACGTGTCCTTTTTTTGTACCACAAACCCATTATTTTGTTCCACTATGTTGGACCTCAGTTTCCTTATCTGTAAAGGAAAATGATTTTTTACAGCTTCTTCCTGTCTGAAGATGCAAATGACTATAATTTTCTTTGCACTAGAGTCTAGTAAAAAAATGTCTTTTTTTTTTTTAAATGGCTTTCATTTTGGATTTTTCCTATATTGAGTTAAGGTAAAATTTAGTCAACAGAGCATTAAATATTAACACTGTGTACTTTCATGTCTTAAAAAGAGCTTTTTGGAGTTCTTAGTAAAGAATATTGGTAATCTGGTATTTTCTTTTTCTTTCAGTTGGCATATTGCATAGTACAGTTTTTGGAGAAAGATCCTTCACTCACAGAGCCAGTAAATATTACTTTGGTGCTTTTTGCAATTTGCAGTTTCTCTTCTCTGTTTGCTGTGGATTTGAAAAAGTAAATGTTCTTTTTCCTCTCCTCCCATTTAGGTTATTAGAGGATTAATGAAATTCTGGCCTAAAACATGTAGTCAAAAGGAGGTAAGTTCTTATCAGTATGTAAGTTTCATAGTTCTAAGTCAGACCTAGCAACATATCTGTGATGGTTTTGCCATTACTGGCGGGTTTTTTTTTTTGATGGAATTTTTAATGTTACCATAGAAAGTATCTGAAGTGTATGTTCCTCTCTAAAAAAAGTTTGCAAATATGTAGAAAATTTCAGTTATGTCATAATGAAAGGATTGTCATAGACATTACATTTTAATTTACTCCCCCTTCCAAGTAATTTTCATATTTCCCTTTGAAGTTATCTTAAAGATTATCTAATTCATGTCACTTAACAGTTATCTTTGTACCTAAGTACCTAAGTATCTGATTGCCTCTTGCCAGATTTGCATAGTTTAGCAATCAACATTTGCTAAGTGCTTGATGTGGATCAGGTGAGGGAGATACAGAAACAAAAATTGAAAAAATCCCTGCTGAAGGAGACATGTGCTTATATATATATGCATATATATATATATGCAGAATAAATACAAATACATAGCTTATTTGGTATTATTACTGGGAGATTCACTGTCCACTGTAAAATTCTTAGTGGGATGTATGTGTGTGTTTCAGAATGTAGATATTTGTACTAGATTGAATGCCTTTCAGAGTTTATATAAATGTATTTATACATTTCTCACTTACTTAGAGCAGCCTCCTTTAAAAATGTCCAGCACCTCTCAAAAAATGTCCCTATGATAATTCACAGATACATGCCACGTGTTGTAGTGGTAGCCCTGATTTTCTGACAAAAGAAGGTGTAGTGATGACAGTAAAGGTGCTCTGCAGCAGTGTGTGCCTAGTATCATAGCATACAGGTGTGCTTGTTAATAATATGAGATGATAATATGTCACTGAAACGTTTCATGTATTTTTATTTTTGGCAGATCATTTTCAGTGTATTAGCTTAATTTGAAGAGGCATCTTAAGTCAAATACTTTGTAAAGTAAAACATATATATTGCATGCCTTAATGTTTTTTTCTTCTTTTATACAATTTTGAACATAAAGGATTTTCTTTAACAGACCACATGTATAATCACATTATCAATATCTAGTAAGATTCAGTGTAAAGATCTTGAAATTTTGTATTTAGTGTGTGTTTGTTGTTTTCTAGGTCATGTTCCTTGGGGAGCTGGAAGAAATTTTGGATGTGATTGAACCTTCACAGTTTGTTAAAATTCAGGAACCACTGTTTAAACAAATTGCCAAGTGTGTGTCTAGCCCTCACTTTCAGGTCAGTGATAGAGAGGACCCACTTCTGGTTTCTCGTTTGTTTGTTTGTTTGTTTGTTTTTAGCAGCAAGCCGTAATAACCAGTGGCCTGTAGACAGTGGAATTGTTTTGGTTAAGTTTCCTTTCTGTGAGTTAGGAATAGAATAAATTTTAGGAACCCATGATTTGATTGACATTTTTTGTCTGTGTAGGCAGTTACATCATTGGAAAGATCAATTAAAACTCATATAGTATATAGCCATATTCAGTAGGAAAAAAGCACTTAACATCTTTGGGGCCATATGTGCTAGGGAGTAGAGGGCAGTAGAAACTTACGAGAGCCCCATCTAGGCTTTTAGTTTGAACAAAGAATGTTGTTGGAAAATAGATTTGTGATGGAGAAAGTTCTTTCTTGGCTGATAAAGTATTGGGTTTTGTTGTTTATTTCACACAATTCAGAGCTAAGAGAGACTTTAGAGATCATTTTCTATGTCTCGTTCTATTTATGGATTAGGAGATTTAACCTTCCCTGGCAGGTTAAGTGACCTAGGTCATTTGGGGAGTTAAGAAGCCGGGGGGGGTGGGGGGGGGATTCAAACCTAGATTGTCTACTTCCAATGCTATGCTCTTTTTGTTACACCACCCTGCCTTCTAAGTGTCCTTAGTATCATTAAAGTTGGGCAAAAGATACACTTGGGTTTCAAACTCACAAGCTTGACAAAGATTCACTCCCTTTGTAAATCATGTTAATTATGTTAAATTTGTTTCATAGCATATCAACTCTAAGAGAGTCTCTTTAGCTTCTACCATTGTTCCCAAGTTGGAGATATTAATTAACAAGTGGGGTTTAGTTTTGGTTGGTGTGCTCAAAAGGCATTTATGCCATCTTATGATAAGATCATGGCACAACAGTAAGGTGTGCATAGGGACAGTCTAATAACACCTGCCTACTTAATATCTAGATGAAAATAGATTACAACCCGATATGTTACTGTTTGATAAAGCATGCAGGTCATACATCTGGATTTTGGACAGAACTTTTCAGTTTTCAGCAGAATTATGAGTACTCTATAGATGAGTTAGCAATCCGTCAGCACAAATGTCTAGAGGACATTAATAACATTCAGAGTTAGTTGAAGTTTGTTAGGAAAGAAAGGACAACAAGAAAGCCAGTTTTGTTTTGTTTTTTTTTGGTAAGGAGGAGGAAAGGAGGTGTAACTGATTTTCCCCCTTCATTTTGTGGTAAAAGAGAGGGTTCAAGGAAAGAAGTCTGCCACATGGTGTATATGAAATATTGATAACTGATCACCAAGAGAAGATAGAGGTACTAGATTCACATTTGCCTTTCTCCTTGCCACGGAGAATAGTCTCGGTAGGGGCAGAACCAAAATGGCCAATGGGATGTTAATACTCAGGACATGGCAGGTGATAAGAGAATACTTAATTGCCAGTCGTATCCATGTCACCAGA
This sequence comes from Petaurus breviceps papuanus, assembly GCF_028583685.1. NCBI lineage: Eukaryota > Metazoa > Chordata > Mammalia > Diprotodontia > Petauridae > Petaurus > Petaurus breviceps. Next base: position 19,358,674 of record NW_027185809.1, read on the forward strand.
CTCAGAGGAACTATATCTCTAGAGTACTGAAAGAACTGACAGATGCTATTATTGAAGCCTTGTCAGTAACCTTTGAAAGACTGGAGAGAATGGGGAAAATACAGTAAGATTAGAGAAAGGTAAATACCCTAATTTTCAAAAAAGGAAGCAAAGGAAGTCAGCAAACTATAGGCTGGAAAAATTCTAGAAAATATTATGATAGAGGAACTAGTGTTATGAAGTCTTCTTCAAACAGATCTAGAAAATGTATCAGACTGAATCTTGATGGGGAAATCCAGAAAAAGTCACAGTGAGATCTGTGGACTGGGGATGGGATCAGTCCACATGTGTGGATATTCCAGTACGCAGAGAAAGGCTGTGCACCAGAACAAAAGGAGGGCCCAGTTCTTCCCAAGGGCACTTCCGGATTCGTGCTGGGCCTCTGTGACAGGGACAAGTACAGACTTGAAGCTTTGTCACTTATTATCTGATTCTGAGTCACATATCCAAGGTGGTCAGAAGGAGACCTGCACAGAGGAGTGATGTTCTAATTAGGGAAGCCCAGAGTTATGTACAGAGAAAGGAGGAAATTCTGAAACCAGCAGCAGAAGCAGTGGTATAGCTCAGACACCAAATGCAGATCAGCGTCTCATTTAAAACATCTAGCCCAAGCTGCAGAAAAATAACCAAGGCATGAATTCCAGATGAAAGGGGAGCCTAGAGACCCACTCTGAACCAATAGAGCTTTCCAGCCAATGGAGTGGAGTCTAGTAGCAGTCTGCCCTTGCATAGCCCCAAGGGACCAGGAACTTTCAGAACTCAAATGAGGTGTGGGGGGGAAGAGGAAGGGCAAGCAATCAGACTTTGTTCAATACTTCCAAAACGGTCTGATCTAGGACAATCACAGGTCCCCAACCTGTTCCTGAGATCCTGGAATAACATAAATAGTAACAGGGCCAGCCCAAACCTTCCCTCCAGAAGTATGGCAGAGGTCAGGCCTAACATCAGGTCTGAAGTATCAGGAAGTAAGGTGGAAGAATGGGCAAATGAAAGAAAAGAACCCTGCCATAATGACCAATTCTGGTGACAAGAGTTGCTCAAAGCATAAATGCAGAAGAGAGCGACTCCAGAACATATACTAGGAATGCCCCGGAGAAAAACACATCCTAGATACAAACTGAGCCAGAATTCCTGGAAGAGATGAAGCAAGAGTTTTAAAATATTTTTTTATAAATGGAATGAGAACTCTTGAGGAAAAAATTGGAAACGAAATGAGAGCTATGGATGAAAGAATTGGAATGGGAAGTGAATGCTGAACACAAGAGATACAAAACCTCCCCCAAGTAACAAACTGCCTAAAAATTAAAATGGAACAACTAGAAGCCAATGATTTCGTAAGGCAACAAATATTAACATCAAGTGATTGAAAAGAAGAAAATATAAGGTATCTTTATAGCATAAAGAACTGATGTAGAAAACAGATTGAGGAGAAGAAATTTAAGAATCATTGAACTTTCCGAATGCCAAAAAAGAGAGCCCAGACGTCTTATTTCAAGAAACCTTGAAAGAGCACTGCCCAGATCTTTTAGAATAAGAGGGCAAAATGGAAACAGAATCCTCTGGGCACCTTCTAAAAGAAGCCCCCAAGTGAAAACTTCCTGAAACTTCATAGTCAAAATCCAGAACTTCTATAGGTCAAAGAAAAAAAATGGCACAAGCAGCCAGAAAAAAAGAATTTGAGAACATAGGAGCCAAGAAATCAGAGTTTAGAAGTAGACACCTGTAGAAATAAGGAGGAAGGGGCAGAAGGGAACAGCCAACCCCTGAACCTCAATCTCATCTGAACTGGTAAAAAGGAAGAATGCCTCCCCTCCCCCCACCCCCCACCCCCATACAAACCCATGTTGGGAACAAAAATACATTTAATAGGGAGAGGGGAAAAGAGGGAGGGGGGAACTAGAGGAATGGTGAATTAAGGGAAAGATTAGTCCTAATCACAAGTAACTCCAAGGATGTATAAAATATAACTTTTTTTGAAGTGGTAAAGGATGAGAATCTGAGGGGGTGCCCATAAACTAGGAGACAGATGATCGTAAGATGAGATAAGTTATGATAGATAAATGTGATATTGTGCTGAACTCATAGCATGACAATCAACTGGGATTCCCAAGGGCTTATGATCAAACATGCTGCCTACCTCCTGATAGAGAAGTGAAAGACTCAGAATGCAGAATGTGAAGTTATTTTTAGAAAATGGAAGTTTGTTTTGATTGACTTATACGTGTTTGTAAAGTTTTGTTTTTCTTGTATTCTCATTTAGAAGGGGAAATAAGGAAGGTGAGAAGGTAAATCTTGACTGATTAAAACAAAATATCTATTTTTCAAAGAAACTACTGGATAATCAGGGAACATAAAGAAAAGGAAGCAGCAGTCACAAAGAGTTAATTCGGACTAACCTTATTTCCCTTTTAACCAGGGAGATCAAGAGGACAGTATATATAGAGTTTCCCTAATTTTAGCAAAGCAGTTGACAAAATCTTTTATAGTAGGCATTCTTGTGAAGGAGATGAGTGATATAGGCTAGGTGAAAATACAGTTGGGGGATTTTAATAGGTTGAATTGCAAGAGACAAATTAGTAATCATTAATAACTCTATGTCACCTTGGAAGGAAGTCCCTAGTGGAATATCTCTGGCATCTGTGCTTAACAGTGTGGTGCTTAACATTGTTACCAGTAACTTGGTTGAGGACATGTGTGGCATGCTTAGGAACTTTGCAGATGATTCAGAACTGGGAGAAACAGCTAACATGTTTTATGACTGAGTCAGTAGGAAGGTTTGGCCAAATCTAATAGGATGAAATTTGATAGAGACAAATTAAAATCTTATGCTTAGATGAAAAAAATCAACCTCACAGTTATAAGGATGGAGGAGGCTTGTCTATGTATCATTTTGTCAGAAAAAAACCTGAGGAGTCATTAAGAATCATAAATGTAATATGATAGCCCAAAATTGTTGGTGAAATCCTAGATTGTTTTAAGAGAGGCCTAGTGCCCAGGATTACCCATAGTTACACTTGACTCTTCCCTGACCAGGCCACTTATGGTATTTTGTGGTTAGTTTTGCACATTATATTTTAGGAAAAGCATTGATAATATTGAGAACTTTCAGAATTGGGCAACCAGGAATGTAAAGCATCTTGAGTTCATACCACATTGTAATCAGTTGAAGAAACTGGATGGAAAAATTTTAATACTTTGGAGAGATGCTTGATGTATTCAGAAGTTTGAAGGGCTATCCCTCAGAAGAGGGATTAACCTAATGCTGCTTGTCTCCCCAGAGGGTAGAACGAGGGTTAATGAGGGGTGGAAGATGAAGAAGTTTGATGTAAGGAAAAACTTCCTTGGCCACTTAGGAATTAATGAATTTCCTTTCATTGGAGTTATGTACTTAAACAAAGGGCTAGATGACATTTTTACGTATATTGTAAGGAAATTTCTTTTTCAGCTAAGGGTTGGACTAGCTGGCCTCTGAGATTCTCTATCCTTGGAGAACTGGATAGGGCATGGGGATTGCATTGAGGGTGTTCATGTATTTAAACAATGCTCATAGATTGCAGCAGCAGAAAGTAACCTCAAGTATCTCATCTTGTTCTTTTCATATACTTTTGTGCATTAATACTTTGAAATGCAGTCCCAACTTGTATATGATTATTTTTATATTAGTTTCAACTTCCTTAGTAGATTATAAGATCACTAAGAGACTTTCCTTAACTCTTCTGTATTCTTAATGTATTTAATGTCTTATACATAGTAGTTGAATGAATAATGGTTCATATTTATATAACATTTTATGTATAACATAGCACTTTCTCCCCAATGTGGGTAGTACAAGTTTTATTGTCCCTATTTCATATATATGCAAAAACTGAATTTCAGAGGTTATGTGTCTTGCTTTAAGGTCACATGGCCAGTAAATAATGGCATTTCAACTCTTCTCATTCCAAGTCCAGTGCTCAGTCTGGATAAATGCAAAGATGGGAGTGACTAAAGAAAAAGAAAAGGAATGGGAGAATGTCTATTTTAGAAAATGAAAAAATGCCTCAACTACCACAATTAAACACATTGTAGATACAAGAGGGTAGTTATCCCTTTTTTTTTTTTTGCTTTTTTTTTTGGAGGGGGGAAGGTAGGGCAATTGGGGTTAAGTGACTTGCCCAAGGTCACAGGCTAGTTTTGTGTTGTGTCTGAGGCCGGATTTGAACTCAGGTCCTCCTGACTCCAGGGCTGGTGCTCTATTCGCTGCACCATCTAGTCCCCCTCCTCCGCCTTTTTTTTAATGTACTACCAGTTACTAATTCATCCTAGTTTTTAGGGATTACCTTTTTTCTTAAGAGACCTTTTATAGATATTAATTATCATTGCCCAAATATGATTTGCAATGGAAATAAAGAGACTGAGGAACTTTCCCAGAGTCAGTTTGCAGGTTACTGTTTACTGTAATCAGAATTAGATTTAAGGAATTGCTAGTTTCCTGTTTTCTCCTAGTGTATCTTCTTTTATCCCTTGAATTCTCCAATGCTAACTTCAGAATTCTGTATACTAAAAAAGTTTTTTTAATTCTTCAGACTCGGGGCGGGGGGGTGAGGAGGATGGCATTAAAGCCTGAGAAACATGAACAAGTTGCCAGCCCACCCCAGTAATTTGTTCTTACTTTAAGATAGTTGTCCCCAGTTGGTATGAGAGCAGGAAGTCAATATTTTTTCCCTGTACCCAGTCCCACTTTGTAGATGATGCAGTATGACTTCCCCAAATGAATTCTCAAATTGGGGCAGGATATTAACTTGTGATGGGTAGAGATGTGTAAGAAAGAGGGGATGAATGAGTACAGGGTAGCAGTTTGAAGAGTGCAGTTGAATTATTTTGAAGACTATAAAGAACTTAAAGCAGAATAAATGACATTTGAGGCCAAAGAGTTTTACACAATAGTAACGTGGAAGATAATGTAAAGATAGGAAGGCACAAAGTCCTATTTTCCTTCTAAAATTCAGGAACCATTTAGGAATTTTCAGAGACATTTAAAATAAATTCCCCAGTGAAGTAAAATGTTGTTAATATTTAATTTGGATCTGATTTAAATATCATTGATTTGATTTGATTTTTTAGCAAGAAAAGGAAAATGACCACCACATGTTTAAGTACTTAAAAATAACAACATTTCGTTTTACCTTGGTCTTTTGCAAAGTCATTACCTGATTTTTTTTCTTTAGATATTTATTTTATTTTCCCTTTCTTCAAAGGTGGCAGAGAGGGCACTATATTATTGGAATAATGAATACATCATGAGTTTGATAGAGGAAAACTCCAATGTCATCCTTCCCATCATGTTTTCCAGTCTCTATAGGATTTCCAAAGAACATTGGAACCCGTAAGTTTTAGTTCAGGATTTTCTCTTTTTCAGTTCCTTTAAGAGCTAGTTGTGTCACTCCTTGTCTCAGAAAAACTCCATGGCTTCCTGTTATCAAGTAAATTTCAAAATCTTTTTTTTTTTGCTTGACATTTGAGACCTTCCTTCCACAATCTGGTGCCACCCAACCTTTCCAGCCTATTTCATTCTATTCCTCTGCATTTAATTTAGCTAAACTGGACATGTCTGTCCTTGAACATTCCTCATTCTTTCCTGCCTCAGTGCCTTGGTTCATACTATCCCCTGACCTCTGATGCCCTCACTTCTCCTTTCCCCCCCATTCAGTTCCTGCCCATCCTTTAAAACCAACTCAAATGCTATTCCTCCATGACATTTTTCCTTGATCTTCTGCCCCCTCCCCACTGCCAGTCAGAAATAACCTTTTTTCCACTCCCACCTCTTAAAGCACTTTGTGCCTCCCTAATGTGTCTGTCATGTATTGTTTGGAATTAGAGGTTTTTTGTGTATGTGTCATATCTCCCTATTAGATAATAACATCTATTATAGGAGAGATGATCTTATATAAGCCTTACACATCCCGCCCCCTACCTCCCCACCTCCTGTCTCTCGCTGAGTACTATAGAACCATACTTGGCACACAGTGGGCACTTAATGAATCTTTGTTGAATTGGATTGACTTTAAGCCTTCTGGATTTTGGAAATTCCATAGGGGAAAAATTGTGATGTAAAATATTCAGATATAGGTTTAAAATTCAGTTGGGTATAAGTAAAAACCAGGTTTGATTTTTTTTTTATTAGCCTTCATATTTACATTTAAAGCAATTTCATGCCATGAAAACATCTCAGTTGGTGGTAATCACTAATTATAGCATATAAAAAATCAGCATATGTATAAATAAGAATCAACATATTAAGAAAATCATTTAGGGCATTCATAGTATGTCTTTAAAGAGTTTCACACATAAATTTTCCTAATCTCATTTTTTGTTTATAAAAATTTTTATTTATAAAACTTCTTTTATAAGATAATAATAGCTGTGATACTAGCATTTATATAATGCTTTAAGGTTTGCAAAATGCTTTTCAAATATTATTTCATTTGATCCTCACAACAATCCAGGAGGTAAGTACTGTTATTATTTCCATTTTACAGATGAGGAAACTGAGGCAGGCTTAGATGACTTCCCCAGGATTGCACAGATAGTAAGTGTCTGAGGCAGGATTTGAACCCAGGTCTTTCTGACTACAGGTCTGGTGCTCTGCTAGCAAAAAAAAAATCCACAAATGTCACTTATATATTCATAGGATTTTAGAACTACAAGAAATCTAACATCTTTTCTAATTTTATTTACCCAGTGAGAAAAGTGAAACCTAGTTAAGTAACTTATCCAAGTTCTCAGCAGTTTTCCAGCTCAAGGCTTCTTCCTCTTTTAGGTACCAACTTAGCCTACTGGGAGCATTCAGAGTAGAATTCCTAATTTGTTAGAAATCAATTGAATTTCTGGTTTCGCCCCTTGAATGCTGGCTTGTTCTTCATAGTGATAAGTTTGGGGCAATAATCATGTATGTTTCTTTTCCCCCATTGCCCTTGACCTAGACTAGAATATTCTTCAGGACCAGATAGGGCTTATGTTGTCTCTTTGAAGTACAGAGAAGTAAAATCTTATCACCCAGTACATTTAGAAGTAAAAACTTGAAACTGGATGCTGCATTCATTTAGCACATAAATTAAGAGTAATGGCAGACATTTATATAGCAGTTTGCAAAGTGCTATATATAAATCTATTATCTCATTTGATACAACACTCCTGTGAGGTAGGTGCTACCGTGTTTCCCCGATAATAAGACCTATCCCAAAAATAAGCCCTCCCCTTACTGTGTAAGATTCCTCTAAAATAAGCCCTCCCCCGAAAATAAGCCCTATTGAGATCTCTACTGTAGTGAAGGTGATCCCCTGCGCTACACGCTACATTACGGTACCCTCTGTATGCACCGTTCC
>NW_027185809.1:19366176-19389352 GCF_028583685.1 Petaurus breviceps papuanus
AATAAGACAGTGTCTTATTATCGGGGAAACATGGTATTATTATACTTATTTGACAAATGGGGAAACTGAAGCTATGGGAGATTAAGTGAATTTTGCCAGGGTTACACAGTAAGTATCTGAGGCAGGATTTTAACTCAAATCTTTCTGTCTCTAGGGCCATATTCCATCCATTATACCAGCTAGCTTCCTAAATTAGTTTGTGGCAGTACATTTTTCTTGACATTGTTGTTGGAAGATAGAAATTTTATTTTAGATATTGTATATTAATGCTAAAGCTATTTGTGTTTAGATCGCAGTTTTGTTAGCACATAATATAAGCCTGATAGCCTTAATGTTCCCTGACCACAGGCAGCAATCTGAATCTTGACTGGGTGTCTCACAAATATATGTCATTGAGTCACAAAGGAAGAGATGGGACAAGAGCAGATGGATTGAAGTCAGTCCATTGCTATCACTATAAAACTCACGCTTATACCCTGCTAACATTGTGTCAGCACCATTATCATTGAGATGGCACATTCATTGATCTTTTTGAATCTTGTCTTCATGGGAGTGAGTTTTAATTTTTTTGAAATTCTATCAATTATTATTTGTAGGCTATTTTTTTTTTTTTGCCAATGCAAGATTCCACAGTCTGGATCTCTCATCTTTACTTACTTTTAGGAGGAAATTATTTAATGTCAGCATTTGTCTTATATTACTAAGAGCCCATGTGTGTAGATTTACTCTCTGTACCTTCCTAGGAACATCCCATTTTTTTTGTCACAGAGGACTCACACCTGAAGTTCTTTTACTTTACCAGGTCTGTAGGGGTGGTATTATTAGCTCCTGGCCAAATGAGTTCTCTCCTTGGATAGTGAATAGCAGAATTGTATGTCACTTCTGGTTGTACCAGTGATGGAGACAGAGAGATATAAATTAGAAAAACTCATCCAAATTAAAGTATTTCTTTGTATTGATTTATTACAGTGTTAAATAAGACCAATTAACAGATACTTTCTCCTCTGTATTTTACAGGGCTATTGTGGCTTTAGTGTACAATGTATTGAAGGCATTTATGGAAATGAACAGCACCATGTTTGACGAGTTAACAGCCACTTACAAGTCAGATCGCCAGCGGTAACTTTTTAAAGCTTTTTTGTCAGCTGTGCATAAGGGCCCCTATTTAGTTCTTGCCTTATTCTTTGCTTAGATGCCTGATTTAACTTATAGTCAAATGCAGCATTTTTTTTTTTTGGCATGTTCATTAGCTTTGTCCTTGTGGGATGCCAAATAAGATCATACTTTGATGTGTTTTGTGCCCTATGAAATGCAGTACCTGTCCTCAGGTTTGTGAATAATCTAATCTTTCATAGGCTTGCTTTTTAGCCCTGAGTTTGGTAGAGAGCTAAAGGCAGAAAATTCTGCCCTCCTATTAGGTTTTCATTTAGCCCCAAGGACATGACCATGGAATAGATCTCCTCTGTAATATTCTACCACGTCTATTAGGTTATTCCATCTCAGGACTTTCAGGCAGCCCTGAGGTGTTGGGTTCACTCCGGCCTATCCTTTCTGAGGGTCTATAGAGAGGATCCAAATCCTTTTAATTCAGAATTGCCATTTGGTGAGAGAAAAAAAAAACTCTTTTATTACTACCCACTTGTCTCTAATCCCTGTCTGCCTCATCCCTATCATTTAGACTTCCTGTGTTGCTTTGCCTTTCCTTTCCACTGTTTTCTGTGACCCCTATTCTATCATTAACAAATTTCTCTTGGTCTTAAGACTTCTTCCTCTCAGTCTGTCCTCTTACAGTCACAGGAATTTGACTCTTGCAGAAGACATTCTGTTCATCATTGTCCATCCTCTACAATTCTGGGTAAAACCTTTCTCATTCCTTCCACTTTGACTATTATCCCAACACATTGGACCTGGAGGAGTAGACCTATTTCTTAATTCTTGCTTGCTATTTCAAGATGACCCCTCTGTCTCCACTACTTAACAAACACTATTCCTTTGAGGTTTATGCCATCTGTATTTATTGCATAGCTTAGATTCTCATTGCAGTGCCTCACTCCTCAAGCCACACCCAGGTCATTCTCCCATTTTTCTCAAGGCTTTGGGAACCTAATTCTCAGTCTTCTTCTCTGCTTCAGACTCTGACTTGATACATCATTTTCCCTGAAACACTCTGGTTTCCTAATTGATCGGACTCCCATTACCCGCACGTTTGTTCTGTTATCACCACAAGATGGGGTGGTCATATCTTTGATCTTACCATCACCTATTTTTCTTCTACAATGCTGAAATTCTTTACTGATCTTTCTATTCTCTCATTTATTCCTCTGCCTTATGCTTCCTAAAATTATTCTTCATTTTTATAATGACAGTAACTGAATTTAATCCAGTAAGCATTTATTTATTAAGTACCTGCTATTTGCCAGGTGTGAGGGATACAAAGACAAAATAGAAGTAAGTAGTCTCTGCCCTCAAAGAGCTCACATCCTTTTTCTCATCTGTCAGTACTCTGGCCTCACTCTCCTTCCTTCAGTCTGGGCACTGTTAACCAGTTCAAAATTCAGTTCCCTTTTTAACTCCCTTGTTTTATTAGCCTGCTGCCTCACATGTATTGGCAAACTCAAACCATGGTACCCTACACCATCTTCCTTCTATGCTTCTACTCACTTGCTACTAAAATGCCCATGAGGAGCATCATACAATTCAGTTTACTGAGGCTACAAACTTGTTACTAATTTCAATTTTTTATACTTATATGTGTGTGTGCATGCATGTACCACTTTCCCTGCCTCAGAAGTCCTCAGCTCCTATTTTACTTAGAAAATTGAGGCCTTAGGGGCAGCTAGGTGATGCATTGAATAGAGTACTGGCCCTGGAGTCAGGAGGACCTGAGACACTTGACTTTGGCCTTAGACACTTGACACATTTACTTGCTGTATGACCTTGGACAAGTCACTTAACCCCAATTGCCCTGCCTTCCTCCCTCCAAAAAGAGAAATAAAAGAAAAAGAAAATTGAGGCCTTAGTCATGAATCAAAGCATTTCTAGTTGCCCAAACTCTCTCACCCCTTTTTATTTTTTTGTTTCAGTCCTGAGATGGGTGGTTCTTCTCCTTACAAAGGTTCTACCTTGTGCTCTTGATCCTATTTCCTTCTTTGTCCTTAAGTATGTTGCCTTTTTAATCAGTTCTGATCTTTTGGCAGCTTTTGACAATGTCAGCCATCCGTTCCATTTGGACACCATCTTATTTCTCAATTTCCACAGTGCCACTCTGTCTCCTAGTTTTCTCCCGTGTATTTGAACATTTCTTTTCAGTCTTCTTTGTTAGCTCATCATAATACATCTCTTGCTTTTTGACTGTGCCTGTTATAACTCTATTCTAGCCCCTTCTTCTCTTGATGAAACCATCAGCTTTCAAAGGTTTGATTATCATCTTGACTTCCAAATATGTGAATCTAGCTCTAATCTCACTCCTGAACTTCAGTCTCATGTTGTCAGCTGCCTATTAGACATGTCCATTTGGATGTACTGTCAGTATTTCAAACACACTATGTCTAGTAATCTTTCCTGCTTCCAAAAACCCTGAACAAGTTCTGATATAACAGCTCAGCCTCTCTTGACTAAAGAGAGCAACAGATGCCTTTTCTTAAAGGCATCTCCATCTTTTTTTCACCCAGTGCTGGCTTTGTCTCCAAGACATCTGTCACATCTAACCCCATCCTTTTCACTCACCCTCCTCCTCAACTTTCACTCCACCAACCCTTTTCACTCACCCCTCCACCCCCCAGGTCAGGTTCTCCTGCTTACAATCCTAAACACCCTTCCCCCGTCCCTCCTTTCCTTTATATATCTGTCCAAATAATCTTTAGCACAGATCTGATACTTCTCTCCCTCTTCCAAACACTGCCTTCCACCCCCACCCTTGCCCACTCCCACCTATGGCTTCTTATTGACTCTAAATTAAAATACAGACTCCTTAGCTTGTCATTTAAGGGCCCTTTAACCTGCCTTTTCCAGACTTAATTAATATTACTTCTCTTCAGGCACTCTGTGCTTCAGCCACAGTGACTGACCTATTTGCTCTTCCCTGAACTTGAAATTCTATCTCCCTCCTCCATGATAACCTACACAGTATCCACTTCATGCCTGGAATGCATTCCCTATTCTATATAAACCCACTTCTGAGTTCTCCAGTTAATGTTATCTTTATTTTCAGATTATCTTGTGTTTACAACTCTTTACATATTATAATCCCTCTTTGGAAAGAAAGCAAAAACTGTTCTTCATTTTTGTCTTTGTAACCCCAGCATCTAGCACACAGTGCCTTGACATAGTAGGCATTTAATAACTATTTTTTAAACTGAATTGATTTGAATTTAGTGAAATCCTTAGCCCATTTCATTCTAGATTAGTACCTATAAAGATGGATGACTTTATGCTTATTTCCAGAGGAGGAGGTGGGAAAGAAGCTTTTCAGAACACTTTTCTTTGTGAGAAAGGTGACTTCATACCTAGATTCTAAAGGACATAATAAGATTTAGAAATCAAATTAAGATGAGATGAAGGACATGGTTGATAAAGTATCTTGTTTAGTTGAATGACGCTTTCATAATAATAATGATGGGGGAGGTAGTCCTGCCACTTTCCTGATCAAAGTTTTATTTTAGGTTTTGTTGTTTTCTTATTTAAGAAATCTGATATGTTTTAAGACCATGTGAGTATTATAACCAATTGAAATAAAGTTGAATTTGGCCTTGGAAAATATTTTTTCATTTCATATACTTAATTTTCTAATTTGAGTGTAGTTTCTTTTCCAAATTTCTAATTTTCTAAAGAAGAACATGGAAAAAATGAAAAAAGGTCTTAGAACTTTTAGTAATTGAGCACACTTAGGTTGGGCCTTTGGTTTTATTTTGGGCCCCTGCAAACAAAATGCCAGGTACTGTGTATCATAAAATTTTGTAGTTTCTTTGGGTTTCCTAAATTTTGTTAAAATATTCTTAACAATGAACTATTATGCTTTTTCTTGCTTAATTTTAATTCTGTTATTTGTATTTTACAAATGAAAAAAGTCAAGCAGAGAACTTGATTTCAAAGGATAGAGGATTTTTTTTTCATTCTTAAAGTGAATTTCTTGAAAAGTGTGATATGATTATAAAATTTGATATAGGTTTTCTTGCCATCTGTAGTCAGGAGAGGCCAAGCTCTGTCACATCAGGAAGTTGTATGATGTTTTGGGGATACTTTGCATTATAATGTAATTTTAAACCCTTAAATCTGTTATATTCTGTGCCATAAACAAAATGCTATTTTAATTTTTTGTTGTTTAAAAATTTTAATTCATATAAATGTTAAGATGTATCACTACAGCGTGAAATATGCCATCACCTTCAGCAGAAATATTATATTATCCCAGTTGGAGAGAAGGTTATTTTGTGGAAAATCCTAGGAAAGAGATTGAATGTTTTCTTAATATAAGAATTTAGTACTAAAAATGACCTGGTCATCACTATTTGGCTTCAGAAAGGTGCTGAATACTAGTATGGGGTGAAATTGCAAATAGCTTCTTATAATTTATTGTCTGAATTAAAACAGGCAAGACTTTTAGAAAAGAAAGGCATTGCTTTGCCTTGGAGATCTAGGACATGTTTATGAAAGTAGATTTTTTTTCTTTTTTTATTGTTGAGGTAGTTCACATTGGACTCCTTAGAAAAAAATGAAGGAATGACTAGGTGGTACAGTGAGTAAAGCTCCAGCCCCAGAGTCAGGAGGATCCGAGTTCGGTTCCAGCCTCAGACACAACACCCACACAAAAAAACTAGCTGTGTAAGCTTGGGCAAGTTACTTAACCTCAATTGCCCTCCAAAAGGCAAAAAAAAAAAAAATGGAGCTTACAAAGTATAAGGAAGCACGAGAATGAATATGTCAGATTATGACCGGTAGAAAGTTGGTTCTTCCATGTTTGACACCTTTGAAGAAGAGATGTTAAGGAAAACAATGGTCATGGAATGCCAAGGGTTAATTAATGCCTACTGACAGGTGTGGGTAACCCAAGTACTTACAAGGGTAACAATTGACTCCTATGTCAATGTGAGTGCTATTTCATATTGGAAATGGAAGAGAATGTGGCAGCACCCCAAGTGGTGTTAAGTTTTAAAATTCATTTCTATGGGATATGCTTGTTGGAAATAATGAGGAAGAATGTAAGTGACATTAACATTACATCAGAAATATTTAAAGGTTTTGAAATGAAAGTTCTCAATATGAAATGCATGTCAGTTCCATATCTGGAAAAGATTTTTGGGCATCATTACCAAGAATGCCATCAACTTTTTGATGGAATGAATTAGCTCCTAGAGCATAAAGTTGAATGTTTTAGTAATGTCTTCTTTTCTTATTTCATTTCCAATTAGGAAGATATGAACCTGGCTTGGTGTTCCGACTGTTTTTGATTTAGGAACATCCTAACAACACTTGGTCAGACTCTTCCTCTCTTCCTCCCAAATACAGAGACGATGCATTTTACATAAACGTGATTCATGGTGTTCTGATTTCTGCCCACTTAAAACATCAGACAATGTTCAAAGTTATTTAGACACCAAATAGATTTTGAGTTATATTAAATCCAATATTAGGAACCTAAAGATGCATTTTTTTAGGTCCCAAACTAAATTAGTTTAGGTTACTAAGAAGTCATTAGTAAGAGATCTCTACCGTAAGGTCAGAGGATCATACAGTTAGATATATACATATATATATATATATATATATGTATACATATACATACATATAGATATATACATACTAATCTTAGAAGGCACCTTAAAAATTATCTAGGTGAACTGTTCTTTTTGAGGGGGGGAGGCAAGGCAATTGGAGTTAAATGACTTGCCCAAGGTCACAGAGCTAGTAAGTGTGTCAGGATTTTTGAGGTCAGATTTGAACTCAGGTCCTCCTGATTCCAGGACTGGTGCTCTATTCACTGCACCACTTAGCCTCCCTTTAAACCATTCATTTTTGAGCTGAGGAAGTTTGGACCAAAGGAGGAGGATGTGCCCAAAGTTGTAGCAGGTAGTGAGTATCAGGATCAGGACTAAAATCTAGGACTTGTAACTCTGAGTCTAGTGCCTTTTCTAATGCTCAGTGCTGCCCCCACAAATGCCTTGGCTGTTCTTTTATTTCATTTGGTTTTCTGGATTCTGGGCAGTAGCTGATAGAGGTTGAAATGAATAGTGAGGTAGATGAGTTTTGAGGAAGTATGTCACTACTTAACTGAGTAAACCGATGTCTATAACTTATCTGAGGCAGGATAAAATAATTGAGCAGTGAATGAACTTCAGGTCATTACTTGCTTCAGTACTTGGAATACTTCAAGGCTCCATAATTTCATTGGTATGAGTATTTTCTTCACGTATTGATGAATGAATAAAAATTCATTACCTGCTTACTTTGTACCAGGTGTGGGTTCCACCACAGACACAGTGACAGCCAGCACTGGTATAGGAAGTTTCCTCGTCTGAGAGTTCCCTAAATCAGTGAAATCATATGTCCAGTCCCTGTCCCTGTCCCCAGTGTCAGGGACTGTGCTAAATTCTGGGAATACAGATATGAAAGTAAGCTATTCCTTCACCTTAAGAAGAATACATTCTTACAGTGGGAGACAATATGTATATAGGCGTGATGGCCAGGGAAGGACTTACCTGGGGAATCACAGGGATGGTCATCCACAGAGGAGCTGATTAGCAAGCCAACTCCAGGACCATTGGTAGTACTGATCAGATTTTTATGCTGAAAACAAGAGTTAGAGGTGCATGTTGTTGGTAGGGTGAATGGCATGGATTGTATCTGGGGCCTATGGCCAGCTGGATATAGTAGGTTAGTTGAGTTTACATCCACTTGCCAGTCCAGGCAACAAGACCCAAGGTATGGGCTTTCCAAAGCCGACCTGGGGATTTTATAGGGAGCTTTTCTGGAACTGTGGTGTATACAGATAACATTCCCCTGAATACATTGGAGTAGTACTTCAGTTTAGGTTTATTTGTTATAGTTGGATTAAAATGAAATTGGAACCTAAATTATACAGCAGGAACAAGACTTTTAAAATTCCTAGGTTCTTTCCAGAGAGACTATACAATGCAATAAAGAAGGGTGGAAAAATTTTTAAGTTACAGCAATAGTATTACCCCAGTGTGTTGGTAATTTTTAATTAGCCTGTGTATATTATCTGTGTAGGGCTAAGTAGTTGTTACTTCTAGGCTTGGTTAGATGACCCACATCCCCTTTGTACCTGGGGTGAAAAATTCCCTAGTTTATAGTTAGATGATCTAATGACAGTTAACAAAAGTAGGATTTCTAATTGAAATTAAGTATTTCATTTGCAGTAAGGAGTGCAAACTCCTTATTACTAACATGTAAACCCAGGGAACCTGAAACCTTAGAAGTCATCAAAACCTCTTTATTTAATTGATTTTTTTTAAATTATTTTTTGCTTTTTGGAGGGGGGAGGGCAGGGCATTTGGGATTGAGTGACTTGCTGAAGGTCACACAACTGGTAAGCATGTCAAGTGTCTGAGGCTAGATTTGAACGTGTGTCCTCCTGATTCCAGGGCTGGTGCTCTATTCACTGCACCACCTAGCCACCCCAATTGATTTTTTTAAAGGATATACAGAGTTAAATAAGAGAATTCTGAACATGTGGCTTACCAGTATGAAAAGACCCTTACTTAAGTTTATGGACAGACCATTATTATAGGTATTAGGAGAGAAAAAAATATGAAGTGATAGAGCAGCTAGATATTTTTGCCTTCCTGTAGCTCAGCATTTTTAACATTTCTAGAGTCCCTTTTGAAAGTGGCAGTATGTGCACAGGAATTTGGTTTTGACTAAATAAGAATAAACTTCTCCTCTCCACCTCCAACACTCCCCCAGAAAATCACCAAGGTGCTCCTGAGTGTTGAAAAACTGATCCAGACAAATGATCTCCTTGTTTTTCTGAGTGTAGATAGCAGTGTTTCTGTAAGAAACCGAGCATAGAAGAATATTCATGTGAAAAAGAATCTTAAAATATCCTTGTCGTCTCCGACTTGTTTGTTTAATACTATTTTTGTGTCTATCTAACATTTGTGGTAAACCAAGAAACGACAAGCTCGATGCCAAACTGTTCACAGAATTTAAAACTTATGTGTGTTGTAGGTGAGAATTTCTAATCTTTTTAAAACTTCTCCACTGTTTACACTGAATTCTGTTTCTTCCATCAGTGAGAAAAAGAAAGAAAAAGAACGTGAAGAATTATGGAAAAAACTGGAGGACCTGGAGTTAAAGAGAGGTCTTAGACGTGACGGAATAATCCCAACTTAACAACAACAAAATGACAACAGCATTATTAACCTGTGGAGTCACACATTTATGTAGTAGAAGATGGAGCAACAGTTTTCTGTATTGTGCAACTTTACAGTAGATTTCACATTTGTTTCATTATTACAGCAGCACTGTATATACCTGTCTCTAAGTAAAGGAAAAAAAAATAAGGACTTAAATCCGAAGTTTGGACAGTAGATGGACTTCTCAGAACTTTGCAAACATAATCATTGTTCGAACCCTACTTTAAAAGCAGTCTTTCAGAGATCTGTTGATAAAATTGCTATGTTAAAATTCCATTGTCAGGAGTTCCTTATTTATCATTAGCAGAGAGTATGATACAATTTTCAAATGTGAAAAACCTTAAATTTAGCTTGTCTTTCTGCTAAATTGTTAAATGTATTTATAGTAAAAGGAAAAAAAAAAGACTGTCATTTCCTTATAAGTTTGTGTGACATCCTCCTTCTCTGGATAACTTTACTGTAATTTGACATCTTTTCCTTTTGCACATCTTCATAAGTTGAATGTCCACAATGAACAGGGCCGCGAATACCCAGGTCCCTGCAAAGGTTTTGTTGACTGGTATGAGCGAGCATCTTTCCAGTAACCAGGCTAGTCCTCTTACTCCTTCAGTTCCCACATCAGGAGTAAAATACAGAGAGGTGATGAACATGGTAGGGAGGGGAATTTTGGATTCATTCGTCAGTTTATGATGGATCCAAATCAATGTCTTGAATCCTTTGGAAAACAGGCACTGGTACATCACAGACTTCACTACCTAATCAGTATTAGTTATGTGCATCATTGAACACATATACCAGAGCTATTTTAGTAATGACTGAAATACATCTTTTTGGACCACTTTGAAATAATAAAGACAAACACTAAATAGTACAACCGCGAAATTGATCTCCAGGGATTGCAGATCTGTTTGGGAAAAGAGTTGAGCAAACAGTTTGGACTGTTTGGAGTTGTTGCCTTACTTTTTAATATGTATTTATAAAGTATCCCAGCAAAAGAGGATGTAGCCTCTGGAAAAATGTTACAGTGTTTTTGTAGACTCTAGTTGAATTTCTCATCCCAGTGCCAGCCCTGTTTTTAGCTGGAAAGGATTCAGGATAACATTATTATGCATTCTGAATCAGATGCTTATTCCTAACTACTGTATTTGTTACCAAAAGTGGTTCTACAAATGCTACTGAAAAAAAATATGGAAATTCCTTATGTCCTGAGTATTAATAATAAAGTTTAAAAATGCTTTTGTATCAAAGGTGCATTGTGACCAAATTGTTTAAGGAAAAATGACAAAAAAAAAACCCGAGGGCTGTATCACATCATTGGCTATCTGCTTTGTACTTAAAAGTGAAATCTTACATCTTTGGTAGGTAAAATGCTAATAAGATTCATGTACAGTATATATTTAGTTAATATGGTGGAATTATTATATACCAAAAGGTATATATATATATATATATTACAGGATTTTTTTTCCAGGACTCTTTTGATCTGTTATAGGCCTGACAACAGTGAGTTGATAATCCTAAATGATTGGTCCCAGCATTATTTATGGTATTGAGCAGATTCTGTGTTCATGCATCTAATGGTCATAGTTGCAAACATGAACACATGAAATGTTGTTCTTCGATAGGAATACAGTATAAATATGGGCTTATGTATTTTCCTTCCTCCATCTAAGTATGCAGTAGAAGATAGTTTTCTTGTTTCCAAGCCAAAAAAAAAAAAAAAGTGGGGAATGGATGGAGAAGGGAGCCCTATCCTTCCTCCCAGGTTAAATGTTTCAGGATTATCAGGTCATAGTTTATACATGAGTCAACCACTTATGAATCTTGTCATCTCAGCGACTTTGTAAAAAACTTGATAATGTTAATTCTGAAAATGAAATAGCAGTAACCTAGTCATATGCAACACCAAAAATAATGTGGT
Source organism: Petaurus breviceps papuanus (assembly GCF_028583685.1). NCBI lineage: Eukaryota > Metazoa > Chordata > Mammalia > Diprotodontia > Petauridae > Petaurus > Petaurus breviceps. The sequence goes on from NW_027185809.1 coordinate 19,377,472, forward strand.
TTAATGGGATTACTAGAGATATTTGGTTTTTCTTTTCTCTTAAAGAAATTGATGGGAGATTGATAGAAATTTGGCAGAGGCTGCCAAAGATCATACAACTTCTTTTAAAATACTGGAGAAAAGGTGCAAGCTTAGATACTAAAGATAAAAATAAATTTATAAGAAATCATCTCCTTTAGCCCCTTTGATTTGAATAGCCTTTGATTTCTACTATGCATTATGATTATTTTTGGTAGTGTAATCTTATATTTACAGTTAACATGCCTTTGAAGACTGAGGATGTTAAATTCATGGATGAATGAACTAATAATCTCTGCCCAGTGAAATGAAATGCAGTCATTTGAAATTTTAAAAGGCAAGGGACCTTTCTTGCACCATAGATGATGACTTTATACAGATTATTCTCAGTGTCAACTTTATATGTTGATACCCACACTGAGAAAAACGGAGCCGAATATTAGACCTATCCGAAGAGTTGGTCACATTAATCTGCTGCCTTTAAGTGGCAGCATATCTAAAACTCCTAGGGCAATTTCTGAGAAGAAACACTATCTTTCACTTTTTTTTTAAACTGAAAGAGACAATGTGACCTTTGTCATGTTGTGTCCAGTGACGCAGAATAACTGAGGTAACCTGAGTGTTGCACTATGTGACATACTTAAGGACATACTTGCTGCATTTGCAGCAGCCTTCCTTGGCCCTTCCCACAATCCTTATCTTTGCTGCAACTCAGTTGTGATGAACGCATCTCATACTTTTGTTTGCTTCATAATTTCCAGAACAATATATAAATATATTTTTTAAAGAGAAAATATCATAGTTAGCAAGTGGTCACTCACTCCTTTGTTCCTACCATATTGGTTTCAGGACGAGAGTTAAGAGTGTCTTCAGAAAAGGACTGTGGCCTAGATAAAAAGACATTAGATTGTGGGCATAGAGAAACCATACCCGTGAATATTCCCATCTCACATTTTAAGTCAAGCATGCATTCCTTTTCACGTCTTGCAATTTTTCCCAGTTTTCCTGTCACTTTTTGGGTTTTTTGTTTTTGTTTTGGTCTCCCAAGCATTTGAGTGGGTTGGGGTTTTTTTTTTTGTTTGTTTGTTTTTTGGCTGTTTTTTGTAAAAAATAAAATTAAAAATTAATGAATTAAAATGCTCTTCATGCCACTGGATACTCGTACAAGCAGGGTTACACTCAGTTCATCTTGGACTTGTTTGCATAAATAGAAGGGTTTAATTTATTTTGTACCTCCTTCTATACGTGGAATCAGTCCAGGGTGCAGAGCCAGGAATTGCTTGCATTTGCACCTGCTGTACCTGTTGAGTATAGAACAGGCTCAATCACACTATGGAAAGAAAAAAAATATATTTAGAATTTTAAAAGCTTTTTTATTTTTTGTGGGGGGGTGGGGTGGGGCCAAGGGAAGATGTATGGATGTTTATTAGCATGTAAAAACATGTTTGGTTCAGGTTAATTTTTTTTTTAATTTTTAATTTTAATTTTCCAATTTGGGTGCACCAACTTGTCCCAGAAAGTGGAGTTATCTCTCTTTCAATGCTATTACCAATGTCATCACAAAGTGACAGTCACCTGATAGCAAAAAGGTGACGGCTAGACATGATCAAATGATGTTTTATTTGCACATGGATATTTTTATTTTTATATTCCGGTTCAACCAGTTCTCCTAAATGGAGATAGGAAGTGAGCCACAAAGGATTTTTCTAGTAGGTATTGGCAATGAATTTTATATTCCTCAATATTTAGTTTTGAAAGTCTAAAAGGACTGTGCAACGTGGAGGCAAAATTGAGCAAATTTTGATTTAACAGAATTTCAATTCACATGCTGCTTCTTTGTCTGCTGAAGCAGCGATTATCTTTTTAGAAACAAACATCCTATATCATAATTTGTATGAATATAGGTTTCCTTTTTTTTTTTTGGTTGCTTACTGTAAATAAGTTGTAATCCAGACCTCATATACCAATGAGGAGTTTTCAAATATAAATATTATCAGTAAATTTCTTGTCCTTTTTTGATTGTAGTATAAAGAATGACATGTTCATGCTTTGGTTAAAGGATTTAGCATTAGCTTTATCTTTTGGTATGTTAGCATTTCATTGTTTCAGCAGGAGAGGGCAGCAAAAGTTCATTTTCCCCCTTAGAAATGCTGCAGTCCATTAGTTTGTTTTTTTTAACTTCATCTATTTGTGGGTAGAAATAAAATGAAACATTTTTTTGATATGAAAAGTTGCATATGAAAATAGAGACTGGCCTGACCAAGACAGTGAAAATCTTCTGTTCCTCATCAAATGTTAATAGAAAACGCCACAGAACAATCTTCAGCTCCGGCTAAAGTATGTATGCTACTTCCCCTGAGACTGACAAGCAAGGGCGAGCTGAGCGTTTAAACCTGTGGGATTCCAAAATGTCATTTCTTTGGAAGTGATTGACTTTCTTCAAGGTGGTAACAAGGACAAAATGACTGGTGCTCCCAAATTATCAATGTAACCTCTTTTCACGCATGTGTGGAGGGCTCTGTACTGTGGGTGCATCTAAATAAAGAAGCAATGACGAGTTTCCAACTGCTTGACTGGTTTTGTTCCTGTGTGACCAGGTAGGTGTGTGTGTGTGTGTGTGTGTGTGTGTGTGTGTGTGTGTGTGTGTGTACTCGGTGATTTCGATGAGGTGCTTGCTTTGGAGGCAACACCTAGCTGGGGAACACTGGCCAAGTTTGTGGGGGGTGTCTTATTCTGAGCTCATGCTCTCACCTTTGGGTCATGGAGGTAGCTGGTGGAAGAGTGAATGATTAGAGCTCTATGACCTGGAGTTAGGAGTCTTGAGTTCAAATCCTGCATCAGACACTTCTTAGCCCTGAGACCCAGGGCAAGTCATTTCAGCCTCTGCCTCAGCTTTCTAAATTATAAAATAGGGGCAGGGGGGAAATAATAGTGCCTACCTTGAAGGGTTGTTGTGAGGATCAAATGAGATAATATTTGTAAAAGTGCTCAGCACATTGCCTGGTGCATAATACTTAATTATTAATTAAACTAATTAAAGGTGCTTAATGCATGCTTATGTGAGGATCAATGAGAAAATATTTTTAATAACAGCCTGGAACATAGTTGATGGTTATGCATGCTCATAGAAGGATTACATAAGATAATACTTATAAAAGCACTTTTCACAGTGCCTGGCACCTGTTTTCTGGTTGTTCAGTCATTTCCGGTCCTGCTCGATTCCCATGTTTTCATATGTGGCATGTATTCTCTCAAGATAAAACCCTTTAAAATCGAGTCTTCTGTGCAATATCTGAAGGGGAAGTATTCTGTTGTTTACCTAAACCAGATTAGAAGAGACTTTAAAAGACAACTGAAAAATGGCCTTCGGTTTCTTCAGTATCAGGGCATGAAGTGGGATCTGGCACCAGGGCATATCAATCCAATAGATGGAGCTGTTGAGACCTTGATATAGATACAGGTTCTCACATTCTTGGCATGTGGAAAACCTTAGATGACCCCCACTGGGATAGTTTGTGCTTGGTTTTACAGAGTTATTCTGCTGAGATAAATAGCTTCTTAATCACCATGTGCATTACTAAGTGCTGGGGATAGGAACTACAACCAAACAAGATAGTCTCTGTCCTCAAGGAGCTTACATTCTAATGGAGGAAAACAATATAAATGGAAGGAGGGGAGGCAGGTCACTGGGTTAGGAGAGGGTGGGAAAGGGTGAAGAGGCCTGGACCTATTGAGGTTTGGGATTTAGGGATGGTCAAGACCCCAAAATACCAACTCTCTGTGTCCTGCGGAATGAATTCGACTCTAGCCTTCTCTCAGCCAAGCTCAGCAAAGTTTATTAAAAATTCACCATAATGGGTAGACTCTTAAGGAGCCTTGTATTAACAAGCAGGCCAGTACGAAGTGACATATAATTGAATCTGTGCTAGGTTGAATCTTAGCACCTTAATGGAGGCAAGATGGATCTCATATACAGAAAGATTGTGGGAGGGATCTAGGGGTGGGCTAGAGGAGGGGTTCAGGGAGGGTCTAAGGAGGATCTTGAACAGAGTTCAGACTCTAGGAATGGGATTAAAGGTGAGAAATAGCTGAAGGATACCTGGAGATGACAGACAATGGAAAGCTAGGTTAGTTTAAGGGTAACAGATTTGGGTATAGATATTTTGATAGTATCTAGGATGTGAAGTAGCTGGACAATGGAGGTCTGGGGTAGGTTAAGAGTAACAGATTTGGGCCTAGCAATAATGAAAGGCTTATGACCTCAGGCAAATGCCTCATGAAGTGGGAAGATTCAATCAGAGTTCAAGGGGTTTCCCGGAGCCTGTACCCCATCAGGCACTTGCAAAATAAGGCAGAAGTTCACCGGTGAGAGCTGGGAGCCCCCAGTGGGGTGGGTATGTCAAACCAGTTTTGGTAAGCTTCTTGAGGGCAGCAGGTAGTTCTTTTTTGTCTTTGAATCACCCACAATTAGTATAGTGCCTGGCATATAGGAGACATTTATTTTATTTTTTCCAATTACATGTAAAATTTTTTTTAACATTCATTTAAAAAAAATTTTTGACTTCCAAATTCTTTTCCTCCTTCCCTCCCCTCCCACCTCATTGAGAAGGCAAACAAGACTAATGAAATCTGTTTTGATTATGACTCCTCTATGCCAGGCTTAGTAGCTGTTCTTGAATTTCTTGAGTGGAAAAAAAAAATGACTGATGATCAGTCTTGTGATGATAATCCTTTCCAAACTGTAATTTGTAAGTTAACTGTAAGTCTTTCCAGCTTGTTAGGACCTACCAAAGTTTGCACTTCACTGATGTAGCCATTAAGAATAATAGGTCATGGGGTGGCCAGGTGGCTCAGTGAGTAAGAGCACCGGCTCCAGTGTCGGGATGACCTGGATCAAATCCAGGCTCAGATACTCAGCACCACACCCAGAAATAACTGGCCGTGTAACCTTGAGCAAGTTACTTAACCCTGATTGCTTAAAAAAAAAAAAAAGAAGAATAGGTCAACTCGTAATGGAAAGGGATATCTACATCCAGAGAAAGAACTAGAGTCTGAATGCAGATTGAAGCAAACTACTTGTGATGAGGTATGGGCTCTGGGAGCCCCCTTGAGCTCTCCTTGAGTCCTTGAGGTACAGGCTCTGGGAACCTCCCTTGGACTCTTGATTAAATCATCCCATTTGATGAGGCAAGTCTGTTACTAGACTTCCCACCCTTGAACTGGCCTAGCCCACCATTGTTTGTGGTCTCCAACCTCATTAACTCCTCCTGAAGACCCTCCCCAAACTTCTCCTCTAGACCACCCCTAGATTCCTCCCATAATCTTCTGTCTATAAGACTCCATCTTGTCTCCATGTTTGTGGGAGCACCATAGAATGACCTAGCACAGACTTACTCTGTGTCTAATGCAAGCGAACTTTTAATAAATTTTACTTTTCTTTGGCTGGGAAGACTAGAGTCGAATTCATTTGGAATTCATTTGGCAGGACCTGGTATGTTGGTATTTTGGGGTCTCCAGAGCAACCCTAACCCTCTTAGTGGGTAACCTCTTCACTTTCTCTCCCTCTTTTTTTGTTTTGCTTCTTCTTTCTCATTGTTCTCATTGGTTATAATCCTTCTTTATAACTTGACTAATATTTAATGTGAAGGTATTTGTAGATCCTGTATTTGATTGCATGCCCCCATGGGAGGGGGGAGGAGAGGGAGAGGGAGAAAATTTGAAACTTAAGGGACTGTGGAACTGAATATTGTAAACCAAAAGTAAATAAATTTTTAAAAATACAGGGTCAACCTTGTACAATGATGAGGTATCAGAGTTAAAATTTATTGGAGGAGCAGGTTCATACAATACTTCAAATTTGTTTGCTTTCTAGGTTGAATACATTGTGCTAAGTCCTCTGCTGATTTCTGCTTGCTTAGGCATTAATAATTGTAGCATTTGCCTAGTAGGTAAGCCTTAATGCCATACTTTCTCTGGAAAGTCTGTTAAAAACTTCTTTACATAACTAATGTTTATCTACTTGCAATAAAATTGTACTAAGCCTAGCATATCATTGCTGGCCTTTAAGAGCCAACTAGGTGGCATAGTAGATAGAGTGCCAGCCCTGGAGTCACGAAGATTCATCTTCTTGACTTCAAATCCAGCCTCAGACACTTGTTAACTGTATGAGCCTTGGCAAATCATGTAACCCCCATTTGTCTCAGTTTCCTCATCTGTAAAATGAGCTGGAGAAAGAAATGGCAAACCATTCTGGTATCTTTGCCAAGAAAACCCCAAGTGGAGTCATGAAGAATCAGACACAACTGAACAACAGCAAGGGTAAAATACTGGGCTTTGAGTCCAGCAAATCCACACTGAGACACTAACTGTGTGATCCTGGGTAAGTCACCTAACCTCTTTGCTTCAGTTTCCTCAACTATAAAATAGGGATAATAAGAGTACCTACCTCACAAGGTAGTTGCAAGAGGAATTTAGGCTAGTTAAGGAGGAAAAATAAACTTCTTGACTATTAAAGTTGTAAGGGGTTTTAAAAGTTCTGTTATGTCTTTCTCACTCTGTCTCCCTGCACCATCTCCAAATCCAAACCTCCCTGCTTCCCATAGCCTCTTCAGGTAAATTTAAAAAAAAAATTATTTTTTGCTTTTTTGGGGGGGAAGGGTAGGGCAATTGGGGTTAAGTGACTTGCCCAAGGTCACACAGCTAGGGCTAGTTTTTTTGTGTGTGTGTCAAGTGTCTGAGGTTGGATCCGAACCCAGGTACTCCTGACTACAGGGCTGGTTCTCTACTCACTGCACCACCTAGCCTTCCCTTCAGGTAAATTTTTAAACAGAAATCTTTAATCTTAAAAAAAAATCTTTTCCAAACAAAAACTTTAAATATTTAAAGTTTGTACTATTTCAAATGCTATCCTCCAAATTGTCTCTTTAGGGTAGCCTTGGTTGAGACAGTTACTCTGCCCAGACAAGATGCCTTTCCACACACATGAAAAATAGTATTAGTCCAGAGAAAAAGACTAAAGAGAGATGTGAATAAGTCTAGTTGCTTGGTTTTTCACATCACACTTCAATGATCCAATTTTTCAAGTCAGACCTAATTCTTTAATACAGTTCTCAATGTAGAATAGGTTTTTTTTTTTTTAATCACTGGTCTCTACAACAAATTTAAATGGAATGTCCACCCAGTCAAAACCAACACAGTCCATCCCTTGAAATGTCATCCAGAGTTTTGTTCATCTTGTAATGTCATCAGAAGGCTCTGTCAACTATTAGACAACAAGATAAAACCCACAGAATATGTTCAAATAGCAGGAGAAAAAGAATGGAGGAGAAGGTATTCAAACTTTGTTTTCTTTCCTTGTGACTTCTCAGCTTCCTCAGAAACCACCTGAGTCTCCAAAACCCTCTTACCTTCCTTTACCACCTCCTTGGCCACTGAAGCCTCTGGAAACCCTTGCTATCAGGACTACCACAACAGCTTCCAAAGCCACTGGGTTTGGCCCAGTCCAGAGTCACTGTTTCCATCAGGCCATTCTTCCATGACCTCTTTCACAGCTTCTTCTGGGCTGAAGTCCACAAAAACGAATCCTTTAGATGACTGTCTCCCTGTCTATGATTTTCCTGGTGCCAAGAGAGCTGTGAAATTAATCTTTCAGTGTTTCTTTTGCCACAAGAATTCAAAGCTGCTTTTGTGTCTTCTGCAGAGGCAGATTCAATGAACACTTACCCTTTAGGTCAGCTTTAGCTGTTCTGGGGCAAGTTGATTGAAGTCACCTTCCACTCCCTGCAGGCTTTCTTTCAGCATCAGTTTTTGAGTCTGCTGGCTTGCCATTATTCTCATTCCAGGAATTATTTTTCCCACTTCTAGAATTCTCTTGTCCTTGAATTTTCTCTTCTGTTCAGAATGAATTTCTGACCATCCATATTAGTTTCCATGAACAGGGGTTCTTAACCAGGGCTCAGAGAACTTATTTTAAAAATATTTTGATAATTATTTCAATAGAATGAGTTTCCTTTGTAATCTTATGCATTTAAAATATCATTCTAAGAAAAGGCCCATAAATTTCACTAGACTGTCCAAAAAGATAAAGAACCCTTGGTCTAGAAGAAAGAATAAATATGGTATATGAAAAAGACCAGCACTTATGGGCTCCTGTATTTTGAAGTTACACTTGTATGTTATTGAATGCCATTCACTTCCTTACATTGCTTAGCGAACACCTTAGCGCTCAGTTCACTTATGACATTTGGCTTTGATGAGAATTTTTCAGAGGCTCTCTGGACAGTTTTGACAATGTACTTTCCAAATATACATCTATCTATATATAGATGTAGATAGATAGATAGATACAAGTATATGTCTATATATGTATTCAAACATTATATACATGCATATCATTTTAAGTTAACTTTTTTTAATATTTGGTTTTAAAGGCTATCATAGCAGAAAAAGATACTTCACGTAAGTATATAGCTTCAAATTTAAGATATTGCTAGCTATGCTTACTAAATCATGATTCTCATTTTTATTTCTTTTAAAAATTTTCTTTTTAAATTTTGAGTTCCAAATTCTTTCCCTCCCTCCCATCCCCTCTGCTACCCACCAAGAATGGTAGCAATATATCAGTTATGTATGTGAAATTATGCAAAACATTTCTATATGTAATGGTGTAGCAGCAAGCACCCCAAGCATCCCCAGGGTAGCTGCCAACACAGGTTCTTGGATCTGCTTTGCTAAAGGAAAGCAACTCAAAATTGGTTAACAAGCTTACTTTAATCAGTCAAATATGTACCTAGTTCAGGGGGAAAAAGGTCAGCACCCTGAACTTCAGAGTATACAGAATTATCAAGACAGAGAAACAGATCAAGTAGACAGATTTCCAAACTGTCCAACCATTACATCCATACCAAATCAACATCTGGGTTTTTCAAAGTCAGGGGGCTCTCAACAACGACTTCCCAGAGTCTCATCTGATCAAATCACAGAACACTTCTCAAAGTGAGCCCCCAAACAAAGCCTCAAATCAGTGTTTATATAGCCTTCTCCTGGCTCTGAGCATATAACCACCTTCTGGACCCACTGGCCAATCAAAAAGTATCTACTGAAAAACAAGCCTCCCACCCCAGGCTCCAGGTGCACTTTAGCTTAGGGGCAGGGAAGATCTTAAAAATTTACATTTTCATTACAGATGGCAAGCAAAGAAGTAGTTAAGACCTTGCTTCAGCTATTGAATCAACACAGAAATAGTTAACACCTTGTTTCAGTTCAAGATTGTATCAAGTATTAAGATCCAGAACTTGTGAATCCCACAACTTGTGAACCCTAGAACATGTGAACTCCTTGCAAAAGGAAGGGGATGAACTAATGATAATAAGGAGAGGCTCAGGCTGGAGAGAGAAGAACTGAGAAGAGAGCTCTTGTGGTGAAGAAGGAGAAAACTTGTGGTATCCTGGCACTCTATGTTTGTCTGCTCTGTCTATGTTGACTTTTGTTTGTGATACTTTCTACAGAAGCCCTGACACCTTACTGGAAGTTCTTAAAGAGGATTTTCTGGTTGTCTGTTTGCAGAAGTCCTGGAGGAGGGATTCGGAGGTCCTGGGACTATGCTGATGATTTGTGTTGAGTTCTCAGACCTTGTTGGTGGGTCTGAGTTGATTTCACAGGCAGATAGTGAATTGATGATGGTGCTGGCAATGTGAATGAATGTTGTTTTGACTCTGCTAAGCTTTGTCTTCCCAGAAACAGAAACTGTGAAGGACTTGAGGTAGACTAGACACTGTGAGCTTTAATATGGAATGGAAACTGGACAAAAGAGCTGGACAACGAACTGGGAGCTGCCTGCCTTTGAACCCAGGTGACAATTGGATAGATTTGGGCAGGAGCTGGGACCATGGAAGAGGAATCACAGAAGCTGAGTGTCAGCCTCAAGTCAAAATGAAAAGATCTCTTCTTAGGTACCTGATGCTGATGGAGAAGATTATGATTTAATGTGACTTAGGAGTGGAGAACTTTGATCTTTGTACTCTGTGTCCCTTAAGGAGGCCTCCTTAAGGATGACTGAATTAAGGATGTACTAAACGACTGAGTTACTAAATGGTTGTACTTTGTTTAAAACAATGTAGCCACTTTGGTCAAAACTATGTGGCCATTTTAGTGATAAATTGTTATGTCATAACATTGTGAATGCTGTATTTTGATTTCTGTGAATGTTTGGCCTTAATTTACTGCTGAATAAATAGAGAGTTCACTATACTATGTAATCAGAACCTTGAAGCTGTTCACAGCTGCAGTCCTCTGGAATGTTGCTCATGCTTGGCTTTACACCATATTAATCATATTTTTAAAAAGCGAGAAAAACAAAGAAAATGAGAAAGTTATACTTCAGTTTGCACTCAGAATCCATCAGTTCTCTCTCTGGAGGTGAGACTCATGATTTTCATCATGAGTCCTTTGGAATTGTCTTGTGTCACTGAGATCAGAGTAGACAAGTCTTTCACAGTTGATCATCATGACAACATTGCTGACAATTAATCATCACAACAACACTACTGTTACTATGCACAATCATCTTGGGGTTCTTGTCACTTCATTTTATATCAGTTCATATGTTTTGCCATGTTTTTCTGAAACCAATCCCCTTGTCATTTCTTATGGCACAATAGTACTCCATCACAATCAAATGCCATAACTTATTCAGTCCTTCCCCAATTGATGGGCATCTCCTCAATTTCCAATCCTTTGCCTTCACAAAAAGATTTGCTATGAATATTTTTGTACATGTAGTTCCTCTTCCTTTGTCTTTTGTGTCTCTTTAGAGTACAGACCTAGTAGTGGGGTATTGCTGGGTCAAAGAGTATGCCCTTTGGGCAGTTCCAAATTGTTTTCCAGAATTGTTGGACCAGTTCACTACTCCACCAGCAATTAATTAGTGTACCTATTTTCCCTTCTAATATTTTTCATTTCTGATAGGTGGGAGGTGGTTCATCAGAGTTGTTTTATTTTGCATTTCTCTAATCAATTGTGATTTAGAGAATTTTTTCATGTGGCTATAGATAGCTTTGATATGTTCTTTTAAAAACTGCCTGTTCATATTCATTGATAATTTGCCAACTATGTTGCTCTTATTTTTATAAATTTGACTCAGTTTTATACTTAGCTAAAATTTGAGAAATGAGATCTTTATCAGAGAAACTCGCTGTAAAATTTTTTTTATAATACTTCATTGTGTATGATACCTTTTAACATGGTGTAGTTTCCCTGATTATTACTTTTTTTTTCTTTTTGGAGGGGGGAATGCAGGGTAATTGGGGTTAAGTGACTTGCCCAAGGTCACATGGCTAGTTAAGTGTTAGGTGTCTGAGGCCAGATTTCAACTCATGTCCTTCTGACTCCAGGGCCAGTGCTCTATTACTGTGCCACCTAGCCACTCCTTGATTATTACTTTTAATTAGGTCTATTTTGTTTTTGCTTTGTCTGAGGTCATGAAGCTGCCCCTGCCTTTTTTACTTTAGCTGAAGCATATTAGATTCTGCTCTGGCCCTTTATTTTAACTCTGTATGTATCTTTCTGTTTCAATTGTGCCTCTTGTAAATAAATATATATTGTTGGATTCTGGTTTCTAATCCACTTTGCTATCCACTTCCATTTATTTGTTAACTCATCCAATTCACATTCAAAGATTACTAACTGTGTATTTCCCTCCATCCCATTTTCTTCTGTTTTTTCTTCTCTCTTTTTTTCTGTCCCTTCTCAAAAGTCTGACCACTAATCCACGTATGTCATACCCTTAGCCCTTTCTCTTATCCCCTTCACTTCTTATTTCCATATTGGGTAAATTACATTTCTATACACAACTCTCTCTCTCTCT